>NC_034596.1:52597291-52622736 GCF_900095145.1 Mus pahari
TCTAAGGACTCAGGGGAATGCTGGGAACCCTTCTTTGTATTTAAGCCAGTCCTGACAATAAAGATTAGGGCTTTGTCAGACACTTTGCCAAGGCCCCATATTTCCTTTCGCAGCCCTGTTCCTTCTCAGGAGTTCTCGTCCTCCAGTTCAGATCCACAGTGGGTTCTGCAGGCAGAGCCACATATTTGGCGCTCAAGTGTGAACCCACCCCAAGGTGTTCTGCCCACGCAGACAAGGCGCCGGTCTGCGTGCAGGCAGGAACACCACAGAAAAATATTGCATGTCTTCTATTAGATGTGGTTGCTAGTTTTCAAACCTGTAATGTCTGTGCTACAATCCCCACAGAGGTTAAGTACTTAATACGGTGAGATAAGATTAAGGAGCAATAAGGAAAAACTAGAATAGCAAGATTATACAGGGAGAGGGATAAAAGAGGATAAAGGAGAGGAACAACAAACTCTAAAGGCCATTTGAAAAACCATATGGAAATCTCCTCCTGCAGAAGCATCCTACAATCTGTACATACATGACAGAATCTAAATGAAGTCCCCGAAGAATAAGAGACAAAGCCCCAACTAAACATCTTATGCCACAGAGGAAAACCTCCAGTGCCAGAATGGATTGGATCTTGCTTAGTTGTTGGCCAAAGAGACCCAATGGAAATACCAAACATCACAGACTACTGGCAAGACAATAGTCACTCTCCCTCTCCACCTGATGATAAGACCCTACTGCTGAAGACATTTATGCCATCAAATATGAAGAAACCAAACTGGTCCTAACTAGAAGCTTCAATCCTACTAGTCATTAGAATCACTCAGCTACAATTCCTGTTACCTACAATAGCCTGTAAATGTCATGGGAGTAACCATTTTCTGACTGGATTTAAGGCCCACTTCATGAGATGGTACCCGTATCTGACATTGCTCAAGTGACCAAGGAATTGAGACTAGAGATTTCATGATTCTAGGGGAAAACCTGATATGATGCTGCTAAAGGAGCAGAGCAATAAAATGGGTTCTAACGACAGTGACATAGTGACAGTGACTCTACCCACATGTCAGTACTGCAGTCAGCCCTCATCAGAGGAATTCCTCTTTCAGTAAACGGGAACTAACGTGACCCACAACTGAATAATGCATAGAGAATGAGAGCCTTTGGGAGTACTCCATCTAAATAGGATTTCTTCATAAAAATCTTTCCTCTCAAGGCTCAGGGATCTATTTGGAAGAGGAGGCAGAAAAATTGTAAGAACTAGAGAGAACAGATGACATCAAAGAAACCATATCTTCAATAAATAACAGGACTGATGCACATATAAACTCAGTTACTGTGAAAGCATACATGATACTTGACACAGATTCTCAAGACAGATAGGATCCCAGCACTTCGAAGTGGATGTGGACATGGGATTCCCACCTATAACGAAGATGCTATCAGCAATTGATACCTACTTGCAAAGGGGAAAAAGTCATTTTTCTCTAATGGAATCTCACTGGCTATATTAACCACACCTCAGGGAAGGGTCTACGGCAAGGACTAGATAGCCTACACAAGAGAAACTCAATGGAACTTTTGCAGACTCTTTGTCACATTTTGCTTTGTCTGGACATTTTATTTTTATTATTTTTTTTCTTATTGGTTTTCTGCTTGCTTTTTATTTTCCATTGCGTATGTGTGTATGTTTCTTGGTTTTAGCTTTTTTGTTTTAAAGAGAGAGGAAAACAACATAAAGTTGGGTGGATAGAGAGGTGGGAAGGATCTGGGGGAAAAAAATCAAAATTTATTATATTTTCAATAAAAAAGTATTTTTAATTCATAGAAAATAAAGACTTGATATTTCAAGTATGCGCCAACTCAGATAAATGGCATCACTCAGTAAAAAACAAACACATACACACACATATATGTAGGGAACACAATACTAAGGAAAAAGAGAACCAGAAAAAAAAACTATGAAGATAAGATAAACTGTCCAATTTAAAACAAACATGTCATTTGAAATACTGTTTCTCCACTTTATACCAATGTAACATCCTATTTTATTTTTAGACTCAGTATCTATTGATAATTGGAGGTATTTGGGCTAGACTTCACATTTGTATTCTGTGAATTTTTAGAAATGAAAAAAGATGAGGTCAGAGGATAAGGTAGTAGGGAAATGAACTGATTGTCATGCGAGCTTGAGAACCACAGGTTACACTAAAAGTATCATACACTAAATATGGGGAAACAGCATACAAAAGCCCATAGTATCTGCAGTTTCAGTAATCTCCAAAGGAGACTATTATTCCACTAATACTGAGATAAACTGGAACCTGAGACTAATATATGGCTAAAATCATCTTCTGCATCTGTTAAGCTATCTTTAAAAAATATTATTATACAAATTTTCTTTTCTTTTTTTTTTTAAAGATTTATTTATTTATTATATGTAAGTACACTGTAGCTGTCTTCAGACACTCCAGAAGAGGGCATCAGATCTTGTTACAGATGGTTGTGAGCCACCATGTGGTTGCTGGGATTTGAACTCCGGACCTTTGGAAGAACAGTCGGGTGCTCTTACCCACTGAGCCATCTCACCAGCCCCACAAATTTTACTTTCTATTAAGAAAATACATACTACTTCTACAAGAACAGTTAAAGTTTGAGATTTGAGATAGATTTATTTAAATAAATCATCACTAGCATCCATTCTAAATATGCAGTATACCTAAGGCAGGTAAACTCAGGAAGCCACTTAACCTTGCTTCATTTATTAAACATTACCTGAATATTCTTTGGCAAGACTTCACCTTCCATCCCAGGAATATTAGGTCCTGAATGTGGTTTTGGCTCCAGCCAGAAAGAAACCAGCCAACGAATGACAATAACCCGAGCCTGGATGAAAGGCTCTTTTGTACAATATATTGTTTCATTGGTTTCAGCATCCTTCTTTATCATCACATAATGAGGCTTTGGTCTGATCTGTGGGATATCTATATAAAAATGGAAAACAAAACATAAAGTGAAAAGCACAATTATCTGTAGCTAAGCCTTCATCTTAAAAGTCTTCAGAAGATATTGTGACACTTCACTGATTTTTATAAGTGTTAATAAAAAAATAAATAATTCTATAATGAAAGATGCTACTAAGAACATAGAAGAACCATATATTAGGCTAACATAAAAAACCAAACTAAAACAAAAACATGTCTTTTCCAAAATTGAATCAACCTAGCATTCGGGAGGTAGAGGCAGGAGGATCTTTGAGTTTGAGGCGAGCCTGGTTCACGTAGTGAGTTCCAGGACAGCGAGGGCTACCTAGAGAAACCCTGTCTTGAAACAAAAGCAAAAAAAAAAATAATAATAATAATAATAATAATAATAATAATAAAAAATAAAAACAAAGAAACAAAAGCAAAAACAAAAACAAACAAGCAAACAAAAACACTCAATGAGATGGTCATTAAGGCAATACCCAAGCCTGCTAGTTGCCTGAAGATGTTCTATAAGGAACATTTTTCTTCAAAATAGATTTCCTACATACAGATTTATCTCTTCCTTTTGTATAAGACCCAGGTCGGCCTCTAAACCAGATTTGTACAAAAGGCTCTAATATCAAGGTCATTTTGCAAAAACACTAAAAACACTTTTTGTCATTCCAAGAAATGACAAAAAGATAAAACAATTTAACTATTTAACTATTTATACAATTTAACAGTTAACAGAATCCTTGAGAAATCATAGGGGGAAAAATTTGTAATATATAATTTAAGGTCAGGCATGGTGGTGCATATCTGTAACCCCAGCACTTAGGGGGCTGAGACAGAAAAATCATACGTTTGAGACCAGTTGGGTTATGTACCAAGATCCAGGCCATCCTAGGTGACTTACCAACTCTGTGTCTCAAAATTTAAAAAAATAAATATACACAAATATCCTAACAATCATAGAAACATTAGAATTCAAGTTAAACTACTATTAACTATTGGGTAAGATCCAAAGAACAACTTTTTGTGAAACCTTTCCATTCTCAGTGAAAATTTATTACTATAAATGTACTTTTGTTATAAATCTGGGTATAGCATATGTACAAATAGTAGATGTGGTCAGTGTTCTGTAAGTAACAAATGCATTGACATTTTACTCTTAAGTGTAAATTGTAAAATTCTAAATTATACTTACCAAGTACAGGATGATACAAACTATTCTCCTTGCAGATGTTTGGAAAAATATAAGGCAAGTAAAACTTCTTAAAATGTGAAAACAAAAATGAAAATCCCCTTTCTTGGTTTTCTTTGTTCTTCCATTCTAAACTTTTTACCTAAAAATAAACAGTATTATTATAATCATCCCAGGAAAACAGTCTTCTAAATATAGTTTAGCTGCTATTAACAAGCTTATGAAAGTTATAATATACTGAACCTTTAGACTATGAAGATCATAATAAATAGCGAAAGTTCCATTCTTTATTTTTATTAGCATATATAATGTACAAATGGATTTCACTACACAATTTTATACAAGCTCATATAATGTACTTTGATAATACAGTCCAGTCTTTAAAATTGGTCTAATATACATACTATTACATATATTTTTTAAAATCTTATACTAAGTTGTGAAATTATGAAAATGACTTATTTGTCTGTATTAATGACAAATATACTAATTTTCTTTCTTATCCCTACCTGAATAATTGTGATCAAAAGCTTATGTGTATGTGGCTAGGAGTGTGTACAATACAAACCTGAGCTTGAGATGTGTGCAGAGAATGTTCATGGAGTGTGGAGCAGAGGAACAGGAGGACACAGAATACTACTACTACTCTCTTGTGGAATTCCAGCAAAATGAGAACAATGCCCAAGAAAGAGATTTGCAAAGGCCCAAGGTGAGTTACTGGAATGCAGTCAAGGAGAATGTCTGCGGAGCTTGGGGATGGTGATTAGGGTCAGTATGATCGCTTTCAAGAAGGCTAAATAAATAATATATTAAGAAGGTGAGACAACTTTGTCACAAAGAAAAGAATAGAGCAAGGGGAACAGATGTGTGTATACATATTTATCCTTCAGTTTTACTCATTCCAAGGATCCAGGAATAGCAACGCTCAGTGTTGGTAGTAATGAGCATCCCAAGTGTCTAGGTATTGGATTCTAAACACAATTCTCCAGAGAGGGCCAAAGAAAGTACAAGATGAAACTGCAACAATAAAGAATTACATTGGGAAGGCTGTACTGGTGCACACTTTTAACTCCAGCACTCAAGCAAACACTGAGAGTAGGTAGAACACTGAGAGTTTGAGAACAGCCAGGTCTACATATGAGTTCCAAGAAAGTCAGGACTAGGTAGAAAGACCCTGACTCAAAACAAAGTTAAAAAAAATCCAACAACAAAAGAATACTATTGAGAAACAGCAAGATGGCTCAGTGGGTAAAGGTACTTTCCACCAACCCTAACAACCTAAGATCAATCCTCCAGGACACATGTGGTGGAAGGAAAGACTCAATCCCCACAAGCTGTTCTATGACTTCTATATTTGCACCAGACATACCTTGCCCCTTATCAAATTAAATGAAAAAAATGTAATAAAATTTTAAAAGAATTTTATTAGTGACAATTCAAAATGCATATAAATAATCTTGAACTCACAAGAATCCAACAACCTATGCTGAGATAAATAAGTATATGAATAAATAAGTAGGAAGGGGTGAAAACTTTTGCAAATAATTCCAGGCCTATGTTGCCACAACAGGATTATTTTTCAATGCTGGATAAAAAGAGGAAAAATTCAAATATCCCACTATTTTATTATAAGAAATACACACTTGGCATATAATTAATTTTATTAACTAAATTGACACAGTTAATTAATAAAAATAAATGATTGGGCTGGAGAAATGGCTCAGTGGTTAAGAGCACCGATTCCTCTTCCGAAGGTTCTGAGTTCAAATCCCAGCAATCACATGGTGGCTCATAACCACCCATGATGAGATCTGACACCCTCTTCTGGTGTGTCAGAAGACAACTACAGTGTACTTATGTATAGTAATAAATAAATCTTTTTAAAAAAATAACTAAATGATTATTCCACAACATGAGTGAATTTTTAAAGCATGTGCTAAGTAAAAGAAGCCAATCAAAAAAGAATGCAATGCATGTGTCTACTTTAGCTTCACTAAATGACTTCGTTGATTTGAAATGTTCAGTTTAGCGTATATAGATTAGAGTTTCCCCAGGGCAGCAGACGGAGTGACTCTGGAGTAAAAAGACTCTTAATGGAACTTAGATTTCCTATGAGAGGAAACTACTTCAAAAATTATCTGTACTGACAGCAGCACAGTCCTTAAAAATATCTACCAAGCTACATTCTATGTGACAGCCAGACTGCATGTACATAACAGCTCAATAAAGCTGTCTGTCAACAATTATTGGTTGGCAACATCATAGTAAATATTCAGGAAGACGTCTTCAATAAAATATTTAAGTAAAACTTTGAAGAGGAGGTTACACAATGCATTTCCCCAAATATTTATTGATTATAAAAAGAAAAATAGTATTACCACATTGAAAAGGCCTGGCAGACATCACTTTAATCAGAGCATAAAGATATACACTATAGATATATAAAAATTCCCTCTCAATCATTGTTAGAAAAGCTTTTTCTTACACTGAGTCACGGTTAATACAGAAACTCCTGTACACAAACTAATCAGAATGCTGATAAGTGACTGTGAATGCTTAGCCAGAGATGGGTCAAAATATATCCCCATGCAAGGTTTGCAGAGCATCACAGAAGAGGGAATAGAAAGAATGTAAAAGCCAAAGGATGTGGAAGGACAGTTGTGAAGTGCTGTTTTCAGGTCATTACATGGGCTGCTGCACAAATCAACTCACAGCAGCTGTGGCTGCCTGAATAACATCAAGCCAGTCAAAGTCCAGGAAGGCTGGGAGACAGGCTGCCAAGGATCAGTCCTGGCAAAAGAGCTATAGGGAGTTGAGCTGCTGAGGAAAGTTTAGTCACTTTTCTCTGGGAATGTAGCTTCTTAGGTTGCCCCAGCAGGGGGCCCCATATCCATGCACGCCTGCTCAACACTTAACTAGATTCAGGGGGAATGATGATGAAGAAGAAAGAGAAGAAAAATCAGAATGGAGACAGGCAGTGTGTCCTGAGGAGAGCTGGAAGGAGGTGGTAATGATAAAAATACAATGTATGCATACATGAAAAATTTCAAAGAATAAATTTCTAAAAATATTAAAGCAATATATTGATCCATACAGGAGTATGGATGATCCTCAAAATAATTATAAGAAAGATGCCAGAATAAAAATGAATATATATGACTCAATGTATAAGAAATATGATAAAAATCACATTAATAGTTGCTTGGGAGGGGTTGCAAAGGATGCATTATAAAGAGACCAACAATTAAAAAAAAAAACTTCAAAGGCTGAATTATGGTGTCACATAACAAGATTCAATAAATTGTGACTGGGCATTAAATAGTGACTAAGCTGCAGTCTCAGCATTATTTAGGCTGAGTTAGGAGGATTATGATTTGATGCCAGCCTAGGCTGGGCTATATACATAGTTCTAAGCTAGCACAGGCTACAAAAGGAAGGAAGGGAGGGAGGGTGAAAAAGAATGGACAAAAAGGAAGATTCAGCAAGTGATAAAACTTAATGTCAAAATTAATTGTATAAACAATTACATCTCAATTAACCTATGAGAGATTTTAAAATGTATATGAAGCATAAACTTTTGTGGTTTTTTTGTTTGTTTGTTTTTTGTTTGTTTTTTTTCGAGACAGGGTTTCTCTGTATAGCCCTGGCTGTCCTGGAACTCACTCTGTAGACCAGGCTGGCCTCGAACTCAGAAATCCGCCTGCCTCTGCCTCCCGAGTGCTAGGATTAAAGGCATGCACCACCTTAGTGTGGATCTGGCTCAGGATCCATATTAATAGGATAGTGTTTGTTCTTCAGGTAAAAGAACTTTTATATTTGGAATAACTATAAATAGTACTACAAATGTAAAAAGGTGTTTTCATCAACCAAAATACCCGTATTTCACATGTAGAGATAACAGCTTATTATTTAAGTGTTTACCTGTAAATTATTTTCCTGATTCCTATCCTGTCAGTCACCCTCCTGATACATCTTGAGAGATTGATCCTAAATCAAACAGCTATTCACTTTTCACTAAGTACCAGAGCTGATGGTTATGATGAAAGGATTAGAAAATAAGACCAACTGGCTCATATAAGGTTATATATATCAAGAGTCTACTTCATAACGGGGGATGGTACACATCTGTAATCCCAGCACTCAGGAGGCAGAGACAAGCAGATCTCTGTGAGTGCCAGGTCAGCCAGAGCTACATAGTAAGATCCTGTGTCAAAACATAATACAAAAAGATCTACTTCGTGGGTCTAGGAAGATGGCTCAGGAGGTAAAATGCCTGCTGTGTAAGCATGAGGACCTGAATTTGGATCCAAGTAAAAACCATGCACTGAGGCTTGCACTTATGAAATCACAGAGAGGAGCAGGTAAGGACATCCCCAAAGCTCAGTGATCAGCCAGTTTGGCTGATCTGATGAGCTTCAGTGATGGACCAACAGACCCTACCCCCCACCCCCCACCCCCCAAAAACAAAGTAAAGAAATTTAAGGATACAACTGATGGTAATCTCTGGACTCCATACAGATTTGCATGTATGCACGCACACACACATACACACATACACACATACACACATACACACATACACACACACACACACACACACACACACACACACACACACACTAGTCTACTTCAGCTCTTCTGCAAAGTTTCTAAGAATGACCCCAATAGGCTTATGTATTTGACATGCAGTCCCTACTTGCTGGTGGTGTTTGGGAAGGTTTCAGAGTGGCCTTGTTGGAGGAAGAGTGTCACTTGAGACAGACACTGAGAATTTAAAGACTTGTGTCATTTCCAATTCCTTCTCTCTGCTTCCTGTTCAAGGTAAATTATGTGAGCCCTCGCCTTCCTGCCCCTACTGCCATGCTTCCCCACCTCATACATTCATTTGTAAGTTGCCTTGGTCATGAAGTTTTATTACAGCAACAGAAAGGTAACAAACATAGTTTCTCAGAACTTCATGATCTTCTAGTGATTTTTAACAAAATAATAGTAACATATTTTCAAGTAAAAACATGTTGCTCTTCTAGAAAATAATCAAGTATCTACTATAACAAAGTAGGGGTAAGGGAGAGTAGAGCAATGGAGAGTATCTTTTCATAAGAAGAAAAAAAGACAAGACACCAGAAGGTTCTAGGCCTGCATACAATAAACATAGAGAAAAAGCCACATGACCATGCAGTGGGAAGATGGTAACATACCTGAATTACTATGTATTTTAAAAGTGCTTCAAGAAAATAGCTTGTGAGGTCTTCTTGTCCTTTATCTCCTGACTGCGGGGGAACAAGAGGAGTGACTTCCTCTATAGTTACTTGAGCTAGCCAAAGACAAGAGAATCATATAATCAAAAGATGAATTCTATTATACAAAATATGACTAAATACAATTTAGCAAAACAGATATGCAATAAAAACTGCTTTTAACATGTTGAAATTAATTTGAGATCATCCTGACAGTCCATAATTATCATAAACTTGAAAACTGGCTATTTTGTGAATCCCTGATTGAGAGGAAATGGAAGAGAGATGAGCAGGTATGCAGTAAGAGGGTGCATGGACCTCACAAGAGTGATTCACACTGAGAATGTCAAATTACAAGATGCCAAAATACCATGAAAAACATTAGTGCAAGGTGCTTATCATCAAATTAGCATTCTGACTGCACCTGAGAAATGTTTTTTACTTTTTAGATATTAATTCAGTGTAACAAATGGTGATGCAAAAAAAAAAAAAAAATCAACCCATAGTTAGCTAAATGCTCTCCAATTTCCTCAGCAGCACAACCAGTAACTGGTTATACTGCTGAGGTAAATAAGCTCACAACAAGGGTATTTTTCAATTCTAAAATAATATTCAGTATGCTATTTCTAACACCCACTTTACAAACTTAATACATAAAAGCCAACCTTTATCCCGTCCTTACAGGGCAGTGCCAGTGCTTAATTTTGCAAAGCTATAAACTCCCATTTAAGACCCAAAGACTTATTAGTAGCTATAGAGTACCACAAACAAGTTTGCATTTTCTATACCCTGTAAAGTAAATAGCAAAACTTCTATTCTTGAGGCTGGGGAGAGGGCTATATGCACTAAAGGATGTGTACTACTCTGGTCTGTCCCAGGTTCAGTTTCCTGTACCCACACCATGTTGCTCACAAACTACTGCAAACTCCAATCCAGGAAATCTGAAACCTTTTTCTGGCCTCTGTAAGACAGCATTTTCAATAAATGGTGCTGGCACAACTGGCGGTTATCATGTAAAAGAATGAGAATTGATCCATTCTTATCTCCTTGTACAAAGCTCAAGTCTAAGTGGATCAAAGACCTCCACATAAAACCAGAGACATTAAAGGAAAGTTTAAATTTTGTTCTCAGAGAGAGAATGCAAGAGTTGGTCAAAAGGCATTTGAAACTAATCAAAAAAGAAAGCTCATTCTAAAAATGGAGACAAAGGAAATCAATAGAAACAGGGTGTCAGGGATCCAAAAGAAAACGTGTTCATGAAACACTAGTACCTCTTCCAGGTGACATGTAAACAAGCAGACATGATTGCTTAAACTGGCACATTTAAAGATTTTATGCAAGCTTGTCTGGTATTTTAAAATTTTATGCTACAAGTATAGTTTGCTTTGCTACAAAAATCTGTACTTTCTAGAAATATGTATTACAGTAAGATGAAACACCCATTACAGTACATGTATGGACTAAATATGGACTCCTAAAATTCATATGCTGGAACACAAATCCTCAATACGACTGTACGCAAACAGAGAGCATGTGAGGTCACAATGATGTTATTAGGGTTCAGCCCTACGTGTTCGGAACTGTATATAAACAGAGAAGAACCATCAGAGGGCCTGTGTGCATGTGCACACAGGAAAACAAATCATGTGAGCACACACTGAGAAGGTGCTGTCTGCAAGCTGAGACCTGACAGCATCTGAGTGTGCACTCTGAAGAGCACACTGTGCACTGTAAGAAATACACTTCTGCCATGGAACCACTTAAGTCTGTGGGATTCTAAACAGAAGCCCTAGTTAACTAATACAGCGCTATAGATCACAAATGCTTACTAGTAAAAGAAGATATATTTAACCAAAAGAAAAATCACTTTGTTATTTAAACAGAATAATACAAGGATAAAACTAAAAAGTAAAGAAAACTATCATTAGAAAATCTGAGGGCTAAAAAGGACAAAGATTCACTAGCTTAAAATAAAGTTAAATAACATTTCTAAAATTACAAATTAAATTTAAAATGAAAATACAATTTTAGATGTATAAAATTTTATATTCATTATATATAATTACTTATTGCACAAAGAAAAACACTTCTATTTCTGTGTACATTTAAATTAATTCAACCATAAAATGAAATAGAAATTAAATATAAATTAAAACCAGGACTTCTCAGCAAGAAGATCTCATGTTCAAGGTCATCCTTTACTATACAATAATAAATGTAAGGACAACCTGAGATATATAAGACCCTGTCTCAAAAGAAACCCACAAAAGTGGGGAAAAAAAACCCTGATGTGAAATGATGTATAAGCAATCCTAATATGGTTTAGATGCTCTGACATTTGGGACTTGACTAGCCTGAGATAATGTCCTTATCAGGGTTGGCCAATTCTTAGAGGTAATAATTGAGTAACCTGCTAATAGTGATGCTAATACACAAACCATCTAGAGTCCATACCCTAAGGAGTCCTCCTATACTCAGATTCACGGTTACTATTTTCCTATTTAAGGACTAGACAAGATGGAACAATCTTTTTGTACTGTGGTCAACTGAATTACACTAGCTGATTTTTACTTGCTCTGAGTTGCCACTTCCTTCCCATGAAACCACAATAAAGGCTCCTGCCTACAATAACTCACACACTTCCCTTTCCTCTGTCTTCTAACTAACCCTGATCACTAACACAAAGACAGCAAGACACATACATTGTCTACACAGGCCTATAGCATAGGGTATGCTTCCTCTTGGAATGTAAGTAGCAAAGAACCGTTTCCAGCAGTTATCTTAATCTGTTGGCCTCACCAAGCCAAAGTAATACTAAAACCTACCTTTATAAACACTGCCTCAGAATCATGGAATAACTGTATAAAGAGCTGACATTAAACGCAAGCAAACAAACAAACAAAGAAAATTCACAGAAGGCTGCAAAGAGTAAGTAAAGTGCCTACTAAACAAATATGAAAACTTGAGATCAATTACCAGCACCCATATAAAAACTACGGGTATGGCCCTGAATGCCTGTAACCCCAGTGCTATGGGGCAACAACAAGCAGATTTTGGTGGTGGCGGGGGGTTGTTTGCTATCTAGTGCAGTTAGAACAGTGAACTTAAGGGACTGTACCTCAAAAATAACAATAATATGGAGAAACAATTGAGGAAGATGCCCTGGTGTCAATGTCTGACCTCCATATGATGTGCATGCACTACAAACATGTTTGTGTACACACAAAGTATATATAAAAACAAACATTTTTCATTTTTAAAAAGAAACTCTATAGAAAACAAACATACTGATACACAACATCTCATCAGTCTTACTTTCTTGAAGGTTGAGTGGAGGATTAATAAGATTATCTAAAGTTCGAGGTCCATATTCAGATTGTGGTGCTGAGAACCCAGGGATCAAGCATGAAAACATCCAGAGCTGTTCTTTGCTGCAGTTATCCTGAAGAGCTTGCAACCATAACAAGAAGAGACGAACACCTTCCCGTCGGATCTAAAATAAAATAAAATGCAGTATTTCTTCATAGACATAATGATATTTTGTAGAAGAAAAAGAAAGACAAGATGGAGAGTAAAGACAGACATGCCCAGAGCGTCTATACAACTCCCATTATTTTGAAATCTTGTAAGATTAAACTTGGGCTAAGGCTATGACTCAGTGACAGCATATGCACGGCCCTGAGTTCAATCCACAGCACTAGGGAGTAAACTCAGCCATGCCTGATGACATCCTAAGAATAAACTACTTAACATAATCATTTCTATTTGAAAAATAACTCAAAAGCAATTTCTTCCCCCTCTGCTTTCCTAGCATCCATCCCTACCAATCTCACCCAGAGAGAGAAGTGACAGGACAGTGACAGTCCCTGTCTGGGACATTATAGAGATGATGCTGAACTACTGCTTGTCCCTTAAGAGTTCTAGAGTTACTCAAATTATAAAAGTAAATTTATTTAAACGACTATTTAAAAATGTACTTAAAGGCTCTCTGAAATTACCTCATTTACTACATTTTTTGTGCCCTAACTACAAGTCTGGAAGGAACTCTGCCTAACTACTGTGCCCAATCACCTAAAACAATCCCCATATACGAAAAATGAAAGCCATATGAATCAGTGAATGAATGCTCTCCCAGAAAGAGAATAGAAAGCAGAAGCTCACTGACAAGCACTGAGTTCTTCTCAGTGACTTTTCTCAAATGAATTGAAGACAAATTAATTCAACAAACTTAAGGAAAAAATCAAGGTGGGAGAAGTGTAAGTGGTAGGTACGGATACTTTGTTGCTTTCTTGATCTGTTTGAGGGTCTCAGGGAAGACTAGGCTGGCTTCAACTATGCAGCTGAAGATGACCTTGAAGACCATCCTCCTGCTTCCGTCTCCTCACTGCTGGGATTCCAAGTGTGTGTCATCACCCCCAGTACATGCGGTCTGAGGGCTGAATCCACAGCACTGAACATGTTTAATGAGCATTCTGGACCGCTCCACCCCTATACTTAGTTTGCTTTTAAGTCATAGAAAATAATAAATTATATACCTTTAAGGAGTTTCCTGTGTGCAGTAGTTTCTTTAAAATCAATCCTGAAAAGACAAGCATGATTTTAAATACCCATCTTCTTATCTGTGTATAAATGTCAGAGTTCTCGGTCAGACTTGAAAACACTTTTGCACAAGTCTTTGGCAATCTCTAAATTGTTCTTGGTGACCTTGATAACCCTTTGATCAAAACTGAGGTCAGAGGGACATATAAAAAAGTCACCTTTTAACACAGTTAAACATTATTTACATTACTGATAAAACTTGGTCCTAAAATTGTGTTTAATACAACAATCTATTACATGTTATTTACACTGAAAATATAAATAAAATATTTTACAACAAATATAAAAAGACTATTGTAAAAGATTTGAATTAACCAAAAGAACATTCATTAAGTTCCTAATAATTATTTTCATTACCATAACATCCATAGGTGTTTCATTCACTGTTGAACAAATCTAAACACAACATTTTATTTGCTATGATTTACACATATTGTTTTACTTAATTAACTATACAATGGCATGTTGAGGTTTAAATTATTTTCTTCCTTTCTTCTCTAGAGGAAAATATTATATACATTTTGGAGATATCACTTATAGAATCATTTTATATTACTGCTTACTCATAAATCCATAAATTATTTAGAATCAATTGCTTAAAACCTTATATAGATAGTATCATTCACAGGAACTCATTTATAAGTTGCAGTTTTTCATATCTAATATTAGCATTTTAAATTTACCTACACTGGTCTATGTAGCTCTAGATAATTCATTTTTTAACTACTTTATGAGTATATCTAAATATAGCTTCTTTTGGCTTATTTCCAAATTTTTGTCACAATCAAGAATACTATATAAATGTTATTATTCATAACTGCCTACTACACATATGACATTTCTTAGGGTATATAATTACAATGAAATCACTCACTTTCAGCCTTATCAGATATTAATAAAATCTAAAATAATAATAACTAACAATACCAAGCAATGCAACAGTGCTCTGGTATGTGATGCAGCAGGACACAATGATAAACTCTAAAATTTGATAATCTGATTAGTGTTAAGTCTTAATGTTTCCATTTGATGGTATCTAGTGACAATCAATGGTTTTTTTGTTTGAGCGTTCAAATTTTATTTAATTGCTTTTGTGTTCTTTTATAATTTTCAAGTGGCTAGTCTTTTTAAATTTAGAGATCTGTATTATTCTTATTTACATGCATGTGTTTGTATGACAGAAGGCCATGTGTGTAGGTGCTGTTAGCAGCCAGAAGATATCAGGTTCCTTAGAGTTGGGAGTCTCCAAAGAAACTCCGTGAGCTATGCTGTGAGGTGTTTACTGTGGTGCTAGGAATTGAACTCAAGTCTCTAATGAAGTAGCACATACTCTCAAGACACTAAGCCATCTCAAGCCCGCAAAGTTTTGTTATTTCTTAAATTAAAAGTTCTTTATGAAGGCTTATGCCTAGTCTTGCTATGCCATGTTTGGTTGGCATCACTGGGACGCCTGCTACTTTCTGTAGGGAAATGGAGCGGTGGCTCTGGGATTGAGGGGGTGGTGGTGGTGCTGGGAGCAGGGAAGGGAAGGGAGGCTGTGGTCAGGATGTACTGTATGAGAGAAGAATAAAGGAAAAGAAATTCTCTATATATTGCCTATCAATTCTTTGTCAGCTCTATAAACTAGGTAAGTTGTAAACAGATAAGTTGTTTTTGTTGGGGGAGGAGCATTGTCTCATGAACAACAAATGTCTTAAATTTTAGACCAGGTGTAACGGTTTATGTATTTAATCCCAACACTGGGTAGGTAGAGATCAGAAAACTAAGAGTTCAAGGCCAGTCTCCGCTATACAGCAGGTAAGAGAGCAGCCTACTTTATAAGCCTATCTAAAAAAAACCAGCAAAAGCATGTGGTAAAGTATGTCTATACATGTATATTTGAGTGTACATGTATGTATAAATTTCATTATTTTGAAATTCACAAAAACTCTCATAAAACAAATTCATTTAAAAAATTATTTTTATGTATACTTTCTTATATAAATAAATGCTTGACTTTGGTATTACAAAGTTAAACCAAATACTTCTTTCAAGAACTTGTGAGGTCTTTCTTCCTCTTTCTTCTTTCCTCTTTTTCTTCTTTCTTCTTCCTTCTTTTCTTCTTCTTCTTCTTCTTCTTCTTCTTCTTCTTCTTCTTCTTCTTCTTCTTCTTCTTCTTCTTCTTCTTCTCCTTCTCCTTCTTCTCCTTCTTCCCTCCCTCCCTCCCTTCCCTCCCCCCTCCTTTCCTTTCCCTTTTCCTTTCCTTTCCCTTTTTCCCTTTTCCCCCTTTCCCTTTTCCCTTTCCCCTTTTCCTTTCCTTCCTTTCTTTTTTTCTTTCTTTTATAAATTTTGGATTTTTAGCCAGGCTGGTATGAAATGCACAACATAGTCAAGACTGTCATTACAACAACAAATGGCTTCAAAGACTATGGAAGGAGGATAGAAGTATTGTAAAACTGGACTATGATGACTTTTCTAAAATACATTGGATTTTACTTCAAAAAATAATTTTATCTATGCAAATTGTATCTCAATGAAGTTATTTTTTTACATCAACTACAGTCACCTTTTCCTTCATTAACAATTCATTAAAGCCAACAAGCTGTAGGAATTATCCAACTGACAAAGAAATATCACCATTTTTTATGAATTTTCACATTATAAATAATTTGGGAATACTATTAATCGTGACAACTAGGTAATATAAAGGTCTTCTGGGGATTAAAGGTTATATCCTCAAGAAACATAGCATATCTTTTAAATTCATATGTCTCAAAAAGTTTTACAAAGACAACCTTCAAGACCATTTTCATGATCATGAAGTTAAAATAAGAGTTCATAATTCTTTTGAACACTTTATTATGTGCTCATTAGCAATTAATATCTTCTTTTATGTTGTGTTTATTAAAACACTTGGCCACCTTTAAAAGCTTGTCTTTTGAATATAGTATGTTATGCAAAAATCATTTACACACCCATATGTGTGTGAAAAGTGGAGGCCAAAGGTTAATATCGGTGCTTTCCGCCTCAGTTTTTGAGACAGGGTCTCTTACTGAGCCTGGAATTATGGGTTTTGCTAGACTAATTGGTCAGTGACTCTCAGTGTCTGTCTCCAGGCCCCACCCAGCACTACACTGGTTACTGGTGTAGATGTGGCCCCTTGGCTTTGCCTAGGTGCTGGGGATCAGAGCTCAGGGTGCTGAGTCAATGCCAACATGTCACCTACTGAACCGTCTCCTGAGCCTCATAAACTATGAACTCGTTACAAATAACTGCTAAGCATTGTAAAGTTACTTCAGGTGTGTAATATATATTTATATCACTTACCAATACTATGGAATTGCCATCGCTGATGAATTCTTTCTGGAAGAAGTTGTAAAATTTTCTAAACATCAACATAAACAAGATAAAGAGTTAAAAGTCAAATAATGACCTAATATATTATGAAATATGAAATATTAGAGGGCCAAATTAAGAGCCTCTTATGTTACGGTATATCAAATACAAACTAGTAAAATATTTAAACTTTCCCACTTAAAAAGTAATAACCAATACTAAAGAAATTTTGGAAGAGAAAAGTAATGAAATTTATCGTTAATAGTGTTATAAAAAGTAAGTCTATTCTCCTTTTGATGGTAGTCTTAGGTTGTCAACTTGACTAGATGTAGAACCCAAGCCTCTGTGCACTCCTATGAGAGATTCATTTGAAGCAGGAAGACCTGCCCCAAGTGGAAGTGGCACCTTTTGGTGGCAAAGTGACATGAGAAGGGAAAGAGGAAAAGAAGAGGAGGAAAAGAAAAGGAAGAAGGAGAGGGGGAAAGAGAAGGGAGAAGTAGGAAAGGTTAGGAAGGAGAAAAGGAGAAATGGGATAAAAAGATAGGGCATGTTGTATTAATTAATCATGTGAGCCCAGAGGTACTTGGATGCCATGTTGGACATAGGTAGCAAAGCAAATAAATAAATAAATAAATAAATAAATAAATAAATAAATAAATTTAGAAGCTTCACAGGCAAGCTAAAATACTTTCTATATATGATACCTCAAATTTCCTTTTTATCCATTTTCTACTGTATTATGTAGATTATTCCAGAATGACAGCTAAATTACTACTAAAGTATACTCAGTCACTATCCCTTGCTGAATGACATTGTGTATGTTATTATTGTTATTATAAACATTACTTAGCCACATCATTAAAAGATGTTCATAGCTCAAACTAGACACTTTATATAACAGTGTCTCATTATGCAAACATCTCTTTTGAACAATAAAAAAAATGGGTTGAGTGGTGTGCTCAGGGTAGAAATCTAGCAAGTGGATGGACCAAGACTCTAGCTTCAATATGCCTATTCCCACACCTGTGCCTTTACACTATTCTGACCAATGGCTAGTAGGCACTTACAGTTTTCCCTTTTTGATAGAACTGTCTTTAGTCCATTACATAAAAGAGAATAATGAAGAAAATATAAAGTATAGGGAAAGACAGAAGGTCAAGAAAGATAATGCAAAAACCTTAATTGGATCTCTGAAACCCATATAGAGGTAGTGAGACATAAAGCTCATACAAACCCATAAAGCTGAGACATGTGTGCAATGGAATGTGACCCACACACAGGTGCACATACACTGACACATATAAATTTACATACATGCCTCCCACAGCTAACTAATAAATACATTTGGTGTGGAAAAAGATAAACTTATAGAAAGATTGAAAAGGTAAGCCTGTGAGCTACTCAAAAGAAGTCTTAACTTCTGATCAATTACACATTAGATTTAACTCTATGGATTTAGAGACAGGATTTAAACCAGGTTTGTCTTAAAATCAAGATCTTCAATGGTTATGGGCACACAGCCACCATGTCTAGATTATGCTTTTAATTTTTAATGTGGATTAAAAAATTACAAGTTTTATGTGCAGAAAAAGCAGAATCCAATCTTGTCCCATATGACCATCACATACAGTTATGACTTTAACTAAAAGTAGTCACTTTCTGATTTACATTTTCGTTAGACACTATACATTATCATCCAATTTTAAGAAGAAAATAAGTACAAAGGTTAAATGGGGTTTTTTTTTCCTGTTTTTCTTTTTTGGTTTTTTGAGACAGGGTTTTTCTGTGTAGCCCTGGCTGTCCTGGAACTCAGTCTGTAAACCAGGCTGGCCTCGAACTCGGAAATCCACCTGCCTCTGCCTCCCGAGTGCTGGGATTAAAGGCGTGCGCCACCACGCCCGGCTAAATGTTTTTTAAGACAAAAATCCCAGGACTGGAGGTTTTCCTTTTTCCTAGTGGTAAAATGTGTACTTAGCATGTGCAAAGCCCTGGATTTAAGCTAAAGGAAAATAAAAGCAACACAAACCACAAGCCCCTGAGAAAACCAGCCACTTTGACCTCACATCTTTCTTCTAATTAAATTTAGTGATCCATAACCCAGATGTCCTGTTATACATAGAAAAATATTATTTTTAATATCTTTTCTTTAATTTCCATTTTCTGAAAAGAAATTCTCTTAATTCATCAGTTACCATGTTTCGTGAATACAGAGCAACCATTATCTTACATCCTTCAGGGACATTTATTTTCCCCCAAAACATCTGTGTTTACTATTCCACTTAAAAGGTAGCTTCTTTGCCAAATATCTAATCAGGTTTCAAAACATTCAAGATCAGTGACAATTAAGTTCAGAATACCAGTTACTACTGTTTGGCACCTTGTTTTGTTTTTCTTTTTCTTTTTGAGTCAGGTTCTCACCATGTAGCCCAAGCTGGCCTAAAATTTGCAACTCTCCTGCCTCAGCCTCCTAAAGGTTTGAACTGTAAGCATGTACCACCATGTCCAGGTATTTTAATTTTAGATTCAGAGTCTTACTCTATTAAGTGGCCAGACTGCTCATAAACTCCCAGGCTAGGCCAGGCCTCCTCCTCTCTCACTAAGTAGCCCCTTCTGAGTACCAGGACTACGAGTGTACCCACCTTAACTTTGAGAAACAGGCTTTATGTTCTCTCTTGGTCTCTCAAGTCATCAACTCTAGTCTTGGATTTCTACCAGTCTCTAAATTCTCAATAAAGATAAGAATAGTCCTATGACTATTTCCTCTGATAGTAATTTTAAAACAAACAAACAAACAAAAAGATCAGAGGGGTTTAATTTTTGAATATGCTAAAAAATAAACAATTTTTAGCAGATTTATCAACTTCTAAGCTACGCTTTCTATTTGTTTACAATTATTTGCCCCAGTCTAATTCAAAGTGACATAAAAATAAGAATTTTTAAAACAAGGCTATTTTGTTCAAATTTATAATGAAAAGCTACTGGAGTAGAAATGATTAGCCGTGGAGATATATGCCTTTAATTCCAACACTCGGTGCAGGAAGACCAACCAGAAGGTCAAGGCAAGCCTGGACTACAGGTGGATAGCAACTTCCTCCCAATTCAAAGCATCCATGCTAGAAGGAAGCTCCTTAAGACTCACCCAGTAAGATTGCTAAGGAGAAATCTCCCACGTGTCAAGCTGCCTGCATGCTTTGCACAAAAGCCTAGGGTTCCAGCTGTCTGGTATCATAACCCACACTGGGGTGTCATTCATGCTTCTGTAAGTAATGCTTCGTCCATACTCCTGTTACCCCAATAAATTGACTGGTTCACAAACTTGGACTTTGGTGTGGTATCATTACTTTGATCTTTCATCAGTTCTCTATCTGGAGTGAGCAGATGTTCACATTTCCACAGGAATAGTATCACATAGCACTGTAAGACCCTGCACCAAAACTAAATGATAAAACCTGGCATGGCAACACACACCTTTAGTCTCAGCACTTGAAATGCAGAGGCAGGAAGATCTATGCAAGTTCAAGGCCAGCCTGCTTAGCATAGCAAGTTTCAGACCATTCTGGGCTACAAATTGAGACCCTGTCTTGAAAAGAACAAAAGCAAAAAAAGCAAATAAAAAAATGATATATCCCATAGGCATATGCAATAGCCACAATTCTAGAGGCTAAAAAAAATTGTGTAAACTACATAAATTAAAATTTTCACTTTGCAAAAAATGCTATCAAATTAATTCTATATTGTCAGATGCATAAACATAATTTTGTTGCTAAAAAAATACATTATACTTCAAAAATACACAAGTTCAGCCAGATATATTTTTAAGTTAATTAAGTTCTTCAAAGGGCTGGCAGATTAACTATGTTTCACTATATGTCTAATAATTTTAATGTATTTCTTTATATTCCCAGAATTATTTTTTGAAAAAGTTTAAACAGTATGATTCATAGCACTTACCTCAAAAATAAAAAGTATAGCATCTAATTCCTCTCTTTGAGATTTGTGACCTGAAATATTTTGAACAGAAAAATACTTTAAATATACTCAGTATTAACAACTACTTAATGAACTTAAATATTTCAATGCAGGCTATTGTTTTCTTCAGTGATTCTTTTAGCCGAATGCTTAAGCATGGTCTATTATATAGACAATATTGTAATCCCTCTCACTACTCCTTAGCATAATTATTCTAAATTCAGGTTCTAGGTCTGGAAATTGGGGAGTAGCTTAATGATAAAATCCACACTTAGCATGTACTAGGCTTTGGATTCAATCCCCAAGATAAAAAGAAAAACTTAGCAGGGTGTGGTGGTACACGCCTTTAATCCAAGCACTCGGGAGGCAGAGGCAGGCGGATTTCTGAGTTCGAGGCCAGCCTGGTCTACAGAGTGAGTTCCAGGATAGCCAGGGCTACACAGAGAAACCCTGTCTCAAAAACCCAAAACAAACAAACAAACAAAAAAAAACCTTAGCTTATACTTATATCTAATAAGAAGTAATCATATGTCATGAATTTTGAATAAGCTTTAATTATGAAAAACACTATTGCTATTCAAACATCCTAGGGCAGAACAAAGAAGGTAGGTTGAGGAAACCTGATCAGGAAAATGCAAATGTTCTAAGCCTTCACAAAACAATAGCCAAACGAGTCTGTTAGTTTCCTTTCAAATACATCTAAAAGGCATCAAAATAAAACAATACTAAAATTCTAATGCCCAGGTCCTCTTTTTAGGTTAATGCTTATAACTACTAAAAACATAAATAAGCCGGAATACATGTTAATATCTTACCTTTCTGTTTAAGACTAGCTTCAATAGTCACAAAATTTTCAAAAAACACATAGTATATATGTGAAAAATGTTGGTCAAAAAACTGTTTAAGGTCAATAGATTCTGCATTCTCTGAAAAACAACAACAGACAGTTCTTAGTAACTAAACTAGTCTATCAAGTCAGCAAACATTTATGTGCCACATTTCCTTCAAGGTCAAACATCTGCACCTGAAATTCTATCATATTCAAATATATGGGACAAATATTTACATATCTGGTTCTTTGTTTTTACAATTTTAACCTTTACATATTTCAGTTTTAGTTGTTTTTTTTTTTTAAATCGGTCTAGTTACCATAGTGTGTGTTTGTTTGTTTGTCTGTTTTTTAAAAACGATCCTGTCAAAACTGGGTGCAATGGTACACAGATGTAAACCTAGGTACTCCAAAGGCTGAAGCAGAAGGTTCTGGAGATCAAGGCTAGCCTAAGAGGTACAGTGAGACCCTGCTGTGTAAGACAGGGACAGGAACAGAGACATAGACATAGACATAGACAGAGACAGAGACAGAAAGACTCAAAATCAGTATCTCAAAGGTCTATTTTTCAGGGCTGGAGAGATGGCTCAGCAATTAAGAGCACTAACTAGCTGCTCTTCTAAAGGTCCTGAGTTCAATTCCCAGCATCTACAGGACAGCTCACAACCACCTGTAATGCCCTTTTCTGCTGTGCAAATATATATGTAAACAAAACACCCACATAAATAAAATATTTACATAAATAAATATGTTTTTAAAAAAGATCTATTTTCAAGTTGTGGCTTCAGCTTTCCTAACATCTCCACTAAAAGTTTTAAGAACTATTTGTAAGAATAACTCTGGTAATTCAGTAAATAGATAGCAATAGGCTTTATAAATGATCATTTGAGGATTATAAATTCTTGAGATTGTTCTCAAGAATTTCTCAGTATAGCATGCAAACAAAACATACACACAATAGAAAGTTAGATTATGAAAGTGAAATGAGATGCACCATATACAGGAATTCAGAACACAGAATTACTTTCAAAGTTTAAAGGATGTCATCTACTGTCCAGGTTCTGAATAGCTATACTGTAGAGCCTCCATAATAAAAACTACCTATTACCTGAGTACAACAGAAGAGTAGCAGTCACAGAATAAAAATATACTTTATGGAATGTAAAAATACAAACTTTTAAACTACTGTGATAGATAAGAAAAACATTTTCCTTTTGAATACATTGAAGAACTTTAAAATGAGAAGGAAATAGGTTAGGGTTACATCTATATTTTCTGAAATGCTTAAAAATACAAGTAATGTCCCAAGAGAAACAAGAAAATGAGACTAACAAAATAAAACAAAAGCAAACGTGACTCAACCCAAGACTTCCCAACATATTAGAGCCAAGATATTGTCCCTCAGTTTCCTTCCCATATGGCTATTAACAAAGCCGGGAAGCTGCACACTTGGCTAATGCTAGTAAACAAGTACTAGAAGCCAGGCACAGCGACATATTCCTGACCTTTTTGGTGGAGCTTAAGATGGAAGATTACAAATTTGAGCTCTTGGGGCTATATAGAGCTAGACCTTGACTAAGCAGGAGAGGTGGGCCTATCAAAAGTAAGCTAATTTGTTCTTTTACTTTAAGATTTATTTGTACCTTAAATAATGTATATGCCTGTGTATCTGTGTGTGAGTATGTGCATATGAGTGCTGTTGTCTATAGAGGCCAGAAGAGGGCATGGAATTCTTTGGTACTGGAGTTACCTGATGTGGGTGCTGGGAACTGAACTCTGGCCCTCTGCGAGGATACTACTTTCTCATGACCACTGAACTATCTCTCCAGCTCCTCTATATTTATTTTTAAAAACACAAAAGCAAACAAAAACTCTGATAAGATGTTCAACAGTAGTTTCATGACGTGTACATGGCAGAGTAAAAGACAAGGACAAACTAGGTAAAATATAAGAGGCTTTCACTGATATAGGTCCTAAGGAGAGTTCAGCATTAAGGGCACGTGGTGCAGCTGCAGAGGACCCAAGTCCCTAGTTCCCACACAATGGCTTACAAATATCTGGAACTCCAAGCACTAGGCATACACAGGAGATACAGACAGGCGTGCAGGCAAATCATCCATACATGTAAAATATGTAAATCTAAAAAGAATTCAGTAAGAAACTCTCTGGAATAATTCAAGAGAAAAGAAACAGAAAGGGGAGCACAGTTATAGAGAGGCTACAGAAACACTCCATCAACTTTGAGCCACAATACCAAATTTCACCCTTTCCAAATGCCCCACTAACTTTCCTGTTCCTCGTTTAAAGGCTCACTACTTTAGCACACTGAGTATTAATCATGCCACAGTGGCCAGTGCCTAACTTGCTGCAGCAAACCTTTACCATTTTCATCTAGCAGAAGTGTTCTGCAGGGTGATAAACCTACCCACACACACACCAAAAAAAAAAAAAAGGTAATCAAAATATTACCTGTCTTCCCAGACACTTCTGTTTGGAAGTGCTTGTGAGCTAGTACTTTCCTAAAGAAACAAAATACACATTTCACCTGAAACCCAGGCTAAGGTTTCTGAATTTTAAAAATGATTCAGGCTTTGTAGACCTTTGGGAATATTAAAGTAGCAAGATAATTCTAGACTTTAGTTTCAATCAGTTAGATTTCTCAGATGTTTCTTTTAGGCTTTAAGAAAAATGGATAACTTTTTAAGAACCTGATTATAATATATTTACTCTCTTTCATACATTTAAATACTATAGCATGTATGTAAACAAAAAATTTAAAGGTCAAAAGTCAACTTTCCTTTTAAAGCCCCAATATTAAATGTGTCTCTGAAAATTTACTAATTTTACCAGGTTGAGAAACCAAAAATTCAACAAATTTTGTAATTATCCTTCATCTATTAAGCAGTACTGCCATTTAGAACTGTTCTTCAACTAGTGGTATAATTTATTAACCTGGGAGATGTAACATAAATAATCTGCTTCTAACAGTAAATTAGCAAAATTTGCAAATCATTTCCTTAAGACAATCAGCAATAATGAGGATGGATCCAACAATATATGGCTTATTCACAAACCACTTTCAGAGCAACACTGAGATGAGGGATAAAGGCTTAGAGAGATGGCTCAATGGTTAAGAGCACTTGCTTCTTTTTCAGAGGACTTCAGTTTGGGTCCTGGGATGGCTAATCTTGGTTGTTAACTTGACTATATCTGGAATCAACTAAAACCCAAGCAACTGGGTCCATATATGAGGGCTGGCTGGCTTGCTTTCTTTCTTTCTCTTTCTTTCTTTCTTTCTTTCGTTCTTTCTTTCTTTCTTTCTTTCTTTCTTT
>NC_034596.1:52623871-52636085 GCF_900095145.1 Mus pahari
CCTGCCTCTGCCTCCCGAGTGCTGGGATTAAAGGCATGAGCCACCACGCCCGGCCTGAAGTCATTGTTTTTAATAGCTGAGTAGAACTCCATTGTATAAATGTACCACATTTTCTGTATCCATTCCTATGTTGAAGGACATCTAAGTTCTTTCCAGCTTCTGGCTATTATAAATAAGGCTGTTATGAACATAGTGGAGCATGTGGCCTTGTTATACAATGGAGCATCTTCTCGATCTTCTCAGTATATGCCCAGGAGTGGTATAGCTGGGTTCTCAGGTAATACTATGTCCAATTTTCTGAGGAACTGCCAGACTGATTTCCAGAGTGGTTGTAACAGCTTGCAATCCCACCAGCAATGGAGGAACGTTCCTCTTTCTCCACATCCTCACCAGCATCTGCTGTCACCTGAGTTTTTTATCTTAGCCATTCTGACTGGTGTGAGGTGGAATCTATGAGGGATTTTCTTGATTGCATCATTTAGAGTTGGAAAGACATACCCTAACTCTAGGCCACACCTTCTGGCGGCAGTCCATATAAAAGGACTCAGAAGAAGGAAGCTTTTGGTTTGGGGCTGTTTGATCTTACTCTCGATGGCAGGTTAGTCTATTCTGATGCTGAGGCACTCCTTCACTAGTATCAGAACCTACTTTTTCGGGGTTCCAAGACAGACTGAAGTCTAGCAGCTCTCTAGGAATCCTCTGGGACTCCAGCCCCAGATTGGGACTGCTGAGACAGCCAGCCTGGTAAACTGAACAACTACCCAATCCTTGGCCTTTATGTTGGTAGACATTCACTGCTGAACACTCAGACCACAGCCTATAAGCCAGTCTAATAAATCCCATTCATTCTATCAGTTCTGTTCCTCTGGAGAACCCTAACTAATACAGTTGTGAACACTTATGTGGGGTAGCTAATAACCACCCGTAACTCATGCTCTAGAGGATCCAATACTCTCTTTTGGTCTCTGAGGGTACCCACACATGCCAGTAATAAAAAGAAACTTTAAAATGCTGAATAAAAATTATACAAGTAACTTAATAAGTTCAAAAATGAAAGTGGAGAAGAAAAGAGAAAAACAGGAACACAGGAAGCAGGTTTTTTTTGAGTCCAGACAAAGACAAAACAGTAACCACAAAAGTAACAGATTTCTTTTCTCTATCTCCCCCCCTCCCACTAATGTTACAAGTATAATGTTACAAGTACTTCTAACATTAATGGGGGGGGGGAGATACAGAAAAGTTTTGAATTTAATAGCAATGAGTAAAACACCAGATGAATAAATGATGTAGTAAATACCTAAACATTAAAAGAGCACATAAAGGAAAAGGTTACTATGCTACCTCTGCTACCTCTCCAGTTAAGACCATTAACTGGACAGAACCAGCTTCTCTTCAAGTTGTCCTTTAACCTCCAAAGTGTACCATGGAATGGTAGGACATGGACATACACATGTACCCATTTTTAAAAATAAAATAAAGCCAGGCATAGTGGTATACGCCCTTGTTCCCAGCACTTGGTATGAGTTCAAGAGTAGTCAAATTTACATGGAAAATTCTAGGCCAGCCAGGGCTACACAGTGAGACTTTACCACAGTGAGACTTTACCACAAATTGCCAGCTGCGGATACAACTCAGTTGGTAGAGTGCTTGTCTGGCGTAACAGAACTGGAAGATAAGAACTCAAGGACTTCCTTTACTATACAGAGAGTTTAAGGTCACTGTGCTATATATTAGTCATGCCTTTAAAAAAAAATTAGGAATACAAAGTATTTCCTAAAACACATAACAATCTAAAACGATTAAAATGATCACACACACACACACACACACTCACTGATGTTGGAGTTATTAGTCCAGAAAGAGTTCCACAACAAGTATATTTGATAAAAGTCTGTTGTTGTTGTTGTTGTTGTTGTTGTTGTTGTTGTTTGTAACTAGGAAGCTTTCCATTTTGTACAACTATTCCAAAATAAAAAACAAACAAACAAACAAAAGAATTTTAAAGAGGAAAAAATGTATACTAGTGTGGTGGGTTTTCAACACTGTATCTAAAAGCTAAGGTTCCAGCCCAATTTTAAACCCAATTAGGGAAAGACTTGCAAATATACAGCAAACTGGGACAACAGTTAAGTTTACACTTAAACTCAAAAGATAAGATTTTTAAAGTTAAAAATCTAAGTAATGACAGAAGTTAAGGTACCAAAAAGAGCACAGACATCAAAGGCACAGGCTGCTCTTGCAGAGGACCAGGTTTGAGTCCTAGCACCCACATGGCAACTCACACCCATCTGTAAGTTTCAGGAGACCTGACACCCACTTCTGGCCTTCACAAGTACCAAGCATACATGCAGTATACATATATAGAGAAAGACATATGCATAAAATAAAAATAGATCTTTAAAATCAATAATGTTGGACTGAAAAATAGCAGACTATACTGAGGCATGGATGGCCATCATATCTAGAAAATTATCTCAGCAAAATTGATAACAGCCATCAGAAAAGCAACAGAAACTATAAGTAGCAGGAGAAAAAAGCCATACCCAGAGCAGCAATAGCAGGGGAGCCTGGAAAGCCCCTTTTCCCCTAGCACAGGGCGCTCAGCACTGGCAACCAACAATGCAGAAGCAAGATGCCATCTCAAAGAATGCTGCTGCTGCTGCTGCTGCTGCTGCCACTCTGCTGTTCCTGCTGCTGCTGCCACTCTGCTGCTCCTGCTGCTTCTGCCACTGCCAGTTCTGCTGCTGCTCCTGCTGCTGCTGCTGCTGTGGGTCAGCAGCCAAAACCCTCTAAATTATACTCTAGAACACGCAGACCAAGTAGCCTTGAACTAACTATATTCTATAACCTGACAAAGAGAACACTGAGAGTGAAGAAAAGAAATCTCAAATCAGATCTGAACAGCATTTAGTGCGCTGCAAACCTGTGAGAATCACAGTTACACTGGAATGTTCACAGATTCCAAGCAGTCAGCAGGACACTGGCAAGAGCGAGCTCTACAGGGCCAAGACAAGCATTCACAACTGGAACCCTGAGGGAACTCAGAGGTATGACCACATCTTTGCATCTACCTATGCAGCACTGTCCTTAGCCCCAGACAGGATTAGTATTCCAAAACCTAAAGTAGGACTCAGCAAGTGACAGGACTGTCCATTGCAGAGGCCCTCCCAGCAGCAGAGAAGAATCTCATGAGTCCAGACAAAAATCAACAATCAGGCCAGTCAGTTTCCACATCCTTTGTCTCAGCTCTCTCGATTAGATTTATCCCCTCTGGGCTTAGTTCTCGATGATGATAATAATGATTATGGTGATAAATAAGAAAATTCTAAAACGTTATTGAAAAATGAAGACCAAAACAAATGTTAAGAATTCATATTGTGACGACAGTAAAAGTCCCCATATACATCTAGAATACAATACAACCCCAAACCCACATTACTCGTTTACCAAAATTAACAAGTTGATTCATAATTTGTAGGAAGTCACAAAGATTATAAAATACTTATAACAAATCTTAAGAACAAAGAAGAACTAACAGCCATCAAAGCTGGTTTGAGTGACGACATACAGAGTAATGAACCAAAAACAAACCTTTAAATTGGCCAATTACTTTTGATAAGGGCACCAAAATAACTCAACCATTTAAAAACAATGGTGATCAGACAACTGGAAGCACATGTGTAACAAAATCAAGTATGACTCCTACCTCATAACATATGTAAAATAAAAACTCAAAAGGACATATGTAAATGTAACTCTTCAAAGAAAACAATCTTGGGCTAGAAATTATTTCTTAGATAAAAGGCACAAGTAATGAAAGAAAAAAATAGGAGAAAGAAGGTGGCACAGAGGTCCAGCCTTTGCCTTGCATGGCCTGGGTCTGACCACCAACACTACAGAAAGAAAATGAAAAAAGAAAATGATTTGGGTATCGATTTCTGTTGGTTTACTTGCTTCAAAGGACATTGTCAAGAAATGGAGAAGAGTCTTCCTACAGAATGGAAACACACACACACACACACTCACTCACACACACACACATACACACACACACACACACATACTTGTAAACTTTATTTTTAAGAATTCTTAACAATGTTTAAGAAGCAGATAAAAATGAGTAGGATATTTGAGTAAGACATTTCTTCAAAACATATAGCCAAAAAAAACATGAACATGAAAAAATGCTTGTCATCATTAGCCACCAGGAAAAAAACACCAAAACTAAAAGAAAGCGTTGCGAGTATGGCTTTGTAGCAGAGCATTTGTGTAGCATGCATGAGGTCCTAGTTTCACTCTCCAGCACAAAGAGGAAGAGGCATCACCATGAAGCTATAATCAGACTGGACATGAAACAAGAGTTAGCAAAAATGTGGGAAATTTGAATTGTGCATTGATGTTATGGCTATAAATGATATAGCCGTTTTAGAAAATGATTTGGACAGATTTTTTTTAAATGTTAAGAGAATTACCACATGACCCAAAAAGTTCATTACTAAGATACAAATATTCATTATCATTCATAATTGCCAAACATGGCAAACAATTTAAATATCCGTGAATTGATGAAGAGATAGGCAAAATGTAGTATATTCATGCAACAGGAATCATGTACTCATGAAAAAGAAAAAGTCCTGTTTAGAACATTATGCTAAGTAAAAGAAGCCAGACAGAGACAACCCATGTTCTATTGTTTCTATGACCCATCCAGAACCAGAGATGGAAAGTAATTAATACCTGCCAGGAGAACCTGGAATGGGAAGGACTGCTAATAGGTACATGTTTCTCCTGTTTCTTTTTTCTTTTGGTGGTCTCTTCTAGCTCTAATATCCAATTCCTTAGCATCTCAATCTGTGAAAGTTACTGACATCCTACCTGGCTAAATGAATGAGTGCTAAACTTCCTAACCAATTGAAAACAACTACTATAAAAAGAAGTGACTCTAATGAAGAACTGAATATTTAAAAATCTCTCTAAAATTAGAAATTTCAAACTATAGTATCACCGTATGACTGATGTTTGCTGTAAACAAACACATGACTTTCACTTTTTTGAAGAGTACCTAACTTAGTATACTATTTTTATATTATAAAATAATGCCATGTTTTCAGAGTAATCAAAATAAAGTATTATTGGTATTTTATAACCAGTTGTACACATCTACAATAGCTATCTCAGTTCATAAAATCATTCTTCTAGCAGTGAAAGTATTCTTTTGGCTACTGAGAGATTAGGTATATGTCTTTTAGGAGTTTTAAAGTCCAAAACAGGCAATAATATATAGCCAACATACTTAATAAATGTTACGTTTTCACAATGCAAATACTTTAAATCAAAGTGTTTGTATATATGAAATTCTGTGTATATGTTTGTACATTTAAGTATAAGTAGGACTTACATAGTGGAAAGCACATGGACTGCTCTATGCTTTATGCCTGGTTGATGAGGCAAGTCCAGTAACTGCACATGTGGATGTTATGGCCCTGTCAAAGTGAGATGAACCTCTCGACATATCCAAGCTGTCTATAAGTACATGTGCACCAGTTTACAGACTATATTTGGTGTTCCAGCAGCATTCACTACTGAAGGAATGGTACAGTTTCGGTGTGTAGGCTGAGCAAAGAATTTCTTATATAACTTCACCAATAACAATGGCACCAAAGAAATAGCATCATCTCCACTTAAATCTTCATGAAATCCTTTAATCAACTTTCCACAAAGTATCTCTACACATTACCACCCACTATACCAATTCTTCTATTCACTTTGCAATTAGACTGAATATCTGAAGCTGAAGTCTGATGTTTTAAAATTTTCAAGTAGTACTGGCCAGCTACTTAGCTGCATTCAAGTCTGTGTTCTGCTACCCAAACTGCTGTCTTAATATATATGCACTGAATTCTACTCTCAAGACTTAGCTCAAATGTCCCTGTCCCTATGAAGGTGGTATGTTAGATAATCCTTCTTCTCTTTCCCGTGCATAGCATGTTTCACATCTGGAATATGACTCTATATTACCATGCCACCACCTCTTCCAGAGTCAAGAGCACAATTGTTTAGATCCATTGTTTTTAAATTTCAAAGAAATAGGTATAAACATAGATGGCTATGATTCTTAAAACATGTTTGATAAGAAACTGCATGTGTATTATTTTTTAAAACACAGTAACAACCTAGTTGCTTCTAGAAAGCTCTAAGAATACTTGATAGAAAGATGAGCAGGAACCTTGAGCCTGTTACCCTAAAAGAATTCAGACAAAACCAACAAATTCCAAACAAACAAACACACAAAAATAGTTAGCCTGGCTATTCTATCTTAGGTTTGGGTGGAGAGAAGAGAACAGTTATATGTTTTCCTTACATTATCTAAAATAAAACACCAACAGTCAACTTTATGTCCTTTGTTTTCTAGCAGAAACTCGTTTCCTAAGTTGCTAATTTTTACCAGACATGTAGGGCTCATTTATTCTTAAAAACAAATTCTATTACTAGACTGAGTAGAGTATAACATCTGGTCTTGTGTTTGCTTGGCCAGAACACAGGTCTTGAAAATGCTAGGTAAGTATTCTTCCTTGAGGTACAAGTGATTTAATTTTATTATATTTAAGAGTCCAATTAACCTCTGAAAAACACTTCACCCCCCCCTCAATAAACTTTGTGGTTCAAGTGTATTTTTTATGCAGTCTCTGCGTTTGAGGTATTGTTATAATAATTTCATGGACTGATAAACCAAAGATTGAATGTATTAGGTAATAAACAACGTAAATCAGAATCCAGTCTTAAGTTTCTCTGTCTATTTATTTAGTCTTCACGTCTCCTCTCCTCAGCAGTTATCTACCACATAAAGCTACTACAGGGATTAAGCAATACATGTAAAATGCATGATCTAGATCCTGTCAGATACTAGGTAATCAAAAATACAATTATTAACAATCTATGACAGCTGCTTTTCTATAAAAATATTCAGTCTAAATATTTACCAAGAATATAAATAGACAGAATTACCAGACAAATTCTTTACATGAAAAGCTTACTTATTTAGTAATATTAATAACTGGACGTGTAATTCAGGGATATAACATGTTAACATGCATGAAGTCTCACCATGCTGCTCATCAAAAACTTTTCAACAAATCTTTAGAAACATAATACTCCAATGTAGGAACAAAGCTAAATTCTAAAATCAATCTGCAAATTATTGCTATTTGCTGAACTTGCTCAAACATTTCAGGGTGTTGTGTTTGTTTCTGTGGCACTGAGTTCTGAACCCAAGGTTGGGTACACTGGGTCAGGTCTTGTGATATACTGGCCACATCCCAAGCCCAAATTTTCAGAAATACTTTCTTATCCAACTTCATGTAAACACTCATTTCATCTACAAGTAGCTTCTGTAGGGAATGGAACAGTCATCCCTCAGAGGGAGGGAGAATCTGATATTGTAGGGCAGGTGTGGCCATCTACTGTAGGAGTAGTCACACTTCTACCTCCCAAATATTCTTTTAAATAGTAACATTCTTCTGAAATGTAACTGTTTCCAGCTGTTTTTTTTTTTTAAGATTTATTTATTTTTATCTTTTATTAGATATTTTCTTTACTTACATTTCAAATGTTATCCCCTTTCCTGGTTTCCCCTCTGAAAACCCCCTATTCCCTCCCCCCTGCCACTGTTCACCAGCCCATCCAGTCCCGCTTCCTGGCCCTGGTATTCCCCTATACTGGGGCATAGAGCCTTCACAGGACCAAGGGTCTAAATAAGTAAGAGGGCATTAGTTCTCATTACAGATGGTTGTAAGCCACCATGTGGTTGCTGGGATTTGAACTCAGGACCTTCGGAAGAGCAGTCAGTGCTCTTACCCACTGAGCCATCTTGTCAACCCCTCCAGCTATGTTTTTAAAAGGTGTGCAAAAATCTCTCCTGGAAAAATATATAATAGCTTTAATTCTCAAACTAAAAACAAAACAAAACAAAACAAACAAACAAACAAAAAACACCAAACTTAAGCAAATGGAAAACTCCTTAGAACAGAGAGGACATACTACTAATGTATTTTCTCTAAATGAAGTCTATATATTTAGTGTAAATCTAACAAAGCCGAGTAACAGCAAGCACAGTGGCACACACTGTGAGGCTAGCAGTGAAGCAAGAGGATTTCACCGTTCAAAATCAGCCAGAGCTACACAGTAAGCTATACTCAAAAAGCAAAACATTTGATCAAGCTTTTCATGGAAGTTAGCCAGCCGATTCCCAAATACATACAGTTGAGAGGGAAGAGTCAAAACTGCCAAGAATCTTCTCCTAGCTTTTTGTGACTGACTTCAAGAAATTACAGCCCAAAACATCAAAGGTTATTCTCTCAAAACACTGTATGCCCAGAGTCTGAAATCAATTGGCTAAAATCAAGGCACTAGCAGTCCTCCTGCAGAAGCTGCAGAGAAGAATCCATCCTGTCTCTCCATCTTCTAAAGCATTTGCCATGAAGCCATTGACCACAGAGCTCCAATCTTCAAGACCAGTACTCTAAAATTTCCATTTGCTCTGTCTTTATATCAAGTCTTCTCTCTGGGTCTGTTAACTTTATTACACGGTGGGGGTACAAGTAAGGAACTGATGTACTTTAAGGCTAACATTTCTTTAGGCTCCTAAGATGAGTTTTTATAAAAGCTGAATACTGTAAACCAGAAAATAAAAATGTCTTTCAACAGCAGAAATGATCTGTTACCCACACCATAATGCCATAAACATTTTTCAGTTAGTATCCTAGGTGCATGTGTGTGTGTGTGTGTGTGTGTGTGTGTGTGTGTGTGTGCCCGTGCGCGCGCCTGCTCATTTTTCAGTTAATGTCCTGGGTGTATGTGCCCATGTTTGCCTGTTCTTCTATGTTATGCAGCACAGACTTTAGATTCGGAATCAAAATCTTTTACAACGGTATTTAAAACAACTCAACTTTCTTTCTGATCTCCATGATTTTCTACCACTGCCAATTGAATATTCACAAACCAATCTTGCTCTCGTCATTCTTAACATATCCACTCAAGAGCTGGACAGTATTTACTGAACACCTATCATAGTGCAAGCCAGCACACTGAAGTCAGGGATAGAAAAAGATATGTCTGTGCTCAGGAAAAACTTGAGGCATTCCTTAGGCATGCAAATAATACTGGCACCAAAGAATCAAGTGACTAGACATATATAAGCACAGTACATGGAAGTGTCATGTCAACTCCTAGACTGACTGTCCCAGAAAGGCTTGACATAAACTGTGTGGACATTTTCCCTGAAAGTTGCAAAAGTTGAAGCTTTCAGGTGGCAGGAGTGATAGGAAGTCAGGGTGGTACAGCATGTATTAGCAACACACAGTGATTCTGGTTGGATACTACAGTGTGACAGGCCACAGAATTTTAACTAGGGGTCAAACAGGAAGGCAATATGGTAATATATATATATATATATATATATATATATATATATATATATATATATATATATATATATCTTGGGACACTTGAAGGAGTTTAAGGTATGGTGATAAGTCTTTTAAGTGCAGACACTGCTTTTGAGACTTGGAAACCTATCAGAGTTAAAACCTGGAATTTGAATGGGATCATTGACAGTAAATATATTGGCATTTGAAGCCAAGAACAATTTATTCAAGGATTATATATAGGTAGAAGAAAAAAACACTTGCAAACAGAACCCTGTAAAACACTAATACTGAGAGAAGGATCTGGCTACAGAAGAGAAGTCTGTAAAAGTGTCATCAATGGAATGGAATGGACCTGGTTGTGTCTCCCCAGTACAAAGGAGGCAGAGGCAAGGGGATCCTGTGAGTTTGAAGCCAGCCTGGTCTACATAGTGAGTTCCAGGACAAACAAAGAACAACAGAAAAACCCTGTCTCAAACACACACACACACACACACACACACAGGCAACCAAGCAAAAAGTGAAGAACTCAAGAGCACTGAGAAAGTCTGAAGGACAAGGTGAACAAGCAACATGTATCCCAAACCATGGGGTATTTTCAGATGAATGTGTAAGTGTATCAGAAGCATAAAAAGAGTAATCCATGGGGAGTGTCACCCACTAAAACATGATGCAAAGAAACCTGCTATCAGGAGAGAACTGGGACTCAGATTAGTCAAATGAGTTTCAACTGAATGAAGTTCCACTACATTCCTTTCGTTTTTAAGATCCAACTGCATCACTCAGTTGGAACACTAAGATAGGACAATTTTATTGTTTTAAACACAAGTTAAAATTTTTGAACTTCATATTCCTGACAATGGGAACCCATGAAAGATGTGTAAACAGTTGTGACATGTTCCGTAATATGCTATAGAAAGACTGTGACAGCGCCTTGTGAAAATTCAGAAAGGGAGAAAGATCCTCATAAGGAAACCAACCAGTGGACTCATAGAAATTATTAAGCAACAATGAATAAACAGTTTTATAAAAAATATGATAGTAAGAACAGACAAGAATGAACAGGACGGGGCTGGGGAGGTGGCTTAGTTGGTAAAGTGCTTGTCACACAGCATGAAGATCTAAGTTTGGATCCCCAAAACCCATGTAAGGGCTTTACAGGCAAAAGTTGAAAAGTCAGAGACAGAGGGATCCCTAGGGCCTTTCAGTCAGCCAGTCCAGTCGCTCAGTAAGCTCCAAGCCAAAGGAGAGCCCCTGACTCAAAAAAGAAAAAGGAAGAAAGAAAAAAAGAAAGAAAGGAAGGAAGGAAGGAAGGAAGGAAGGAAGGAAGGAAGGAAGGAAGGAAGGAAGGAAGGAAGGAAGAGAAAAAAAGAGAACATTTGAGCTATCTCTCATTGACCTTTGACCCCCATGTGCACCCTCACCCTCACGCACACAAACAAACAGCAGTATTTAGCTGAGGAGACAATGTAAACATGTCCCACATAGACTGGGCATGGTGGAACATTCCTGTAATCTCAGAAGCAGAGGCAAAAGGATCTCTGTGAGTTTAAGACCACCATGGTCTACACAGCGAGTTCCAAGACTGCCAGGACTATATAGAGACCTTGTTTCTGGGGTTGGGGGGAAGTCCCATACATTTCAAACTCCAAGGTCTCAATAAAAATTAATCTTTTTCTACTTACCATTAAAGATTCATGTCAATTGGAAGAAGGTAGTATCACTCACAAAAAAATACTAAACTATTCTAGAATTTTCTCCAAGATCTACTTCTATAGTATGAATACTTCAACAAAAGGTACTATATAATAAATATATGAGTGCATCCACATGACACACATAAATTTCAAATTAAATAAGAAAAGAGTTTCAAAGCCAGGCATGGTGCAATGCTAGTACCTGGGAGGACAAGGCAGGAATATTTAAACTTAAGTGAATGAAAGAGTCAGAGACAGAGAAATGGAAAAAGAATTCTTTTAACCAAAAACAAAGAATTCTTTCTGTTCTAAAGACACCAAAAACCTGTAACATGACCTCTCTCTGTTTACCTGAGCTACCACGAAATTTAAGAACCAAATTCGGTGACTTACAGCTGTAATCAGCTCATCTCTAAGCTGATAATGTCTCCTTTCTTCACAGGTGAAGCTGTTGTTCTTTCTCTCATTATTCACTCTACACTCTACTCATTGCTTACCTGGCTACAATACAGTCCTCAATAAATGAGGTACTAGTGCAAAGATGCTTTTCCGTATTTAAAACAGCTTGTTCTAGTAAGTACATTAATTAGAGTTATGGTTTGAATCTTTTATGTTTCAAAAGCTTTACATTCAGGTAATGATGCTACTTGCAGGTAGTTCTTGAAACTTAGAAGGTAAGGCAGAGCTGAAGTAAGTAAGTCACTGCTGACAGATACAAGTACCTCCCAAGTATACCATCCCCAAGCTGCTTCCTGTCTGGGCTGATGTAAACAGCTGCCCTCTGCCACAGGATACCACTTGCATCTAAGACGCTCAGTGAACATCGAGAAATACAAAGATAATCAAATGGCTCACAGCTATGATAAAGGGGTAGGAAGTCTTAAAAGCGGCCATAAGAAAGTATATTGTATTTGGGAGAAGATTAAGATGAGAAAAGACTTACCAGAAACATTACAAGCAAGGAGATAGTGAAATAAAATATTTAAAGAACAAAGGCAAACCCTGTAGGTGGAACAACAATATGAACTAACCAGTACCCCCTGAGTTTGTGTCTCTAGCTGCATATGTAGCAGAAGATGGCCTAATCGGTCATCA
>NC_034596.1:52636995-52649546 GCF_900095145.1 Mus pahari
CCTACAATTAGTATCATACTGCATGGAAAAAATCAATTGCTTTCCCCCTAGAATTGAGAACAAGGATGGATATTCATCATTTTTCTCTCTTCTTTTTAAAAAAAAAAAAAAAAAAAAAAAAAGAAAAAGAAAAGAAAAAAGGAATAAAGCACCCACATTGGAAAGTGGGGGGAAAAAGAAAACCAATGGAATTCACCCAAAGGGCAAGGGGTGTGAGACAGAGAGACAGCTCAGTGAATAAAAATACTGGCTGTTTTTCCTGAGGACGGGAATTTGATTCCCAGCCCCCATACAGTTCTAGGGCCTCCAAAGACCTTTTCTGACCTCTCAGGCACCAAGAACACAAGTGGTACACAAACACACATGCAGGCAAACATTAATATACACAAAATAAAAAATATTTTTAAAGTTAGTATTTCCCTAAACTAACTACAACCAAAAATAAATACCAAGACAACATTTGGGAGTGTGTGTACATGGGGGGGTGGGGTGGAGAAGGGACGGGGAGGATTCTGTTTGAGTTTTGTTTTTGGTAGGTTTGTTGGTTTGGCTTTTTTGTTTGCTTGTTTGTTTGTTTGTTTGTTTGAGATGGAGTCTTATTATCTAGCCCTGGCTGGCTTGGAACTCAGAAATCTGCCTGCCTGTCTGCTGAGCGATCATGCCTGCCTAAGATATCATTTTATAAGAGATGCAAAAGTAGAAAATATTAGGGGTTAACTCTGGTCAAAGTTTCACAGTACAACACTGCTGAGAAACATAAAAAAAGTCCTATGTAAGTAAGCAGAGACATCCATCCTGGCTCCTGATGCAAAGTATCAAGCTGTTTTCAGACTTTCCCAGACTGCTGTCCGGACTCAAAATAGTCCCTGTCAAAATCCCAAGAGGTTGCTGTTTTGTTTAGAAATTGAGAAACTAACTTTTCATTCTTTTAAATGTTATTTTATGTATATAGATGTTTTGCCTGCATGACTCTGTGTACCCTCTGTATGATTGGTGCCTTCAGAGGCCATAAAAGCAAATTAGATTCTTGGAAGCAGATTTACAGATGGTTGTCAGCAGTCACCATGTGTGTACTGGAAACTGAATCCAGGTTCTCTGCTCTTAACCACTGAGCCATCTCTCCAGTACTTTTTGCTTTTTAGAGTGTCTCAACACTATGTTGCCCAGGCAAGGCTTGAAGTACTTGCCTCAAATGATGCTTTGGCTTCAGCCTACTGAGTTGCTGGACAATGAGCTAGATGGGACAGTTAATCTTAGATTCCCATGGAAACAGAAAGGGTCTGGAACTTCAAAAGCAAAAGCAACAACAAAGAACACCTCTGAAAATGAGGAAACTGGAAAAAACCCTAACTAAGTTTCAGGATTTATTTTAGTTACAATTATCAAAACATTGTGGTATTGGCACCAGCACAGATAAAACAGATCACTGAAACAAAACAGAGTCTAGAAATAAGCCCACATATATTTAGACAGCCAGGTTTTAACAAATGCACAAGGGCAGGCAGTTCAATAAAATAGGACTTAAACAGAAGTCTGAAAACTGGATATCTACATATAAAGATGGGTGGAGAAGCACTCCACAGCACACTTTTTAATCACATTACAAAGCAAAATAAATTCAAGATGAATCACACATGGCCACAGATAAAACTTAAACTGGTATCACTTTTAGAAGCATGAAGGAAAATATATAACCATGAGATAGGCAAAGATTTTAGACGACACTGTCTAGAAATTAGCATAAAAGAAAAGGTTGATGTAAACTTTTAAATAAAGTTTTGGTTTTGATGAAACCCAAGAATTTGCGAAAGGTGGGCAAACACTCTTTCCTGAGCTGCATCCCCGACACATAAATATGTAATCAAAATTAAGAATCCTAGGGGATGGGCTGGAGAGATGGCTCAGCACTTAAGAGCACTGGCTGCTCTTCCAGAGGTCCTGAGTTCAATTCCCAGCACCCACATGGTGGCTCACAGCCGTCTCTAATGGGATCCGATGCCCTCTCCTGGTGTGTCTGAAGACAGCCACAGTGTACTCACATACACATTATGTAAATAAATCTTTAAAGACACAACTCCTAGGGGATGAAGGGTGGGCTCTGCAGTAAGAGCACTGGTTGCTGACCTGACACCTTCTTCTGGCCTGTGTGAGCACCGCACACACATGGTACACAAACACACATGCAGACAAAATACCTATAAACATTAAATACAAATAAATGTTTAAAGAGAATGGAAAGATGACCCACAATCGGCAGTTAGAGTTCTTGGCAAGTCATTTATTTGGTAAACATACTTGTCTTTTTTTTTTATTAGATATTTTCTTTACATTTCAAGTGTTATCCTCTTTCTTAGTTTCCCCTCCGAAAATCCCCTATCCTCTCCCTCCTCCCCCTGAATTCTTCAGAGTTAGAAAGGGCAATTTGCAAATTCATCTGCAATAACAAAAAACCTAGGATAGCAAAAACTATCCTCAACAATAAATGAACCTCTGATGGAATCACCATCCCTGACCTCAAGCTGTACTACAGAACAACTGTGATAAAAACTGCATGGTACTGGTACAGTGACAGACAGGTAGATCAATGGAATAGAATTGAAGACCCAGAAATATACCCACACACCTGTGGTCACTTGATCTTTGACAAGGGAGCTAAAACCATCCAGTGGAAAAAAGATAGCGTTTTCAACAAATGGTGCTGGCTTAACTGGAGATTAGCATGAAGAAGAATGTAAATTGATCCATTCTTATCTCCTGTACAAAGCTCAAGTCTAAGTGGATCAAAGACCTCCACATAAAACCAGAGACACTGAAATTTATAGAGGCGAAATTGGGGAAGGCGAATATGTGCACAGGGGAAAAATTCCTGAACAGAACAGCAATGGCCTGTGCTGTAAGATCAAGAATCGACAAATGGGGGGCTGGTGAGATGGCTCAGTGGGTAAGAGCACCCGACTGCTCTTCCAAAGGTCCGGAGTTCAAATCCCAGCAACCACATGGTTGCTCACAACCATCCGTAACAAGATCTGACGCCCTCTTCTGGAGTGTCTGAAGTCAGCTACAGTGTACTTAAAAATATAATAAATAAATAAATCTTAAAAAAAAAAAAAAAAAGAATCGACAGGTGGGACCTCATAAAATTGCAAAGGTTCTGTAGGGCAAAAGATACTGTCAACAAGACAAAGAGGCCACCAACAGATTAGGAAAGATTCTTTACCAAGCAAGCACCCTTGTCTTAAGTGGCTAGGCTGCCACTGGAAGGAGAGCACCTGACTAAGCTTCAGGTCCTGGTTTTGATCCTGAGTACTGAGAAAACAAAACAACAACAACAACAAAACAAACCCTCAAAAAATATGTATACTGAATATATAAAGAACTTTCAAAAGTAAGGCTGAGGAGATGGCCCAGCAGATAAAGTACTTGCTATACAAACCAGCACTCAGATCCCAAGCCCAGAGCTTGGAAGGGAGGGCCAGGTGATTCCTGGAGCAAGCTGGCTTGCTTGACTAGCTGGTATGAAGAAGCTCTGGATTCAATTTAGAGACCCTGCCCCAACAAGTAAGATAAGAATAATCCAGATATCCTCATAACCTCCACATGCCGTCCTCCACATGCTCATGCACACACACACACACACACACACACACACAAGAGCACACTAAAAAAGTGATGAGATTTCAAGAGAAAGTTTACCAAAAAAAAAAAAAAGTTACACAATGGAAATAAGCACAGACTGTCAGACATGACCAGCACATACACTACAGAGGCTGAAACAAAGAGGTCTGGGCACACAGACCAGTGTCAATGCATATACGGAGGACCTGGCATTCTTGTGCTACTACTGAAATGTTAAACAATACAAGAGATTGGTCATTTCTTTTGTTATTTTGTTGTTGAGACAAAGTCTCTCTCATTCTGTAGCCCAGGCTAGACTAACTCATTTATATAGGTTCAAACTTGAGGCAATCCTCCTAACTCAACCTCCCAAGTACTGAGATTATAGGCACTAGCTTCTGCACCTAGCTGGTAGTTTCTCAAATGTTAAATATACTACTACAACATGATCCAGCCATGCCATTCCCAGGTATCTAACCACTCAAAATAAAATGTACAGCTGTTCAAGCACACTTTGCAGCAGCTTACTTGTAACAGTCCCAAACAACTCACGTGTTAATCAACACATGAGTGGAAAAACTGTGGTCTAGCAGACTACTAGTCAAGAATAAAAACACAAACCACTGACAACACAAATGGGTTTCAAAATAATGAGGCTGAGTAAAAGAAAATGCAAAACTCTATAAAGTTTCAGTTATGTGTTATGTAATCCCATTTAAATAAAACTCTACAAAAAACAAATTTAAAGAGCAGATTGGAATTTGTGCAGGGTTGGACAGGAAGGCACGATCTGAGGAGAAAGAAGAGAAAGGGGGGCATGAAGAAACTTTGGGAGAAAGACATAACGTTCATTATTTTATCTGTCAGGCTACAGGTTCTGTACTTGGTTGTGCTGCAGTACTAGGGACTGAGTCTCGGACCCCTACGCCTGCTAGGAAAGCACTCTACCACTGAGCTACAGCCCAGCTCTTCTTTTCTGTTACTTGTGTTGTGGAAAAGATAGCTCCTGGGCCTCGAGCGCATGCTTTCTTACTGAGCTTCATGCCCAAGCCCTAGTTATAGTTATCTTGTGTGGGGAAGTCTAATATTGATTTCATGAGGATCCCCTTTGTTAAAATTACCGTAAAAACTTTAAATATATGCAATTTTATTGGATGACAACTATATAGCAATAAAGCTGTTAGAATGATGTAGCAATAACCCATTCTTAGCTAAATAAGCCCTTGTGTTTTTTAATCTAGATGACTAAACTTTGCACTTGCCACTGTAAGTAGAAGCAAACTAACATTTCTAGAACACGCATAATATGCCCAGAGCTATATTAGTCACTTGATATGTGCTAACCATTATCATTATTATATCTTAAAACTACTAGTTATAAAACACAAGTGGGAAGTAAAAAAGATACCATAAAACTCTACAAACCAGACCAGACAGGCCTTTTTTTTTTTTTTTTTTTTTTTTGGCTTAACTTTTAGCTCCAACAAACCAAATACATGATATGATGATCATAAGCAGTCAGCAGATTTGAAATCTAAGTCCATCAGAGCAGAGTTTAATTTTTTTTTTTTTTTTTTGACACAGAGTCTCACTATGTAGCCCTGGTTGGCGTGGTACTCCCTATGTAGCTGTAGCCCCGAGTGTCTTAACCTGTAATCCTCCTGCCTTGGCAATGACATGCATCATTACACCTGGCTAAGGTCTATAAATTTAACTGCAATTTTCACTACAGTGGAAACACACAAGCCAACAAAAAGGTTACTACAGGATATTTAAATTTTAAGTTTTTATATAATAATTTTTAAGCAAAAGAAAACACAGACCCCTTGTTTTGCTATTTTAATAATGTAATAATTTACTAATGTAAGACAGGAAGGAAGGAAGGAAAATAAGGCTGGCTAGAGAGAGAGCTCAATGGTTAAGAGCACTGGCTGTGGGCTGGACAGATGGCTCAGCAGTTAAGAGCACTGACAGCTCTTCCAGAGGTCCTGAGTTCAAATCCCAGCAACCACATGGTGGCTCACGACCATCCGTAACAAGATCTGATGCCCTCTTCTGGAGTGTCTGAAGACAGCTACAGTGTACTTACATATAATAAGTAAATAAATCTTTAGAGAGAAAGAGAGAGAGAGAGAGAGAGAGAGAGAGAGAGAGAGAGAGAGAGAACAAACGAACACTGGTTGCTTTCCAGAGAACCTAGAGATTTAAGTGCCAGCACCCCTGTGGTAGCTTACAACTCTGCAACTCCAGTTCTAGGGGCTCAAACGCTCTTCTGGCTTCCATGGGTACCAAAGCACATATGTAATGCAAAGACATACGTACAAACATGAAAAATAAAAATATACATTTCTTTAAATGAAAAGCACTGAAGAAGACATCTTTAAAGACTTTCAAATGTTGGCTATTCCTTCAGACCTCTGCCCAGTGAGTAAGGGTCTATATAGAAGAGCACACTAAAGCAGCTGCAGATCACTGATGCCTACAGGAAACGGATCATGTCTGGACATACTTTTTCTAAGGGAGTCGATATTTTATCACCTGCATGTACTGACTTCTCCTATAAATTACCCCTACTTTTGTTTGGTCCAATATGATTCTGTGTTATTAGCAAACTAAGTAGTTTCTTCATTGTATTTCCTTAAAACCCTATTTATTTCCAAAAGGAATTTAAAATGGCTCTTTCAACTACAAAATAGGAACCAGTGGGCAAGTCTCTAAGGGGATTCAACTTTGTCTTTCCATTTCTCCCACTCATTTTCTTTCCTTTTTTTTTTTGGGGGGGGGGGTCGAGACAGGGTTTCTCTGTGCAGTCCTGGCTGCCCTGGAACTCACTCTGTAGACCAGGTTGCCAGAATTTCAAACTCAGAAATTTTCCTGCCTCTGCCTCCCAAGAGCTGGGGTTAAAGGTGTGTGCCACCACTGCCTGGCATCTTATTTTACATGAAATAACTGTAACCATTAAATATTGAAGCTGAAATGTTGCTCAGCAGCAATGTGCCTGCTAGCACACTTGAGTCCCCAGGTTAATTCCTAGCCCTGAAGCAGAGAGGGAGAGAACTTAAAACCAACCCTAGCATTTGGGGGTTCATCTTCTAGTATGCATTATGACAAGGCCTCAGAATCTGCTATTCTGATACTTAGGGCGTAGATATTGTTGTGAGGGATTTTTCTGTTTAGCAGCATTTAGCATACTATATGTAGCAGCAACTCTCCACAGAAAAAAGTGTTTCCAGACATCATCAACTGCTTTTGGCACAATGTGTTTGCTTAAGCACTGTGGTTCTACAACTACTTTAGTGTGGGCTTATCACAGGGCACAGGTATGTAAGAAAGTTCAACCTCTGAAAGTTGTGAAAGATAAGACATCCCTGGTGATTTCATTTAAAAAACAAAAAAAAAGACTCCTTAAATTATGAAAGCAAAAGGTTTTTTTTTTTTTAAGTATTCCATTTTCAAACTGAGGAAGCCAGGTCCTACAAAATATCCAACATGTGTGGTAGTAATACATCTGATGTTTCCCAAATTAAGAAACACACACACACACACATACACACAACCACAAAAACCTCTATGCGGTGGCAGTTAATTTAGGAACTCTCAATGTCCTGTTGTAACTCAGCTTTATAGTTACTACTGCACTCATGCAGTCTCCAGCTTGTCTCAAGGGAGAGTCAGATTGCACCAAGTGTCCAGTTTCAAACGGTCATTATTTTGTAATACATTTACGTGTCCGATGACTTTGTGTGTCTCAGCATATCTTTTCACCCAAATCTTCAATGACTTAACTCCAAAATGAAAATGTTAAAAAAAAAAACCTCTATCATATTTAAACGGTTTACATAAGATGGATTTAATTGCTTTCTCATTATACCACAGGAATAAGTACTCGAGATAAAGATTAACTGTCAGACATGTAGGAAGGCTGAAAAACAAATGAGAGACAGAAAATCTAGGCTTCGTTTGTGATTTAGTCTCCACCAGCTCCATCCACGGCTTACCTTCAACTTTCTCGTTTACAGTTTTTAAAATGGCAAATAATATCTCTATTTCTAGACAGATGGTCAAGTTGGATTATACTAATTCATGTGAGACCCTTTGTGGACAGCAAAACACCGCACAAATGTTGGTATCACTAGTGGTATTAGTCACAACACAGTAGAGAAATCCATCCATGAAACAGAGGACACACCACTAAACATATACGTCACTTTCCAAAACAGGCAGAAATTAGGAGAACAGCTTGAGATGATAAACTCTGAATTAGAATCCAGGGATCTGATTTCTAACCTCAGCTATCCTATTGTCATTCTATATGTAAGACCTGGTAAACTTTCCTTTTTACCTCAAAATTTCTTCGTCCATAAATAAATAAATAAATACCCAAGTTATCTATAACCAAGTATCAAAAAAAAAAAAAAATCATCGTTTAACACTTTATCCCAAATCTAGCTTGCTCCGGTCTTCAGACCCACTGAAGTTGAAGACGGCAGAGAGTAAGAAATTTTTAATGAAAACCTAACTCTGTATAGTTCTCGAGAACCTTCTTCTCTATAATTAGTTTTCTTTCTAAAGGACAGCAAATGAAGAACAGGGTGTATAGGGCGGGGTTCTTTCCCCAAGCTTCGGGAACCACCCACTTCCCAAAGAGGTGCAACTGCTTCCTCCAGGGCCCTCACCTGCCAAAAAAACTTGAAAGACTACGGGTTCCACTGGCTGAGCCAGCCAGCACTTTGCTTTGCTTTGCTTTGCACTCGGGTGGGGATGGCAGTCAGATGGCAAACACACCCTCTAAACACCATTACCCACAACGCCAAGAGTCCCTGAAGTCTCATCAAGGACTTAAGTTTCTGGCCTGACAGTCATTTTTTTTTTTTTTTTAAACAATCAGACCAGGAACTCCAACGTGGGTCTCTCCGCGCTGGTGCTGACTGGTCTGTACCAACTGCCAAGCTGTCCCCTTCCCTCGCCGCCCGCCCGCCCGTCCGCGCGTGGGCAGAGGCGCCGCCGGCCCTCACTCCCGACCGCTCCAGGTCGCGAGGGCGAACCCCGGAGCTCGCGGGGTGACAGGCCGGGGGTGGGGGACAGCAAGGCCGACGCGGCGGCGCCCCGGGGTCGCGGGTCCCCTCACCGATGACGATGCGCAGGTGCTTGAGGCGGGTCAGCGCGTCCTTCTTGGTGTCCAGCACCTTCTGGGTGGACTTCTTCACGTCCCCGTGCGGCTTCTTAGAGAACATCCTGCGGCCGCCGCGGCCCCTCCCGGCCGGGTCCCGACGACCCAGCGCAGGCGGTGGGCGGGGAAGAGCCTAGCCGCGGCGGCTCATGCGTTCCCCCGCCGCCGCCGCCGCCGCCGCCGCGCGGGCCCCGCTGCCAGGCCCGCCTCGCGCCGCCGCCGCCGCCGCCGCCGCCGCCGCCGCCGCTGCACGGAACCTGCAGCCCCGGCTCCAATATGGCGGATCCGCCCCGCGCGCTGCAGCGACGAGGAGACGCGGAGCGGCCGCCGCCGCCCAGGCCGCCGCAGGGATCCCCACAGCCGCGGAGAGGGAGCGCTCCGCCGCGGCGCCACTCCTCTCTCCCTGAGGCCCCCTTAAGGTTGAAGCTTCTCTAGCAGCTTCAACCCCGCGGAGGCCAAAACGGAGTCGTGTGGTGATGGAGTTTCACGACTCTGCCGTCGGTGGCGAACGGTCCCCGTGGCAACCGCCTTCTGACGTCAAGTGCTCGTGACGTCATGTTAGCGTGAGCTCATTCTTGCCTCTATAGCCTCTTGGTTTCCTGGGTCTGTAGTAATGAAGAAGGGCAAGAAAGTTAAGGAGGGTGTTGTCTACTGTGTGCTCCTTGTAAACAGCAGTTCCTAGAGTTCTTGTTGAAAAGGCCTTTCATCTCCACTCTTTAAATCGCTCCGAGTAACTTAAACATCAGAACAGATGTGCAAGGCCAGCTTGATACCAGCTCGGAAGCCTTGGCTGTTACGTCATTTCACTTTCTAATTTGGATAGTTCCTGTGCTTTGCAAACCGTTCACTTTCTAATTTGGATTCTTCCTGTGTTTTGCAAAATAATGATTAAAAATGCACTGTACTTTAGAGATGCGTAGGAGTGTTACATCCCTTTAAATTAACATGCACATGGCTAGAGCTGCAGTTCGCTGGTGATCTCCAGCACCAAGAAAACAGACATAAATAAATAAAATATCTTGTACAAGTAAATGCGTCCTACTACGTATCAGAGAGAAAAATTAAGAAATCGGGATGATTTTTAAGGAAGGCTGTCTTCAGATGTGAAGTACTCACATAAATCCAAAGAACACTGTGTAAGGTCCAAGTAAAACAATTAACTAAGTGTGGTAGTGCTCTGCTGTCATACTAGGATTTGGGACGACACAATTCAAGGTCAAGGGCAGCTACGTTAGACCATGTCTCAAAACAAAACAAAAAACTACAAAACACAAATAATAATTACAGACTCTGGCTCTTCGTCATTGCCTGTCCCTAGTGCCCAGTGCCCTGCTGATCTGTCTTCCGTCACTCTGAATTAATATTTGTTAGACAATTTTGTTATATTTTTTCTTTAGAGACTTTAAATGATTTATTTTATTTGTTTATTTATTCATTTGTTTGTTTAGTTTTGGTTTTCCAAGACAGGGTTTCTCTGTGTAGCCCTGACTGTGAACGCACTCTGTAGACCAAGATGGCCTAGAAGTCACAGAGATCCACATGCTTCTGCCTTCAGAGTTCTGAGATTAAAGCATGTACCACCACTGTCCAGCATGTTTGTTTGTTTGGTTGGTTGGTTGGTGTTCTGCCTACATGTATGTCTGTGAGATGGTCTCAGATCTCCTGGAACTAGAGTTACAGACAGCTGCAAGTTGCCATGGAGGTGCTGGGAATTGAACCTAGGTTCTCTTAACTGCTGAACTGATTAATTTTTATTTTGAATCTCTGTGTGTGTGTGTGTGTGTGTGTGTGTGCGTGCGTGCGTGCACACATGCACACGCATCTACACAGACATTAGTGTAGGTGCCCTTTGAGGCTGTACTTATAGGCAGTTGTGAGCCACCCAGCCTCAGTACCGCAAATCAAACTTGGGTCATCTGCAAGAGCATATGCTCCCTTAACCACTGAGCCATCTCTCCAGCACCCTTCTTTTAGAGTTTTACATCACATCTACAGAATACATAAAATGTACATTAAAAACAGTAATGTGGGGCTGGTGAGATGGCTCAGTGGGTAAGAGCACCCAACTGCTCTTCCAAAGGTCCGGAGTTCAAATCCCAGCAACCACATGGTGGCTCATAACCATCTATAACAAGATCTGACTCCCTCTTCTGGAGTGTCTGAAGACAGNTACAGTGTACTTACATATAATAAATAAAACTAAAAAAAAAAAAAAAGCTCTGTACTTAGATAATGATTTAAAAAAAAAAACAGTAATGTGTTGTTTTATCAGTAGCCTTTGTCTTCAAATAGTAATTCACCAGTGTATGTAACAGTAGGAACTCCCACGGCCTATTAAGAATAGCAGTAATTAGTAGGAGGCTTCTGAAAAAAAAAAAAAAAACAAGATACTTTAAAATGTTTACATAATCTTGTGGAGGTTTGAATAGGTATGGTACCCATAGATTCAAGTGTTTGAATGCTTGGCCCATAGGAAGTAGCTCTATTAGGAGATGTAGCAGTGTTGAAGTGGGTGTGGCCTTGTTGGAGTGGGTGTTGCTGTGGAGGTGGGCTTTGAGGTCTCTTATGCACAAGCTCTGCCCAGTGTGGAATCCAGTCCCCTGACTGCCTTTGGATCGAGATGTAGAACTCTCAGCTCCTCCAATACCATGTCTTCCTCCATGCTGCCAGGATTCCCACCACAATGATAATGAGCTAAACCTCTGAAACTGTTACCCAGCCCCAATCAACTGTTTGGCTTTATAAGAGTTGCCTTGGTCATGGTGTCTCTTTACAGCAATGAAACCCTAAGACAAATCTCATTCAAAAGTTCCAGTTTTAGAACTCTTAAAAAAAAAAAAAAAGAGTGTCAGAAAAAAAGGTTTGGTAAAATATTAAGGCATTGTTTCTAACTGTATAAACTGATGACATGACCACTCCATGGTGTGGTTTTATTGTAGACATGAGAGCATAGTCAAAGCATCTGGCACTGTCCAGAGCTGAGAGAGAAAGTAATAGACTGTACATGGATGGCAGACTGGACCTGGCTAGGAGCGAAGCAGGACCAGAGCAGAGAGAGATGGGAGGGAGCACAGAGAAAGAGAGAGAGAGGCAGAGAGAGATGGGAGAGAGCATAGAGAAAGAGAGAGAGAAGGAAAGTGCTGAAGACCAGAGAGTGACATGGAGAAATAGCAGGGTTATAAGGAGAAGGAGTAGCTGGGGGCTGAAGCCTGTGAGCTGGTGAGTTGGAGGCTGTTTAGGGGACGGGAGGAGGGGGGAAGAGCCTGGAGGCTGGCCAACTTGGACTTCGTATGTGTCCTGAGTACTTGTGATTCTAAGGGAGCCTGGAGGCCAGCATAGACTTTAGTCTGCTCATGAGAACCACAGTCAGCCATTTCTCCCTTCTGCCTTTTGGAATATAAGAGAAATGGAGTTTCCACCTGACAAACACATCAAAAACCTCTACCATGGCCAGGCTGTGGTGGCACATGCCTTAAATCCCAGCAGCACTCGGGGCAGAGGCAGACATTGCCTGAGTTCAAGGACAGACTGGTCTAGAGTGAGTTCCAGTGAGTGCCAGGGCTACACTGAGGATCTTTGTCTTAAGAAACCAGAGTAAATAAATAAATATAAAGAGAGAGAGACAGAGAGAGATAAGGAAGAAGGAGGAGGAGGAGGAGAAGGAGAAGGAGGAGAAGCAGAAGCAGCAGCAGCAGCAGCAGCAGCAGCAGCAGCAGAAGAAGAAGAAGAAGAAGAAGAAGAAGAAGAAGAAGAAGAAGAAGAAGAA
>NC_034596.1:52649581-52653495 GCF_900095145.1 Mus pahari
AAGAAGAAGAAGAAGAAGAAGAAAGAAAGAAAGAAAGAAAGAAAGAAAGAAAGAAAGAAAGAAAGAAAGAAAGAAAGAAAGAAAGAAAGAAAGAACCAGTGGGATAAATGCTATATGTTGTGCCAGTGTCAACTTGACATCATCTGAGAACCTCAACTGAGGAAATGCCTCTCTCTGTCTTAGGGTTTGGGATGATGAAACACCTTGATCAGAAGCAACTTGGAGAAGTAAGGGTTTATTTTGCTTTCACTTCCGCATCACTGTTCATAAAAGGAATTTAGGGAAGGGAGCTGACGGCAGGACCTGATGCAGAAGCTCTGGTGGAGTGCCACTTACTGTTGCTCAGCCTGCTTTGATGTAGCTCCCAGGACAACCAGTCCAGGAATGGCACCACGCACAGTAGAGGGGGCTACCTCAAGCACTAATTAGAAAATGCCATGCAAGCTTACCTACAGCCTGATAGCAGCAGTTCTCAACCTGTGAGACCAGACCCTTTGGTTTTTTGGGGGGAGGGCATTGAATGACCTCATAGGGGTCTCCATTGGAGGACAGACATTTACATTATGACTCATAACAGTAGGAAAATTACAGTTATGAAGTAGCAACAAAAATAATTGTATAGTTGGGGTCACCACAACATGAGGAACTGTATTCAAGGGTTGCTGCTTAGGGTTGAGAACTGCTTCTCTAGAGGTGTTTTTTCAATTGACATTCCCTCCTCTCGGATGGTTCTAGTTTGTGTCAAGACATGAACAGTACCCAGCACAGCATCCAGCTAATCTTAGGGGCATTTCTTTGATTGATGTTTGATGAGAGAGGGCCTAACCCTTCGTGGGTGGTACCACTCCTGGGTAGATGAGCCTGAATTGTTTTTTTTTAAAAAGGTAAGCTGACCAAATCATGAGGAACAAGCAAGAAAGTAGCATTCTGTCATAGTCCCTGCTTCAGTCCCTACCTTCAGGTTCCTGCCTTGGGGTCCTGCTCTAAGTTCCCTTTTTATAAGCTGAAATAAACCTTTTCCTCCACAAGTTGCTTTTGGTCATGGTACTTATCCCTTGAAACAATTAGGACAGCCATAAAACTATGAAAAATGATTACTGTGAACTCTTTCTAGCATGTTCTTATTAATATATTTATATAATATATTTATATAATAATTCATTATATAAAACGGCATTACATCGTGACATTCCAGACATACGTATCATGTATTTCCATCAAGTTCACTTCCACTCCTTCCTGCCTCCCTCTCCTCCTTTTCCTCTCACCAACTAGTCCCACGTTGACTTTCTGTTTTTAAAAAAAGATTTATTTATTTATTTTATGTGTAGGAGTACACTGTAGCTGTCTTCAGACACACCAGAAGAGGGCGTCAGACGTCATTACAGATGGTTGTGAGCCACCATGTGGTTGCTGGGATTTGAACTCAGAACCTTCAGAAGAGCAGTCAGTACTCTTAACCACTAGCCATCTCTCCAGCCCCCACATTGACTTCCATGTCTTTTTAATATGTGTGATTGTAAGAAAGACCCTCACACTGGAAAAAAAAAGAAAAATGAAATAAATAATTTTGCCTAGAGACTTGAGAAAGCAAATCCGTTTAATATTATTTATTCATACATTTATTGTCATTTAATATTATTTATTCATACACTTATTGTTATTTAATATTATTTATTCATACATTTATTGTTACATTATGAGCACAAGCATTTTCCCAGGATGTATCTGAGTACACCTTGTACATGCAGTGCTCTCAGAGGCTCTTAGGGACATCAGGTCCCTGGAACTGGAGTTGCAAGCCATTGTGAGCCACCACGTGGGTGCTGGGAACTGAACCTATAAGTATTCTTAATTGCTAAGCCATCTCTCCAGTCCCAGCAAAACAGTTTTTAATATGTGATTCTACGGAACAGGATGCCAGCACAGAAGGGAGGTCATATGCCATGCAGGCTGGTTTGGCACAAAACAGTGGGTTTTAGAAATCCTTGGTGGGAAGAAATTCTTGCTCTCTTTTCCCGTAGGCCCGTACTCCAGAAATATATTATCTTCATGCTCTTCCGGCATAGCCCTCATCTCAAAGTCGCCATCGTATTGCTTCAGAGGACTTCCTGTTACTTTGCACATCTTAGAGCCCCACAAGGCAGTAGATGGCAGCTTCCATCTCGCAGGGGCTGGGAGGGGGAAGGACATAGCCCCTACTGCTTACATGGGAGGCTGATGAGCTCCAGAAACACCACATACTGAAGATGGACCACACCATTTATTTTGCACATGACCCAGTCACTGGGTTCCACTAGGGCTCTCTACAGGAGTACGGGTGAGAGTTTGCTTAGGAGCATGGGGGCCCGTTCACAGTGAGTATGCCACTGAAGAAAATATCTCTCTAGCCCTTATCAACCAATGACTGCATACGACTTCTCAGGAAGGGTTAGGGCCCCACAAGCTACTTCCTCCACTGTGGCTGGGTGTTGACAGGCCCGATCTTGTGCAGATTTTAAGCAGGTACCATGGGTGCTGTGGGGTCAAGTGTGTACCAGCATGTCATAGCCAGTTAGCATGCCACACCTCCCCCACCCTGCCAGGCTCTTACAGGCTTTTCATCCCTTCTTCCGCAGTGTTCCTTGTCTCCCTTCAGGGAGCAATAAAGGTGTCCCATAACGGCTGGGTATTCAACAGTCACTTTATATTCTCAGTGCTTTGAGAAACCATGAATCTCTGCAAGAACTGCTGGCCACTGTAAAAGAACCTGCTCTGACTACACTGACTGCAGCGTGGTCAACACGCATAGGTATAGTTATTAATAGTAGGGGGCTGGAGAGATGGCTCAGTGGTTAAGAGCGCTGACTGCTCTTCCAGAGGTCCTGAGTTCAGTTCCCAGCAACCACGTGGTGGCTCACAACCATCTGTAATGGGATCCGACGCCCTTCTTCTGATGTGTCTGCAGACAGCTACAATGTACTCGCATAAATAAAATAAATAAATAAATCTTAAGAAGAAGAAGAAGAAGGGCTGGAGAGATATCTCAGGGGTTAAGAACACTGACTGCTCTTCCAGAGGTCCTGAGTTCAAATCCCAGCAACCACATGGTGGCTCACAGCCATCCGTAATGAGATCTGTTTCTTTCTTCTGGGATGTCTGAAGATAGCTACAGTGTACTTACATATAACAATAAATAAATAAATAAATAAATAAATAAATAAATAAAATCTTGAAGAAGAAGAAGAAGAAGAAGAAGAAGAAGAAGAAGAAGAAGAAGAAGAAGAAGAAGAAGAAGAAGAAGAAGAAGAAGAAGAGGAATGTGGCAGTCACATCATGTCCATTAGCAAGACAATAGTTTTCTCAATAAGGGCCATGACCTCCTGAGCCATGGACTTTTTTGGGTGGGTTTACAAAATGAATTTCCTCCTGTGGGAAATTTCCTCCTGTGGGGAAGACATCAAATACAATCAGAAAGCTACTGGTTATTTGCATAACGAACTTCCTACTGAGGCATCAGTGACCTCATCTTGCCTCTCAAGTTGTTTTTGCTGCAGTGTCCAAAGCTGAATAAGGCTCTTGATTACAATTCTCCCCGGCTCCCCGGCATCATATTTTTAATGTCATATTTTCATCTGTGTCACTTGTGAGACCACTTCTATGCCATGCCTTTGACTAGGACCAGGTGTAGTATGAACTGTGGAAATTCGATTACTTTTGAAGTCTTAAAATATCAGAATATGATATTCAGTTGAAGTAAGAATGCAGTTCACAGAGTAGGAGAAAAAGACAATAAGGAGTCTATATCTTTTAAACACTCATATGTAAATTGTATTGTTCACCTGAGATGGCAAAATGATAAACTTTTTTTTTTTTTTTTTTGGTTTTTTGAGACAGGGTTTCTCTGTGTAGCCCTGGCTGTCCTGGAACTCACT
>NC_034596.1:52654285-52655747 GCF_900095145.1 Mus pahari
TGGCTCATAACCATCCTTAACCATCTGTAACAAGATCTGACGCCCTCTTCTGGAGTGTCTGAAGACAGCTACAGAGTAATTACAAATAATAAATAAATAAAGCTTTAAAAAAAAAAAAGAACTACACATTAGGATATCTGAGGTTAAATTTCTTAAATAATATCAAACAATCATAGATCTCAGAAAATTATTTAAGTACGAGAAGCCTATCATGATATTATGCTCATTAAGGTTTTCTGAATTCCTAGTTTTCACGGGGAATTGGTATGAATTTATTTCTTTGTCTAAGGTAGGGACTGAACCTAATGACCTTGCACATGGGAAACATGCAAGGCTATCTATCCATTGTCCTACAGTTGAACTATATCCCCAGCCCTGCAAAGATTGAGTCTTACCATTGGAAACAAAGACCTGTTCTTATAGACATCAGAAAGCTCCCCTGGGTTGGCAGAGCTCTCTAATTCCTCATTCCACTCCTTCCTTGAAGGTCTCTGAAGAGAAGCAGTGCCTATTTTGTTCAGGTCATCTCCTGAAATTCTCACATCTGCTACATAATATGCATTCAGTAAATGATATGCTAATGAATACAAAAAGGAATTCGGGGGAGAGGCTCTTTTTCTAGCTCAGGCTGGCCTAGAAGAGGTCACTATTTAACCCAGGATGGCCCTCAACTCTAGGAAATCCTCCTGCCTCCCTCAACCTCTCAAATTCTGAAATTATAGGCATGAGCCAACACACCTTCCTCCTCCTCTCTCCTTCTCCCCTCCCCACTCTGTGTGTGGGTATGTATGCCAGTGTGTGGAGTATATGCATGTGTGTGCAGATGCCCATAATATGCAAGTATGGAGCCAGAGATGGAGTTGAGTATTTGCCTCTATTGCTCTCCACCTTACTATTTTAGGCACGGTCTCTTACTAACTTTGGAATTAACCAGTTGGCTAGACAGACTGGACATCGAGCCACCAGGATCCTCCTTTCTCAGCCCCCTAGCTTTGGGATTATGGGAGTACACTGCTGTGTTCAGTTCTTTTATATGGGTGCGGGGGATTTGAACTCGGGTCCTCATGCTAGCACAACATTGCAGTTTACCCATTAAACCATTATGTACTCAACCTGTCACCAGAGAAGAAAGTTTTAAACAAAAATAGTAAGCCATGTTAGGATGTCTTAATGTATTTTTCTTTCTTCTTTTTTTTTTTTTTTTTTTTTTTTTTTTTTTAGGATAAAATGTTCTGTGGATATCTATTAAATTCATTTGCTTCATAACTTCTGTTAATGTCCATGTGTCTCTGTTTAGTTCTGTTTCCAGGATCTGTCCATTGTTGAGAGTGGGTTGTTGAAGTCTCCCACTATTATTGTGTGAGATGCAATGTGTGCTTTGAGCTTTACTAAAGTTTCTTTAATGAATGTGGCTGCTCTTGTATTTGGAGAATAGATATTCAGAATTGACAATTCCTCTTGG
>NC_034596.1:52655834-52663334 GCF_900095145.1 Mus pahari
AGTGCTGGGATTAAAGGCGTGTGCCACCACGCCCGGCTGTATTTTTCACTACTTCCATTTTAAAAATATATACAATGTTGAGCATATTATAGCTCATGCTTGTAATCCCAGCACATGAGAGTCTGAGGCTGGCAGATCATACGTTTGAGGCCAGCCTGGGTTACATAGTAAATTTCAGGTTAGCCTGGCACAAAAATTAGTCTTATCTTAATGTAGTTCTCTGAAGCTCTGTCTTACAGTTGAAATGATGAAATTTTGGTACTAGTTATTAGTCGCAACCTCTGTTAGTTTTTCTTAGTTTCGGACTCTGACTTTGGTCCATCAGCAGTGACAGATTTGGAGACTGTGTGTGACTGGTGTCTCGGCTCCACCACGTGGCAGATTTGGGAATTGGACCTGCTTGCTGAGAGCTGGGATAGAGGCACACACCACCACACCCAGCTCACCCTACAGCTCTCCCTTTGCTTTGGTTTTGTCTGCTTGCCTTTGGAACCTCTGCAGGGCCTTCTGTAGTGGCTGCATCGCTCTGCATTCCCACCAGCATTGCGGAAGAGTTCCTCGGCCCCCTACATCTTCACTAACACTAGTTGTTTGTTTTCTGGCTGGTAGAAAGTAAAACCTCAGTGTAGTTTTGATTTGTATTTCTTTGATGGTTAAGGAAGTTGAACAGTTTTTTATTGACCAGCAAATAAAAGTTGTGATGTTTCCCTCTCCCTCTGACAGTCTCTGCGTTAACACTACCCCTGACCTAAGAGATTCATGTAACAGTGTTCATTCAGGCAACTAAACTTTATCTTTGGAGGATTATAAAAGTTATATGTTGCGTTCATTGTGTTCCTGTAGGGAAAAGGGGAAATGCGTATGTACCTAATTTACACACACACACACACATATGTGTGTGTATATATATATATATATATATATATATATATATATTACTTTATACAGTATATGTAGCACATGAAAGTGGCTGGTACAATTTGGGGATTCACTCTTCAAAGTCTTCAGTTTATCAAGTCTGTGCCATAGAAAGTAAAAACTGGAATTACAATTATGCTACTATAAGACTTAGAATATACTTTTAAAATATAATAAAATTAAGTTTTCATTTACTCTAAAAACTCAAAAATACTACAAATACTATGTCTGTTTGACAGATTCATACCTCATATTGGCAGGATCTTTCAAATGTGGGGGAAGAAAAAGGAAGAAAGAAAAGAAAAGACAAAAACCTTGTCCTAATTCTGATACTATGTCTGCTCTGGGTCATTTGTCAAAATGGTTATCAAACACTTTGAACAACAATAATAGTCCCCTTAACAAAAAAATAATATTTTTAATAGTAAAAGCAATCCAAATGCCTGTTAAGAGGTGCATGATTAATATTCATATGCTTATCAGTCATTAGGTCTGGGAAAAGGTGGGCAGTCGTGGTGTACACCTATAGTTTCAGCCCTCAAGAGGCAGAAGCAGACAGATCTCTGAGTTTGAAAACAGCCTGATCTACAGAGTCAGTTCCAGGACAGCCAGGGTTGCACAGAGAAACAAAAAACAGAAAACAAACAAACAAAGTTCCCCCAAACCCCACATATATATGTTCTTGTATATGCATATGTGTATCTATATGTATCTGTATATGTGTATATATATTACACACACACACATATATCTCACAGTTAAAGACACTATAACTGGAGCCCAGTGGCTGGCTCTTTCATCTCAGCACTCAGGGTGTAGGAAATAATGGCAGGCGATCTCTGTGAGTGTGAGTCCAGCCTGGTCTGCATCGTGAGTTCCAGCCAGCCAGAATTATACAGTAAGACTCACAAAATAAATAAATAAATAAATAAATAGCAACACTCACAGAATAAATAAATTAATAGATAAAATAGCAACAACAACAACAACAATAAAACCAACCACTGTAAGTTCCGGAGGGAAGCCACAGGAAGGACAAAATCAGGAATAAACTTGAACACATAATTAAGAATAAAATCTTTAAAAATATGAAAAATTTAAAACTTTTTTTGGGTAGTATGCATGATATTGCCTTAGGTTTTCTATGACTGTAACAAAACACCATGACCAAAAAGCAAGTTGAGGAGGTTTATTTGGCTTACACTTCTATATCAATGTTAAAGAAGTCAGGATACGAACTCAAACAGGGCAGGAACCTGGAGGCAAGAGCTGATTCAAAGGCCATGGAAAGGTGCAGCTCACTGGCTTGCTTCCCCTGGCTTGCTTAGCCTGCTTTCTTATAGCTCCCAGGACCAGCAGCCCAGGGCTGAAACCACCCACAATGAACTGGGCCCTCCCCCATTGATAACTAATTAAGAAAATGCTCTACAATGGGGACTTATTGAGACATTTTCTCAGTTAAGGTTCTCTCCTTTTAGATACCTTTAGTTTGTGTGTCACTGTGACATAAGGCCAGCCAGCACATGCATGTATGTTCACATGTGCCTGTAGGTACTTATGGAGACCAGAGGTTGATATTGAACGTCTTTCTCTATTGCTGTCCTCCGTAGACATTGAGGTAGGCTCTCTTTCTTGTACCCAGAACTCACTGGTTCAGCTGGCTAGATAGCCCAGAATTCTCTGTCCATTTCCTTAGTACTGTGATCCCATGTAGGCTGCTGTGCTGGCCTGGATTCTGGTGTGAGGACTCCAGTCACCATACTTTTGCAGCAAGACTTTACCCACTGAGTTATCTTATGAGCCCATGACAAGAATCTGAGACTTTGAAAGGATTTTAAAGTTAAGATCATAGAAACTTCTTATTTTATAAATGACCAGAGATTCTATATTTTGCCGAGTTTACTGCTGGGTTATTAAGAGAAGCGTGGCTTGAATCCATGCCTCTTGCTCTGTCACTTCCTTATGTCTGAGGCTGGCCTCGAATATGTGACAAATCTCTTGCCAAAGCCTCTGGTGTTGCTACAATTACAGGTGTAAGTCACCAGACCTGGCTCGTTCTGCTTACCTTTGAACAGCAGAAGCAGAAAGCACCCACTTGAGGACCACTGTATGCCAAGAGTGTACCTGCAAGCTCTGATGCCACACTACGTACGTTCAAATCTGAGACCAGTTATTTATTACCCGTACGACCTTGGTGAGGTACTTTAACTGCTCTGTGCCTCAGTTTCCTCCTCTGTAAAGTTAACTCTCAGATTTGTGGTAGAGATTAAACGGACTGACTGAAAGTACCTAACAGTACAAGGCACAAGTGGCGACCAGAAATCTCAGTACTATTTAGCACACATTCTCTGGTTACTGATAAAACAAAGATTAGCTGGAGCCAAGGACTTTTGCCAACAGCTGTTTTTATTTGATCTTCATTTAAGAAGCAGAACCCAAGGCCAGGAGTGGTAGTGCAGGCCAGTATCCCAGCTCTAAGGAAGATGAGGCCATGCTATGAACTCAAGGCCAGCAAGACTCTGTCTCAACCAACATGCTCGCAACAACAACAAAAAACCCCCCACTTCATCTGAGGCAGTGTCTGTATCTTGACATTCTATACAGAAGTCACAGTTTTAGTTTCTCTTGCAAATTGGAAGGCCCGATGTTGCTAGGCTAAAATTATCAGATCCTAACAACTGCCTGGTTGCAACATAGTAGCTGCCCCCACAGTAACTTTGCTTTGTCTTGTATTTTCATGCATGATTAAAACAAGCCTTGTTCTCAAGGAACTCAATCCTATAGGTGACTCACACTGGCTGACTATAGACTGGTAGGAAAAGAAGAAAAAAGGACAGAGCATAGCCACCGTCTGGTGGAACATGAGAGCACCTGAAGTGTGGAAGATGGTGGTGATGGGTTGAATGTGCTTGGCCCAGGGAGTGGCACTATTAGGAGGCGTGGCCTTGCTGAAGTAGGTGTTAGAGGAATGGTGTCATTGTGGGCATGGGCTTTAAGACCCTCATACTAGCTCCCTGGAAGCCAGTCTGAAGAAGATGTAGGACCCTCAGTTCCTCCTGGACGCTGGCATGTTCCCGCCTTGATGGTAATAGACAGAACCTCTGAACCTGTAAGAAAATGAGCAAGCTGAGAAAGGAAAAAATATTTAAAGGGGCACTGGGAAGTTGAACGGAGCAAAATCTTTTGTTCTAGGAGATAACAGATCCCACTCAGCTAAATTTAAGTCTAGGTGTGTTGGAACACACCTTTAATCCCAGGAGACAGAGCCGTGCTCAACTAAACTCAAGGTCAACCTACAGAGCAAGTTCCAGGACAGCTAAGTTTCATTCTACTTCCTGGTGTCCCTTTAATACTTGAACCATATATTTTGTTGACAAAATGGACATAATACTGACTCCTACCTCAGGGCTAATAAACTAAAAATTCAACTTATCTAGCCCATGTAGTGAATTTACCAAGATAACCTGATAAGAGTTAAAGTGGTCAGTTATAAGTTACGATTATTATGGTAGTTATGGTGTTGTCCTTGTCTGTGTAATCCTGTCTTTGAAAAAAAATATGACATCTTTCTTATGTCAAACATTTATTTTTCATTTGAACCTGAAATTAAATCAACCATTTAAAAAAAAAAATGTAAGAACGCAAGATTGAAATACTAAAATAAAACTTCCTTCCCCTCTGTAGTTTTGGTTGTAAAAATTTCAAGAACAATTAAAATCTCTTTATGAAAATTATTTCTTACACATACAATTCAATTTAATAGTTTACTAGCCGTAATAAAGGTACTACTAGTGTAGAAGAGACGATTCTGTAACCCTCCAGGCTCACAGAGTATGCAAAGACCCTTTTAGGCAAAGGTCCTTTTCACATTCTTCTCACAGTTTGAGTAGCTAGGCAGATCAGATAACCACTTGGCGGGAAAAGGATAAGCACAGACCAAATCCGCACAATCTGTTTCTGTTTAGTTTATAAACTGCGTCCCAGTATGTCAACTTTCCTGCCTTGTGGGACTTGAAGTCCAAAGTGAAAAGTGATTGAGGCAGCTGAACCTTAGAAACCCACAGCCCCTGAAGCTCTGAGGCCTAAGGACTACAACTCCCGACACACAGAGCGGAAGGCCGCGCCGTAATCACCGGCAACCAATCGTTCGCTTGCAAGGCAAGCCACGCCTCTAGCTCCGGGACGGCCTTGACCAATGGTAGAGCTCGCAGCGCACAGCCTGCGGGTTAGGTTGTGAGGCTCAGGCCGGGGGTGGGGAGGAGTCGAAGGTTTTCGGATCGAGCTCGGCGGCCGGGTGGGTCGGGGCGTTCGGCGCGCCCTTCACCGAAGCGGCAGTGGCCGGGCTGGGAGCAGGGAGTGGGAAGCGACGGCGCGGCTGGAAAATGCCGGTCCATTCCCGAGGGGATAAGAAGGAGACGAATCATCACGATGAGATGGAGGTGGACTACGCGGAGAACGAGGGGAGCAGTTCCGAAGACGAGGACACCGAGAGCTCGTCGGTCTCGGAGGATGGGGACAGCTCAGGTGCGCTACCCAGCTGGGCGGGGATGCCCGGTCCCTTGCGCCGCGCGCGCGACAGGCCGCGGTGCTCACGCCGGGCGGTGCGTCCTGCTGCGAACGCGGGGCGGGGAGATGGGGAAGGGGCGGGGACTGGCTCGGCCTCTGGCACCGGGAGCTGCGGGTCGCCCGGGGCTCCAGCTCCAGCTCCGGGTGGGCTAGGCGCCCGCAGGCTTTGAGGACCCGAGGCGATTCTGTGCACAGTGGGACCCGCCCTAGGGTCACCTGGCAATACCCTGGGGCTACCGACTCCGAAGCGGAATGTCCGGCTGCCTGGTCTGGAAGACTGCAAATGTCCCTTAACTCACACCTCCGACCTCTTTACTAGTAGACTCCGCAACCTTTGTCAGAGTTATGTGGGGGCTGAGGGTAGATTTGCCTTGGTCCTTGGCGGGCTTGCCACTCATTAACCTTAGCTGTCAGGTCAGCCTCTCACCAGTACTGTCAGCAGGGAACTCTCCGGTTCATAGTAGGTCCCAAAAGTTTTCAAGATGAAGAATGGACCAGCCTAAGGGATGATTTGGAATCTTTGTCAGTTTTTAATCTGGACGATGTGGGCAGTGTTACAGTCCCAGAATCTTCAAGCGTTGGTTATTTTGTAACTTTGGGCTGTTTCTGACCCCTTGTAAATCTTTTAATACTTGTCATTCCAAAACGAATGGAACTGATTTCCTGGATCTTTCTCTGTCTAACCATATAACAGACCAAGAATGGCTTCTTTGTCTCACCCTGGTTTTGGCTATGTAAAGGGAAGCATTAGTAACAGGTTAATGACTGTGGTATCACTCCACACCTTTTTTCCAGGTTTGTCTGTCAGAGTATACTTCTTCGTGGAAGCATGTAATGTGGATAAGTCAGCCATCCAAAAGTAAATATTTATGAGGGAGAGTTTTTTTACTCAGCACGAGGTATAAATTTATAGTTACATTATCTTATCTCCATTGAAGAACAGCGTTTTGCTTACTCAACAGGACAGTTGAACTCATGGATTCATGGTAGTTGTGACAGTGTGCACAAGACCTGGGCAGACCCAATCCAGACAAAAATCCCAGTATGGAGGGGTAGAGGTGGGCATGAAGTTCCACCACTCGCAGAGGAGCTATGGACATTTGTTAGCACGACCCTGGTAGGCACCCACACATCAGGGCAGGGACTTGGTGGATCTGGAGGAGTTAGGGAGGGGAAGTGAGTGCGTTCAAATACATTGTATAACATTTTCAAAGAACTAATAAAAATATCTTTTAAAAAACACAAAAAAAACCAAAAGCCTGTTGCAAGTTACCACTTGATTAAGTTGCCAAATAAACAATTGAATGTAACAGAGTTAGGAGTGGAGGAAAGACTCCAGGTCTGTGTGGGCAGCACATTTAGTGGAGGAAAGGGCCACTGCCTTGTTTTGAAGAGTTTAGGTTGGGATAGTTAAGGTGGAAAGTTCATATAGGAGAAGGAATGTAAGAAGTGCAAAGGCCGGAGTTCAGGGCTCATTGGAGAATGAGAAAACCAGTTTGGTTGGAGGCCAGGACGCTTGGGAAGGCAAAGAATGCTGGAGCTGTGGGAGATTTCAGAGAAGGCAAAAGCCAGACTCCATCTGTGCAAGTTTAAGAGTGAGGTAAGAAGAAGACTAGATACAGGGAGAGGTGTGGGTAGCATCAACGCTGATGGAAAAGTAAACTATGGAAATGAAGAGAGAAGGTAAAGTATTTGAGCATATTGCTGTTCAGTATGTGCGCTGTTTATGTAAGAATGTCCTAACTGACAGAAGAAACGTAGCATTAGAACATGCCTGGGATGAGGAAAAGAATTCTGGGGTCATGTGCCTAGCCGGGGATGTGGGTGAGACTTCAAAATTAGCCAATTAATATGAAGTAGGGATTAAGAATCACATTTAGGGCTGGTGAGATGGCTCAGCAGGTAAGAGCACCCAACTGCTCTTCTGAAGGTCCTGAGTTCAAATCCCAGCGACCACATGGTGGCTCACAACCATCTGAGATCTGGCACCCTCTTCTGGAGTGTCTGAAGACAGCT
>NC_034596.1:52664536-52671053 GCF_900095145.1 Mus pahari
TAGTCCTTTAATGCTTCCTGTAACATTCTTTCACAGTGATTGTAGACTTTCTTATAGATTAAATGTTTTAAACTTCTGCCCATTCATCAAACAATCGGCTATGTCTGGCAGTCGTGGTATCTACGCTGCTGTTGCTGCCGCCGCCACCACCACCACCACCACCACCACCACCACCACCAAAACCACCACTACCATTACTACCACGATGATGACGATCTGGCTATAGTTTGACCTTTATTTAATGAAGATTAAGATACAGCTCAATTTGTGCCTCCATTATTTTGATGTGTTGCATATATGTGATATAAAAACAGAAGATGTAAAAATAGGACAGACCTGGTAATGAGTAGTTGCTGTCTTTAAGAGTTCATTTATCTTTTTCCTCATTTGCTCTTTCTCATTGACAGTAATCTGGAGAGGGAACCATAGCAGGGTGAGTGGCAGTCCAACGTTCTAAAAGATGATGGGACTAGTCGGCTTTGTGTTGTTGAGACAAGGTGTCACTGTGTGGCCTTGGCTGACCTGGAACGCCCTATGTAGACAAACCTGGCCTCCAACTCAGATCTGCCTGTCTCTGTCTCTCAAGTGCTGCAACTCAAGGCGTGCGCTACCATGCTGCCTAGCTGTTAGTTGCTTTTTTATGTGATGGGTAATCAGCCATGTGGCTCCTCCTCCTCCTCCATCGCCGTTCACGTGTATGGTGTGTTTAGAGGCCAGAATGAGGCATCTGATCCCCTGGAATTAGAGTTACAGGTAGTTGTGAACCCTGATGTGGATTCTGAGAACTGGATTTGGGTCCTCCACAAGAGCAGTGTTCACTCTTAACTTCTGGGACATCTTTTCAGCTCTGTAGGTTTTTTTTTTTTTTTTTTTTTTCCTAAGCCCAGGCTAGGTTTGAACGCTCATCATTTTTCCTGCCTCTAATTCTCTAGTGATGGGATTAGAGTCGTTTACCACCACAGCTGCCATGTTAACATTGTGAAGAGAATTCCGAGTGTGTTTTCTTGAATAATATTAACGTTTTATGAATGTGGTCATTCTTGGTGCTAAGTTCTCAAGAATTAGTATAAAATCAAAAATGAGTTAATTATTTCATTGACTTCATTACTTCATAGCTTTTTTTTTTTTTTTTTTAAGATTTATTTATTGTTATACACTGTANCTGACTTCAGACACACCAGAAGAGGGTATCAGAACTCATTATGGGTGGTTGTGAGCCACCATGTGGTTGCTGGGATTTGAACTCAGGACCTTCGGAAGAGCAGTCAGTGCTCTTACCCGCTGAGCCATCTCACCAGCCCACTTCATAGCTTTTAAGAAGATTGAAAAATGGATAAACACTAGTTGCTCTAGAGACTTGGAGTTTTAACTAATCTGACATTACATTAATTCTATGGTGGTAATTATTTTGGATAAAAATTGTTTAATTTCCTTTAAACTGGACCTTGGATGTCAAGTTTCATATTACTTTTTTTTTTTTTTTCAGTTTGGACTAACATCAACATTATTTGAAACAGTTTTATTTTTTTGTTTTTATTTTCTGAGATAGGGTCTCATATATCCCAGGCTGGCCTCAAACATGCTATAAGTGGCGAATAGTCATAGCTTGTCTTAAACTCCTAATCCTACCCGTGACTCCCAAGTGCTGGAATCCCAAGTGTGTGCCTCTAGGCCTGCCCTGCAGTTTTATCTTTGATATTTCCCTTTTTGTTTTTTTTTGTATTAACAGAAATGGATGATGAAGATTGTGAAAGGAGAAGGATGGAGTGTTTAGATGAGATGTCCGACCTGGAGAAGCAGTTTACAGACCTCAAAGATCAGTAAGTACTAACTTCAGACGGCCCTCGCAGTGCCATCGGCTTTCCTAGCACAAGAGCCATTACATTGTCTCTGCTGTGCTCCCTTTTGTGTCTTACGGGAACTGGCTGACCTGGTCAGGAGGCTTCAGTTATTTCTTACCCGCTAGAGGCCTCATTAGCTCAGCAGGGTTTTGAGGCAAGTGAGGTTTTGGGGGTGGATGGCGTAGATGGCTTGCATGTGCACACTGGTGATTCAAGTGTTTTCATGGCTGCACACTTGCTTCTGTCTGTGTTACTCGTTCCCTTGGTAAGCAGCTGTCTAAAGGTTTTCCCCTCTGGTACTAGAGATGGAACCTAGGGCATTGTGCATGGTTAGAAAGTGCCCCGCAACTGAGCAGCCCCCAGACCCCTCATTGTACTTTTTCCTTTGAGACAGGGTCTTGCTAAGTTGCCCAGCTTGGCTAACCGTGAACTCACCTTGCAGCTTGGGTGCCTTGAGCTCGTGATCCTTCTAACCTAGCCTCCAGTGACTGTGTCTGGGTTTATAGCTCTGTACCGCCAGCTCCAGCTGAGATACTGTTTCTTAAACTTTGAGAATCAGATAAAAGTATTGCCCTCTAATTTCCTATCTGGTAATTTGATCTTATGTCTTAACATTGAACAATGTGTATTTTTTACCTCTTTCACACATGTTACTTAATTTACTCCTGGTAACAGTCCTGTTGGGTTGGAAGGTAGTCTTCCATTTTACTTGTGAAGAAACTGATGCTCAGAGAAGTTTATTCTTTCCCATATTTTATCAAAAAGTGGTAAATGAAGGCCTTTTGCTCTGGTATTACATGTGCATTCCACTTAAAGGCAGTTTTCTCTGGAGGAATTGTGAGAGTGTGGAAGAGCACGGCTCTCACCTTTCCTTCTGAATACATTTTAAAAAGCTGTTCTTCTCTCTCTCTCTCTCTCTCTCTCTCTCTCTGTGTGTGTGTGTGTGTGTGTGGTTTTGTGTGCATGCATATATCTACATCACATACATGTGGAGGCCAACAGAGTGGAATCACATATATTGTGAGCTACCATGTGAGTGCTGGGAATCAAGTTAAGAGCAGCCAGTGCTGTTCCTCCCCAAGTTGCTTTTGGTCATGGTGTTTTATCACAGTAGTAGAATTCCTGACCAAAATACCTTGTGATTGGATCTTGCTATGTCTCAAAGGTGACATTCTGTTGCTTCCACTTATTGAGTTCTGGGATTGCAACTGTCCACTGCTCACTGAAGGCCTCCGAGGTTTGAGAGGACATAGAATAGATTAGGGGAATTAGCAGACAAGAAGGACACATTTGTTAGATCCTAGTTATGCTGTTTCTTCTCTAAACTTTCATTGGTGTTAGAGGTGAATATATGAGTATTATTTCTGCTAGTATAACAAATTAAAAATAGAAAGTTTATAATTTTGGCTGTGAAACACGTGTTTGTTTGTTTTTTATTCTAGAGGTTTACATTACTGTAGCATATTTGGCGTCATGTTTGTAATTTCATCCCTTGAGAGGCAGAAGCAGAAGAGTTGGCTACTCCAGGTCAACCTAGACCATAGAGCAAGACCCTTAAAAAAAAAAGAAAAAAGATTTCTATTGATACTTTTTAAAAAAAGATTTATTTATTTCATGTATGTGAGTACACTGTTGCTATCTTCAGACACAACAGAAGAGGGCATCAGATGCCCATTACAGAGTTGTGAGCCACCATGTGGTTGCTGGGAATTGAACTCAGGACCTCTGAAAAAGCAGTCAGGGCTCTTAACCACTGAGCCATCTCTCCAGCCCTATTGCTAACTTTAAAATTAGTTTGAGTTCATTTGGGCAGCATTGAGAGTTTAATCCAGTATCATTCTGGCAAACAGGTAGCAAATTTGTGTTTTTTATGTTTTTAAATAATTTTTAATTATGTATATGTGTGATCGGGTGTTTGACTGGGGATGGGTGTGTACACACAAGAGTGCAGGTGCCCATAGAGGTCAGAAGATGGATTTCCTGGAGCTGGAGTTAAGGGTGGTTATTCTCACTTGTAATCTTAGCGCTCAGGAGGTTGAGGCAGGACCTTCGTGAGTTGGAGACTAACCTGAACTACATAGTGAGTTTTAGACTAGATGGGATAATATAGTGAGACCTGTCTCAAAATAACCGGAAACAACAAGCAAGTAAAAATTAAACAGGTTAAATATGGTACTGTGTCTTTTCAGGTAAGATGGTGAACAACCAAATTATCGGAAGTGATTTCCTTGTTTCTTTTAAGCTAATATTTAAATAACTTTTTCTTTTAGAATTGATTTATTATTGTTCAATTAAACAAAAGTTGGGAGTGCCAAACTAGTCATTTCAAGTTCTTTTTTTTCACTTTTATTTTCTTGAGATGGTTCTTGCTGTGTCCACTCCATCTTCTTGCCTCCGCCCAAGTAGCTTTAGACAACAGATGAAGGCCACTGGGCCTGAATTTTCATTGCGTTTTTTTGTTGTGACTAAAGAGTGATGCTGATTAAAAAACTAACAAACCCTGGGCTGGTATCTGTTTACTATTATGATGTATATAAGTGAGTTTTCTGACCGCAGTCAGGGCAAGAATCCATCTGCTAACTTATCGGAACATGAGCTCTGTTAGGAAGCAGCGGTGCCCAGGAGTGGCAAGTTGCTTGTCTTTGTTGGAAAGTTTTAATTAACATCTTTATTTTTGCCTCATTGAGACTTTATAAAGAGCGGTTGAGTCAGGTGGATGCAAAACTCCAAGAAGTCATAGCTGGAAAAGCACCAGAGTATTTGGAACCGCTGGCCACCTTACAAGAAAACATGCAGATTCGCACAAAGGTAGCAGGTGAGCTTGGATGACATTTTGTGTCCTTTGTGACACTTTGATTTTGTGGCATTGTATGGGTGAATATGTTGCGCATGGCAAAGGCCCAGGTAGCTGCCACCTGCCATGACATAACAGACAACGGCTTACACCCCTAGGCTGCCTGTGGCTTGGCGTTGAGTCTACACATCTAGAGGTAACTGCTCTCCGAGTCTGTGAGACACATGTATATGGTCACACTCCCTATGCTAACTTGTTCCCTGTAAGATGCACTTGGGCATCTGCCTCTTGGGAGCACTCTCAATGTGATCTACCTTGTTCTGTGAGTTAACAGTTAGTCTTCCTTGCAAAGCTTTGGACTCTGAAGAGAATAGTTTGGATACAGTGATTTTGACTGAGTAAAGCATCTATTTCTTGCTTCTGTTATGTGTGAATGATGAAACTAAGAGTTTATTTCTGTCTGTCTCCCTTTCTGCTAGAAATCTGAGAAAAGGACTGTGTTGTTTATTTTGCTCATTCTGAACATTTAGGAGGACTCTTGGGAGTGTGAGGTAGAACAAAAGTAGCTATGGCTTCTTAGCTCATGAACTCCTAATTTTTTCTTTGATGCATGTTTTGATTCTTTTTTATTTATTTATTTTTTTTTTAGGATAGAGTAAGAATCATTTGTGACTTTCTTATTGAGTCATTTTATAAGACTGACTGTTGCCAGTATAACCACAGAATGATTGTGCTTGCTTTCAGGAATCTATAGAGAACTCTGCTTAGAGTCTGTGAAGAATAAGTACGAATGTGAAATCCAGGCTTCTCGCCAGCATTGTGAGGTACTGTCATTCTGTTTAACGTTCAAGCTAATTGCATCTCTTCAGGTCTTTTCTGAATGTAGTGGCTTAAAAAGTAAATACAATACGCAAAGCAAAAGTCAGTAATACTTTAACTCATCACTTGGATGAATTTAAAAAGTGCAGTTCTACTGGTAGCTGTACTGGAAACAGGACTCAAAGGAACACAAGAAAGTGTGATAATTTCAGAAGATTTGCAACTGTTACTTTTTAAAACTCTATTTACCTTTATGGTGCTAGGAACTGATCCTAGAGTCCTGTGTATAACTGGTGACAGGAAAGTGCTGTACCACTGAGCTGCAGCCATTGTCTGTGACTGCTACCTTAGAGAGCTAGAGAGTGTTTGTGCCATCAGACAACTGAGATTATAGTGTAATCACACAACATAGAACTTAAGGCTAAAAATGTATACGACACGGTGCAGCTAGAACACTGGACTATAGAGTTAAGTTCTGATGGTCTGGATTGGTTTCTACATTTTAAGGCAGTATTTTCTATGTGAAGGAAATATAAGTGTGTTTTCTTTATGTCGTGTTTATCTTGAATAGTGTTTAAGAACATCATGCTAATTGTGCAAATAACTTTTTGTAAGATTTAGATATCTTAAAAGGCTGAGACAGGGCTAAGTAAGGGGACAAGTTCTAGAATGACCCCTAATTTTGATTAAAAAATATTTTATTATTTTATGTGTATGTGTGTTTTGCCTGAATGTATGTGTGTGTGTGTGTGTGTGTGTGTGTACCTATGTGTGCCTAGTACCCTCAGAAGCTGGAAGAGGACATTGGATTCTCTTGAACTGATGTTACAGATGGTTGTGAGCTACCAGGTGGGTGCTGGGGATCTATCCTGGGTCTCTTGCAAGACCAGCATGTGCTTTTAACTACCTAACCAGCCTCAAACCCTCTTTATTTTAATTTCCATATCTGAATAGGTATAAAAGCAATGGATCTTTTTCTTTCTTCCTTTCTTCCTTTCTTTCTTTCTTTCTTTCTTTCTTTCTTTCTTTCTTTCTTTCTTTCTTTCTTTCTTTCTTTCTTTCT
>NC_034596.1:52671683-52693665 GCF_900095145.1 Mus pahari
CTCTCTCTCTCTCTCTCTCTCTCTCTCTCTCTCTCTCTCTCTCTCTCTCTCTTTCTTTCTTTATCTCAATATATAGCCATACCTAGTTTGGAACTCCATATGTAGACTGGCTAGGAACTGTCAGAGATTTCTGCTTTCGTCTCTGGAGTGCTGAGATTAAAGGTGCATGCCACTACACTCAGACTGCTATTGCTCCTCGTCACCACCACTCCTTCTTGAGGGAGGGCTTACTGTGTAGTGCAGACTGGCTTTGAACTCTCCATCCTCCTGCCTCTATTTAAGATAGTGAGAACAGGTGTGCCACCATGCCAAGCACATTGCTGATATTTTGTTTATTTTATTTAGGTGTTTCCTTCCTTTTTTTATAAATGAAATTTGTTTTCAATTTTAGGACCGTCTTTGATTTGATTTCAGAATGTTTAAGAAGAATTAGGAATAATTGATATGTAAATAGGTATTTAGGACTTGAGCTGTCAGTTTTATGAGTGTCAATTATGTTTGAGTTTATGATTTAAACGTGTGTATTTATCTTTGTTTTATTTGTGTGGGTGTTTGCTTGCTATGTACCAAGTATGTGCAGTGCCTGAGGAGGCCAGAGGAGGGCACTGGACTCTTCAGCTGGAGTTACAGGGTGGTTAGTGTTGCCTGCCTGCTGCTGCTGCTGGGTGGGTGGGCGCACTGTGTTAGTTTTCTTTAGTGCAGTACTGCCTTGGGCTTTCCTTGACTTCATGATCTCTATTTTTTGTGATGCTGCAGACTGAATCAAGGGCCTTGCTTGCCATTATTGAAAAACAAGGTTTTGTAAATTAGGAAGAAATATTATTGCTGCTTTTTTTTTTTTTTTTAATTGAACTCTGCTGGGGAGTGTACAGTTTTGATAAGTCCCATTATTGGTGATGTTACTTGAATCACTTGATTGGAATTGCTGAGTAAACTTATTTTTTTCCTGACCTGATAGATTTATAATGTGAGGAGAATTACTTTGAAACTGTGCAAGCATCTTATTTCTCTTAACAACTTTTCATTTCCATGTATTTGTTTGTATTAATATGACATCATTGCCTCAAAAGTCATAGAGATATGCTGCCTCTGCCTCCCAAGTGCTATCAAGTCTGGCTAGTTTTTATTTTATTTAATTAATTAATTTATTTATTATTTATTTTTGGGTCTACTACTTCCTGAGGGAAATATGTTAAAATTTTTATACGTGTTAATGGATTAGTTAACCCTTGTCTTTCTTTTATTTCCTTTTCTTTCCTCCCCTCCCCTTTCTTTCTCCTCCTCCTCCTCTTCTTTTTTCTTCATTTTCTTCCTAAAAATTCTTTTTATACTAATCTCTTTAAAATACCACTTCATGGCTCAGGCGATCTTGCCTCAGCCTCCCGGCTGTCTGGGGCTGCATGCGTGAGCCCCTGAGCCCAACTGGGAACTGACTTCTTAACAAAATTGGAGAATGGTGTGCACCATGTTTGCTGACACATCTGTAGCGCCTGATCCTCTTGTGTGACTGCATGTTCATGCCTGCTGCAGCCTTCCGCCCCGCTGTTTCCTAACTTCTGGTAACCCCCATTCTATTCTCTACTTCAGTACATTAGATTGATTTGCATAGCCCTCATGTAAGAGCTTTGTAGTATCTTTCTACTGTGTCTGACTTATTTGCATATGTCCTCCAGGCCACCCATGTTATCACAAATGGCAGGACTTCCTATTTTCAGGTTCAAATGTACTTCATTGCTTGCAGACATCATATTTAATTACCCTTGCAGTTGTCTAGGAGTATTCAGATTGTAAAATCACAACAATACAAGCTGCTGTGAATAGTGCTACAATAGTCTGCAAGGGAATGCAAATATCCTGTGCACATAATGATTTCAGTTTTTTTTTTTAAAACTAAAATTGTAATTACATGGTCTAGGGTATTTCTGTTTCCTGTCTTGTTTGGTAAGTATTTTACCACAGAGTTATATTTGTAGGGTTTTGATTGTTTGTTTTTGACTTACTGTGTATTATAAGATGGTTTTGAACTTGTGATCTCCTGCCTCTGCTTTCTGAGTGCTGGACTGCTATGCCTTCTCTCTTAAAAATAAAACAATTTTTAATTTTATAATTGAAAAGTCTATACCTTTATGCTGTATATCATGATATTCTGATAATATGCATTGAGGGGTAATTAAAAAACCAAGTTGGGCTGGTGAGATGGCTCAGTGGTTAAGAGCACCGACTGCTCTTCCAAAGGTCCTGAGTTCAAATCCCAGCAACCACATGGTGGCTCACAACCATCAGTAACAAAAATCTGATGCCCTCTTCTGGAGTGTCTGAAGATAGCTACAGTGTACACACATATAATAAATAAATAAATCTAAAAAAAAAAAAACAAAACCAAGTTAACTTATCTGTCTGAGTTCCTTTTCTGTTGCTGTGACAAATCAGCATGACCAAGGCAACTTATAAAAGAAAGCATTTAATCGGGCTTATGTTTTCAGAGAGTCCATGATAGTGGCAGGAACAATTGAGAGCTCACATGCTGATCCATAAGTAGGAGGCAGAAAGAAAACACATGGGGAATGGTGCCAGTCCTTTGAAACCTCAAAGTCTGCCCCAGTGACACACCTCCTTAAGGAGGCCACACCTCCTAATCCTTCCCAAGCAGTTCTACCAACTGGATACAAAGTAGTCAAACCTCTGAGTCTTTGAAACCACTGCAGAATTGAAGAAGCTATTATAACAACTTCCAAGTACACAGTGTGTTACTATACCAGTAGCCACCACTGCTGTGCAGTAGATGCAGAACCTATTTCTTTTGTCTAAGCTTTGTGCCTTTTGGTCAACAAGTCCCATTCCCTTCTCCTCCCCGGTGCCTAGTGACTGCCAGTCTACCCTCTATTGCTCTGAGTTCCAGTTATTACTACTTTTTTTTTTCTCTTTTGAGTCCATATATAAGAAGGATTCTGCAGTGTTTGTTTTTCTCTATCTGATTTGTTTTACTTAGATTAAGGTTTATCCATGTCACAAATAATAGGATTTTGGTTTTTGTAAAAGCTAAATTATATCTCATCGTTTTCATCTGCTCATTTTGTAGTTTTTTTATTTGAGTCACATAGAAGTAACTGGGAGTCGAGAGGAGAGAGATAGTCTGCCGTTTGTCTGTCTGCTTGAGTGGCAGCAGATAGAGATTTGAGGCTAGGCATGTGCGCGTGGGTATACACAGGTAAAGTACACTGCCTCACTGAGGATGGAGGTAGCGGATAGCCGGATCAAGTTAAAGAAGGCAATGCTGCATGTGTAGAGTACTAGTGTCACACTTGGAAAGGCTGGGGATGCTTCTCAGGCTAGCTCTTTGGATCTCACTCCAGGGCCTGCAGTGACTAAGATTTGACAGCAGGGCAAGAGATATGGCTCAGTTGGTAAAGCACTGCCTAGTAAAGCCCTGTGCACCCCATAAAACTGAGTGTGGTGGTAGCATATTTCTGTAATCCAGCACATAAAATCCTGAAAGCATGTGAACACACACACACACACACACACACACACACACACACACACGGAGAGGGGAAAGAGGAAGCGGGGAGAGAGAGAGACAAGACAAACAGATTGATTTAGTAGCCGGTGGAAACCAGGAATCAGAGGACTTTAGAGTAAGTCAGTCTGGCTTCTGGTTCTTGAGTTTTGTGAGAGATCTTCAGGGTTCTGATCTTTTTGGTCAGCAAGAACCTGGGTATGGATCCCAGAACCCATGTAGAAGCCACATACAGCTGGCAGTGGGTAGCTGTGACCTTAGTATTGGGCAAAGGTGATAAAGACAAACAGATCCCTGGAGCTTGCTGACCGTGCAGTGCAGCCCCATTGAAGAGCTCCAGGTTCAGTGGGAGACCTAGTCTCACATGCTAAGCTGGAAAGAGACTGAAGAAGGCCCCTGACTTTGGCCTTTAGCCTCCATGTGCACTGACATGCTCACGCACACACAGGAACACATAGTCGTAGACAAGCTAAAGAGAAAGTTTGCGGGCTGGAGAGATAGCTTGGCGGTTAAGAGCACTGAGTGCTCTTCCAAAGGTCCTGAGTTCAATTCCCAGCAACCACATGGTGGCTCACAGCCATCCGTAATGAGATCTGATGCCCTCTTCTGGTGTGTTTGAAGATAGCTACAGTGTACTTACATAAAATAATAAATAAATCTTTAAAAAAAAAAAAAAAAGAAAGTTTGCCTTTCATTTGTAAGCATAGTAAATGTCTACTGATAAAATTTGAAAAATAAGTTTAAAGAAGGAACTGAAATCCTAATTTACCATGCAGAGATAATCACTGTTAATAAGTGAACATATTTGTATATATTTTACAACATAGCAGGTTGTAAAATCTGAACAACTCTTCAGTATCCTAATATATTTTCAAGCTGGGTTTCCCGCGCGTGCTGTGGTTCTAAATACTCTTTGAATGTGTCCTTTCGGCAGGTTCCGTGTACACATCCCTCTGAAGGCTTATAGTGAAAACAAGCAGCGTGTTATTCTGTTTCTGAACTCTGCGTCTCAGTGACAGCTTTCTGGGATGTTTAGATGTTGCCTCTGGAATTAGCCCCACATGTCTATCAGTTTTAGCCATGGCTAGCTTGTTAGCAGAAGCCAGGAGTTCCATGAGCTTCTTCATTCCGTTCTTCTTATATCCTTGTTTTATAGTTTTTTTGTTTTTGCCCTAATTATAAATATTGTTCCCGAGCCAGAGTTACGGTCTTCTATTGATTCTTTCTGTGGTACAAATAACACCTGTCTCTACCATGTCTGTATGTGCAGAGGTTGGTAGTAACTATATTTACGGAAAACAGTTTTTGTAATTAAGATGTACACTTAACCAGCGGGGTGGCGAGTTATAGCCTACTTCAGCTGTGCTTGTCCATTTTGTTTCCATTATGGGAGCTAGTGATGCCTTCAGTTACGCTGGCTTTGCTTCTTTGGGGCTGAGATTGAATACTGGGTTCTGCGCATGTGGGTCACGCGCCCCACCCTGAGCTGGCTCCCTGGCCCTCTACTTACCTCTTGTTTTTAGGACACTTATTTGGTCAGACTGACCTTGAACTTACCTGGTGGTCCAGGTCGGCCTTGAATTTCTGTAAGTTGTATTATCAGGCCTGACTTACCTGCTTTCTTTTTTATTTTTCTCAGGACTTCCCACAGATCTGTGAGTCTCTGGAGTTGTTGCTTTTAAAAACAAAAACAAAACATTACAGTTTGATTGACACCCCTCACCCTGAGGAAAAAATAAATGTTACTGTAATGGGTTGCTGAGAGTTGTCTAGGGAGTTTGCACAGCTTGTTCTTTTTGACAATGAATTGCGCGTCTATGAAGGACCAAGCCACAAGGAGCATAAGAAAGTGTCTGCTTCATCCTTTTGGGATGGGAGGGGCCCTAAGGATGGAGTCTGCTAAATGGAGCTGGCTTAGGTATTTTATAGGGCCTAGGACCTCCTCTTCCCCATGTTGGCCTTGTTTTGCCTGGCCCGTGCCTTCCTCTTGTTTCTTCTCACTGTTTCTGGGACAGGAAGCTGTCACCTCAGGGAACTTGCCTTGGGTGTCTCTGCCTGTGTTCTCTTAATCCCTCTTCAATCACCTAATAAACTCAAGGGAAGTCTGAATAAACATGAGGCCTGTGGTCCATGTTCAGATATCCTAGCTTTAAAGCCATGTCCTGCAAAGGTCAAACCAGCTTCTTTCTTAAGGTGAACGGTAAGAGATGGTCTTACTGTGGCTTGCGCTGCCTTGTTCTGAAGCCCTAATGCTGTTGCAGCTTTGTGCCACTGGTTAGGTGCTGCCTCCTGAGAGCAATCCCCCAAGCTCCCTGCCCCCCTCCCGCCCCCCTTCCTGCCCCCCTCCTCCGTCCTGCCCCATTCTGCCCCATCTCCTTTATCCTGCCCCATCTCCTTTATCCTGCCCCATCTCCTTTATCCTGCTCCATCTCCTTTATCCTGCTTCATCCCTTCTCCGTGCTTCCAGGACAAACTGCATTTCTGTCCTTATGAAGGTTCTCTAGCTACCACTTGGAAATCCCTTTGCCCTCTGTCTCTTATGCTAGATCTCATTTTCTTTTTCAGTTTGGTAGGAGGTAGTTTTTAGTGGCATTTTGAGACAGGGTATAGAGAAGTTAGTGAGATCTCCTGTGTTGGCTATGTACTTCTTTATATATAATCAATTACTCAGAATTAGTGGAGTAAAACTTTTTTTTTTTGTTTGTTTTGTAGTTTGATGGTGAGGGCTTTGCAAGGCTTGACTGAGGGTAGAGGGTATATTTCACTATCGGGGTTGGTGGGGTTGGTGGGGTTGGTGGGTTGGTGGGGTTGGTGGGGTTGGTGGGTTGATGGGGTTGGTGGGTTGATGGGGTTGGTGGGTTGGTGGGTTGATGGGGTTGGTGGGTTGGTGGGTTGGTGGGCTGTTGCTGGTCCTGGCATGCTGCCTTTGCTCTCCACTTAGGACTTGGTGGCTGGGTTTCCCGAGACTGAATGAACAAAGAGAGTAAGATAGAAGCAACTTTTATTTGACCTAGATTTCTGACTTACTTTGCTCATTAGAAGTGTTAATAACTGCTGCCCTCATTCAAGGAGAAAAAAACCTAGTTTATATTTTTTTTAATTGTCTTTTTTTTTTTTTTAAAGATTTATTTATTTATTATATGTAAGTACACTGTAGCTGTCTTCAGACACTCTAGAAGAGGGTGTCAGATCTCGTTATGGGTGGTTGTGAGCCACCATGTGGTTGCTGGGATTTGAACTCCGGACCTTCGGAAGAGCAGTCGGGTGCTCTTACCCACTGAGCCATCTCACCAGCCCCTAGTTTATATTTTTAAGTTAGTAGAGTGTCAAGGAACTATCTTAACCTGCTGTCTTGGCTGTCTAAACGCACTGTGCCTCTCACTTGAGAGCAGAGGTCTGTAGATGGTGTCGTGTGTCCTTAGGACAGTAGAGGTCTGTAGATGGTGTCGTGTGTCCTTAGGACAGGACAGTTGCTTCACTCTTTGAGATGGGATCTTGCTGTGGATCCAGGACTGGCCTTGCACTTCTGATCATTCTCCCTCAGCATCCATATCTCCTGGATGTGGACTGGGCCTGGACCTTACTTAGTGCCTTTGAGACGTCATTTTGATTACTGCTCCTGACCTGTTAGGTTTCTTCCTCATCCTTGGTGTTGGGAAGTAGTGAGGCATGGGGCTCTCTTTCACTGAGTGTGTTGGACACTCAGGGCAACCTTTAAGTTTTTGAGGTATGATCTTCCTATGTAGCCAGGCTGGCCTTGAACTTGTAAGCAGCAGTACTTCTGACGCACTTCCAAGTACCAAGCGTAGAGGAGTCATCACTGTACCCAGTTTCAGGGGAGCCTTATAATCAGGAAGCATGTATCCCACTCTGAGAAAAATTTGTATCTTTAATTTCTTTTAGATTTAATTTTATAAACTGAATTCTTTAGCCCATTGAGGGAGGTTCTGGGGTGACAACAGGGACTCATACCAGGTATCACTGAGCTACACATCCAGCCCTGTAGATATAATTAAACTATTTTTCTATTATCATCCATAGCCTTGTATTTACAGTTGATCTGAAAGTTTAGTGTTGTAATTTTCCCACAGGCAGGCCTAAGTTTTAAAAGGTCTGTTCTAAGTTTGTTGTTGTTTTTGTTTGTTTGTTTGTTTTGTTTTTTTGTTGTTTTTTAAAAATTTCAGTGCAGTTGCTTTTTTGTTGTTGCTTTTTTTCCTCTCGTTTGTGTGTGTGCATTTGTGTTGGCGGTGGATGTACCATGTGGAGGTCAGAGGACAGCTTTGTACAATCAGGTCTTTCCTTCTACTTTTACATAGGTTCTGGGGATCAAATTAAGTCGCCAGGCTTGCACCACAAGTGCCTCTAACTGCTGAGCCATCCCCCCAGCCTAAGGTATTAATTACTAAGGCAAATTCTCATGTAGCTAAGCTAGCCTCGAAGTCACTTATGTAGTCAGGCTGGCCTTGAACTCCTAATCTTTCTGCCTTCACCTCCTAAGTCCTAGAATTACAGGCATGCACCATCAGTCCTGGCTACTGTGCTGTGTCATCTCTGATCCTTCAAAATCTCCAGTCTGGCAGGAGGTTGAGAACCGTGAGGCACGTAAGGCAAGAAACTACCAAAGGGGAGGGAGGGGGTTCATTCTGAACACAGGTCATTGTGAAGTTAGCAAGAAATGGAACCTTGGAGTCATTGCCCTGGGACTCCTTAGAACTACCCTAAGGAGACAAGCAAAGATGTCAGCCTGGGAAAGGACTAAGGAAGAGGTTCAGTCAGTCTAACTGTGAGGATGGAGGGCTTGCATTCCTGGTAAGCAGTCACCCATGGGCAGAAAACCCACTGCAGGCACCCAGAGTCTGTGTTCTCCTCCCCAACCCTGCAGTGTCCTGACTCAAGTAGGACTTTCTTCCTCTCTCTCTGGGAGGCTTCTGAGGTTCGGACAGGGTTGGAGAATAAGGAGACAATCTCTTTAGAAGGAGAATGTGAAGATTAATCTTGGTTGTCAGCTTGCCTGGATTTAGAAACATGTTGGGCATGTTTGTAAGGCTGTTTAAATGCGGGTGGGAGGAGTGGGGGGGGGGACCCATCCTGAGTATGGCCAACAGCATTCCATGGCCTGGGGCCCTCTACTGAATAAGGAGGAAGTGAATTGGGCACTAGCATTATTTCTCTACTCCCTGACTGCTCATAATGCGCTCAGCAGCCTCAAGCTGTAAGCCAGAATAAACTGTTCTTTCCTAAACTGCTTTTGCCACGTACATATTTGGCCACAGCATTAACAGAAGTAACTAATTTAGGGAGGGTCTGAAATGAGAATAGATTCAAGGCTTTTCGTTCTGTAATTTTTCTTGTTCTGAAACAGGATAGTTTCGTGTATCTAATGGTATGCTTGTGTTTTTGTTTTTAAAGACAGGGTCTTGCTATGTAGCCTTGGCTGGCCTGAAACTTACTATGTAGACCAGGCTGGCCTTGAACTCTAGGGCTGGGATTTAGTGTGTGCCACTAAGAATGGTTTATGAGGTGCTAAGAATATAACCCAGGGCCTTGTACATACTAGACTAGCACTTGTACCAACTGAACTACATTCCCAGCCCTTCACTCCTCTGTTGGGAAACCCTGCTACTTAAGGTTGAATCTACCATGTCTGGATAGGTAGGTCTGTATCTAATAGTTTTAGAAAGACCTTGAAAGCTTAAAACACTTCAGTTTCTTGTTGCAGTTTTTTTTTTAAAGATTTATTTATTTATTTATTATGTATACAATGTTATGTATGCATGTATGCCTGCACACCAGTAGAAGATACCAGATCTCACTATTGATGGTTGTGAGCCACCATGTGGTTGCTGGGAATTGAACTCAGGACCTCTGGAAGAACAGTCAGTGTTTTTAACCTCTGAGCCATCTCTCCAGCTCTTGTTGTAGATTTTTAAAACAAATCATAAAGAGTGATTAGTGGGGACTGGAGAGATGGCTCAGTGGTTAAGGGTACTGGCTGATCTCTCAGAGGACCCGGTTGAATCCCTAGTACCCACATGGCATTTCATACCTGTCTGCAACTCTAGTTCTGGGGGATCTGACTCTCACACAGAGAGACATGCACTTAAAACACCAATGCACATAATATATAAATAAATCTTTAAAAACTGATTAGTGGTCTTAGAGAATTTTTGTTTAGCCTAGAGCAAATTTACCAGTATATAGCAAAGAGAATCTATTAGCTTCATATTCATAAAAGCCAAAGCCTTATCACTTCAGTTCTTTATATAAGTCATCTTTGCTTAGGGAAGTAGATGTGCTGATAGCTGCCAGGAGGCCTGTCTCCTGAGGAGGCCTGTTTCTGTTTTCTCTTTTCTGTAACTATATCAGAATCAACAGCACGATTCTGATATAGTTGGAATATTTATAAGTCAGAGGAACAAGCAAAAGGGAGTGTTGAAAGCAGCATGTAATAAGATAGTTATTTTCCGGCTGGTGAGATGGCTCAGTGGGTAAGAGCACCCGACTGCTCTTCCGAAGGTCCGGAGTTCAAATCCCAGCAACCGCATGGCGGCTCACAACCATCCGTAACAAGATCTTGACGCCCTCTTCTGGAGTGTCTGAAGACAGCTACAGTGTACTTACATATAATAAATAAATAAATCTTTAAAAAAAAAAAAAAAGATAGTTTTCACCCCATAGATGTTTATTTTGTGTAATGTATGCACATGTTTGTGTGCACATGTTTATGTGCATTATGACTGCGTGTGCATATGTGTTCATGCAGATGTGGGGTCCAGAGGTTGATATCTGATGTCTTCCTTAGTTACTGTCCACTTTGGTTTTGGAGCTAGGGTCTCTTACTGAGCCTGGAGCTTGCTGGGTTGGCTAGACTGCCTGGCTGGCAAGCTCCAGGAATCACCCTGTCTCCCTCCCCAGCATGGGATCACAGGAGTGGGCTACTAAACAAGGTCTTTCTAGTGAGGACTGGGAAGTCTAACTGGGGTCCTTGTGCTTGGATGACAAGCACTTTACTGACTGTGCCATATCCCCACTCCTTATATTTAGTGTTTTATTAAACATTGTAGTGTACAAGCAACAGGGTTCACTAGGATATTTTCATATATTGGTACTGTGTACTTTTCCTTCATCTATCCCACCACCCTCTGTTGCCTTTGCTACATCTGCTGGTACAATATTTCATGTGACATTTGTTCCACTATAGCTTTCACCACAGCTGAGCCTCTGTGTTCAGATTAGATATGGCAAGTCCAGCACAGTCCACCACAGACAAACTTTGATGCCTCTTTAACTCCTGTCTTTTCTCTACCATACAGACAAGATGGGGTGAGGATGAAGCCTAATGGGAGAGTGCTTACCTAGCATGTTAAAGGCTCTTGTTTAATCCTTAGCACCACAACAATATAAAACCATGAATAAAATAGACAGTAAGTAAATAAATAGGTAGGTAGGTAGATCGATCGATCAATAGATAAATAAAACCAACGGGGGCTAGAGAGGTGGCTCAGTAATTAAGAACATTGACTGTTCTTTCAGAGGACCCAAGTTCTGCTCCTAGCACCCATATTGTAGCTCACAACTATTTGTTTGTAACTTCCTTCCAAGGAATCCATCACCCTCTTCTTGCCTCCTCAGGCACCAGATATGCAGATGGTGCACATGCAGGCAAGATACTCATACATAAAAGTAAATATGTAATTTTAAATAATGATAGTAAAATAAATAAAATCACTGTCTTACCAGGTCAGATTAAAACTCAGGGCTAAAAGGTCTAATTATTTATAATTACCACTGTAGCTCTTTTTATTAAAAAGCCATAAAATGTATAACTATAACACAGAGGGCCTTTGATAAGAGCCTATAAGGCTGGGCATGGTAGAGAAGGTGTGTAATTCCAGTTCCATGGATGATTGAGGCAGTATGGTCCCAAGTTAACGGGCTACCTTTTCTCCAGACTGATCTCGGGGTCAGCATGAACAACTTAGTAAGATTCCGTCACAAACGGAAAGTCAAAGCTGGCTGCTGTAGGTCAGTGGTAGGCACTTGCACAGCATCTACAATCGCTGATATCAAGTTAGAGAGGGGACAAGCTGCTAACAGTCACAAGCCACTCACCACAACATTACTTCAAGTCAATACTGGAATACTATAGATATGAGTGTCTTACGAAATCTATCGTAAGACAAGACTTCTTGGGAAAGTTGGGGAAGGCCACACTCTTTTTTTTTTCTTCCAATTTTTATTAGGTATTTACTTCATTTACATTTTAAATGCTGTCCCCCAAATCCCCTATACCCTCCCCCCGCACCCCCCTCGTCCCCTACCCACCCACTCCCCCTTCTTGGCCCCGGTGTTCCCCTGTACTGGGGCATAAAAAGTTTGCAAGACCAAGGAAGGCCACACTCATATAGGTAGCAGGTCTGTGTGTCGATTGTGAGTTCTTCTGATACAGATTTCAAATTTAATCTGCACATACCCGAAGGTTATACTGTATGTATCCCCTATTGGTTTGTTTGTTTGTTTATCTATCTACCTGTTTATTTACTCACTGTCTATTTTATTCATGGTTTTATATTTTTGTGGTTCTTAGGATTGAACAAGAGCCTTTAACATGCTAGGTAAGCACTCCCCATTAGGCTTCATCCTCACCCCGTCTTGTCTGTTTTAGCAAGTGAGTCTGATGTTATTAATCTATAGTTTTATACTTGAGTTATCATGCTACATTTTTGTAAGTCAATCTATTGCTTTAGTATATTCTAACTGAAATATATTTATTATTGAGTTACTTTAGATGGCTCTAAAATTTGTTCCTAAATATTTTTTGTGATATATTGCTGTATTTAATATGATATAGATACAGTAAAACCCAATATGATCTACTTTACTTATTTAAAAAATTTATGTATTTTTTTTAATTCATGTGTATGTGTGTGTGTGCGTGTGTGCGTGCATGCGTCCGTCTGTGGAGGGCATCAAATCCCCTGGAGCTGGAGTTACAGGTGGTTTTGAGTTCCTAGCTGGGTGCTGAGCCTGGGTCCTCTGCAAGAGCAACAAGTGACTGATCCATTTCTCTGGCTTCAGTTTAGATAGTCTTAAACAGGATGCTATTTTACTTAGTTAAGCCTCAGAAGGGGGGTGTGGGGAACAAAAATAATTTAGATAAATGAAAAAAGCAAATACAACAACCATTTATTAAACCAAACCAAACCAAAACCAAACCAAAGCCACCATATATTAAAGTATGCTAAGTCATTTGATATTGCTAGTTAAGATAAACTGGTATTTCTTTCTCTTCACTTAAGTATCATGTTTCTTTCCAGAGTGAAAAGCTTTTATTATATGATACAGTCCAGAGTGAGCTTGAGGAGAAGATAAGAAGGCTTGAGGAGGACAGGCACAGCATCGACATTACCTCAGGTCAGGGCTGCGTGGGATGTGTTGTCCCCTAAGCCTCAGTCTTCTCCAGTGGATGCTATGCAAATGTGATGCCCTAGCTGGAGGGAACAGGGGAGACTTCTGAAGAGCGAGATCAAGTAGAGGTTGGTCCTTGGCTTCAGAGGCACACTCTAGAAAAGGGACAGCATAGGAAAAGGGACAGACCAGCAGAGTGACAGGAGGTAGCCACGGGACTTGCTGGAAGACTGCTTCCTGTGTTCTTCCTGGCGAGTGGGTCAATGTTTCAGGGCGGTAGGTGTTTGCCTTGGAGAAAGGAAACACTGCCGTGATGGTTAGGCCCGGTCAGTGTGAAGTGTGGCCATTTCAGGATGACTATAGGGAAGTTTTCTGTTGGCCACTGTAGAAGTTCTACCAGATTGGCTGGCCCACCGTTCTTGAGTAGGCATTACTGGTTTTGTGTTTTGATTTTGCTTCTTTGCTGTAGTTGGGGCAGATGTGATGAGACCAGTGTGGGTGCCTTGCTCATGAGTTAGGTGTCTATGGGCAGTTGACGAGTTTTTCTAAATGGGTCCTTGTATGGAAAACGGAAGTAAGAAGCATAGCTGCACCTGCCTCAGGGCGGCCACTAGTGAGATGGCTCGGAGTAGAGGTGCTTGTCTCCAGGGCCGGCAACCTGGATCTAATCCCCAGCACCCGTGCAGTGCAAGGAGAGAACACACCCTCTAAGTGTTGCCCTCTGACCTCCATGTGTGTGTTGTGGTGTGCAAGCGTGCACAGCACACCACAACACACACTACGTATAAATAAATACACGTAAAAAAAAAAATGAAAACAAGCTACCTCTGTGCGCAATTGCCCTGGAGATTTGTATGTAAACAAGCAGTAAACGTGAGATTCTGTGCTGCCCTTTCTTCCTGTGGCCACTGGAAATGAGCTCACACTCTGATTCCCTTGCAGAACTGTGGAACGATGAGCTTCAGTCAAGAAAAAAGAGGAAGGATCCTTTCAGCCCTGACAAGAAGAAGCCAGTCGTTGTCTCAGATATCCTTCCCACACTCTGGGTCTCCACACTGTGCTCGGTGTCGAAATGGCTGTGTCCAGTGCACGGGGCGGAGGGAACACAGCTGCTCATGGTGCACTGTGGTCAGTTTGTACAGGCGCCTTTGAGGCCGGGTCTTGCATGTAGCCCAGGCTGGCCTTGAACCCATAGTCTTCCTGCATCTGTTCACTGGGTGTGTGACGTTCGTGCTGCCAAGTTGACCTTGACGCCTCAACGTCCATATATAGTTTATATGCTGCAGGATCTCGATATTCTTGAGGACTGGACGACAATTAGGAAGGTATGATTAGCGAATGGTGCAGCAGAAGTACATTTTTATACTCTGCCTTTTAAAAGTTTGTTCATCAACATATGAAAATGAAATTGTTGTAAATAAGCTTTGCTTAACATGGGCTGTAGAGTATTTTAAGAATTAGAGACATGTCAGTAATTTGTATTTTTTCCTATAATAGTGTAATAATTTATGCAAGAGTATGGAATAGCATATGTTTGGTTTGCTTAGAGTGATAGGGTTCAGAGCTTTGTCTGTTTCTGGTGTATAGAAGGCATTCAGTAAATATTTTTTGAATGAATACATTGAACCTATGTGCTTTATATTTTATTAATAACTACCGAGGTGCGACTCTTTGATGCTTGTTTAAGAATGGAGCTGTGTATCTTGTCATCTTTTTACTTTTTATTTATTTCTATTGCCATTTTTATTTTTTATTTCGCTCAGACTGCCCTAGAAGTCACTTTGTAACCCCCGTAGTCTTTGAACTTGAAAGCCTCATTTCTTAGCCTTTTTGGGTTCCAAGGTTTGAGGCTTGCTTTCCATATTAAAAGTTCCCATTTTTGAGCTGGAGAGATGGCTCAGTGGTTAAGAGCACTGACTGCTCTTCCAGAGGTCCTGAGTTCAATTCCCAGCAACCACATGGTGGCTCACAACCAACTGTAATGGGATCCGATGCCCTCTTAGGGTGTGTCTGAGGGGAGTGACAGTGTATTCATGTACATAAAATAAATATCTTTAAAATATAAAAGAAATTCCCATTTTTATAAATTGCCAGAGAACATATTTCAGCTCTCAGTAGTGGCTATGGAAGGAGGTGTTCTCTGTGACCTGAGAAAACACTAGCCTGGAGTTCAGGATGGCTCAGTTCTGGCGCGCTTGTCTGCCTTGCTTGCCTAGCATGTGTGAGGCCCTGGGTTCTTCCCCCAGCACCAGAAGAAAACGAGAACAGCTAATGTTTATATTTTATTCTGTTAGTGAACTAATAGAGGACACTGTATGTATTATAGATCGCAAAATCTATTTTCAGTCTGAATTCAGATTTTTTTCTCTCCTTCCCATCTTTTTCCTTAGGCAATGGCTACATTGGGTCCACACCGAGTTAAAACAGAACGTAAGTTATGAGTTGTGTCATATTCTGTGGAGAATTGTTCAGTCAGGTGGTTAAATCACCTGCATATTGAGGAGGAACCTGATGGTGGCTCCATTACCAGAGAGCTCTGTAACTGACACGAGGAACCCGGGGTCTCCTGCTTCCTGTGAAAGTCTCAAAGTCTCCATGCTGTCTCTGTCTTCTTTCTCTTATTGTTGTTTGTTTGTTTGTTTGTTTTGATTTTTGGAGACAGGGTTTCTCTGTGTAGCCCTAGCTGTGATGGAACTCTGTAGACCAGGCTGGCCTTGAACTCAGAAATCCACCTGCCTCTGCCCCTCAAGTGCTGGGATTAAAGGATTGAAATAGATCTTTTCTAAAATTATGATCTGTTTATGACTCCTGAGTGCTAAGATTATATATGTTTTTTTTTTTTAACCTTTTTATTTTTTTTACAACTCTAAGACAACTGCCCAAGTTGTAATGAACATTGGTTTCTATGGGCTTTTGTTGTTGTTTATAGATTTTTTTTTGTAATTCTTTAGTGGATTATAATGGGATTGTAGTGGGGTTAGATTAAAAAATATCTTTTAAATATTAAGGAAAAGAGTTTCTTGTTCCATTTCAAAAGTATATTTAAGAGATATTTATCTTTAAGAATGTTCCAATTTTTCTTTTCAATGGTTCCTTTAAACTTTATTTCATATCAGGAAATTACATTTATTTACTTCCCTTCACTGGAGAGTCAGATGCCTAAGTCTCTAGAATGTTTTTGAGTCATTAATTTGGGGGGAGGTGTGTGTGTGTGTGTGTGTGTGTGTGTGTGTGTGTATGTATGTATGTTTATACATATAGTTATGTGTGTGGGTACATTAGTGTGTCTGCGGTGCTAGAGTTTTGTCCTTGATGGCTCTCTACCTTACTTATTGACACAAGGTTCCTTATTGAGTAGAGTGTTGATTCTAGTAAGTCTAGCTCCTGTGAATGTCCGGGGGAGCCCTAGTTTCTGCTCCCTGTGCTGGGATTACAGGCTGCTGCTATGCCTGCCTGGCTTTTATGTGGCTTCTGCTCCTCAGACTGTTGATTAGCTGCCACTGGTTAGAGGCCCACCACCTAGCAGAATGGCTCTCGTTTCCCGCCAGTGTTTAGCTTAACTCTGTACTGCTTTTCTTTATGACACTCACTGCCCGTTTGTACATTTTACTTTATTTTTAGGAATGATAAATTCCACAATTCTTTTTAAAGAAAAAAGTATTGTGCTTGTGCATGTGGGGGTTATTGGGAGGGAAGGGGAGGGGAGGAGAGGAGAGAGAAGGATCACATTCATGCCATGGTGCACATGTGAAGAGCAGAGGACAACTTTGAGAGTTGGTTCTTCCCATTCACTTGGGGTTTGACATCAGACTCGGGTCACGAGGCTTGTATGGCATGTGTGTTTATGTGCCGAGCCATCTCACTGGCTCTTGTCACTTTTACATGAACTCTCTACTTGTTTGTCTGCCTCCTGACTGGATTATAAGCTTTCCGGAGGCTGGCTCCTGTCTCTAGTCTTCCCTCAGCACCCAGCACAGCCCCTTGTGCATAGGATGGACTCAGACATGTAATGAATGAATGAATGGCTATAAAACAAGCACACATGTACTTATCACTGCTTCCTACATAATAGAGACGTTTTTAGGGTCTTGGAGAGACAGTGGGGAAGGAAATAAACTGGGAGCCTCCTTTCAGGAGGTGGAGTCCTATGTTTGTAAGTAAGTAAGTACCAGATTATGGTGAGGATTGTGAAGTCCGTGGGAAGGTGTTGGTGATTCCCAGAGACGTGACAGTATGGATGGTGAAGGTGCCGCTGGTGCGTGGTGTGATTGTGACAATCACATGTATGTGTTTCCATAAGGAACATGTTTTCCCTGCAATAGTTTACCTACTAATGCCAAACGATTTCTGAGAGTCGGAAATGCTGTTCTACTTAGGATAATTAAAGTTCTGGAGACTTCTCACTAAACTTTATATTCTGCTTTTTTCCAAGTATGAGATGCCTTATACGGGAGATTTGAAAAGTAATTTCAAATCTCTGGAATATAACAATTTGTATTTTTCAGGGCTGTTTAAAAATGGTGCTGGTAATTAATCATTTATGCGCTTGCCTACCTTTCTGGCTGTGCTTCACTGATCATTGCTTATCTTTGTTTGCATTAGATAATAAATGATAAAAGCAAGAGGTGCTCTTGTTTTTATTACATTTTAGGTTTCTATATGAGAATATTTCAAAAGTTCTTACATGTATATATGTGCATGCATTACTGTTGTCTTTTACAGTTCTGACTGTTTTATTACCATAACAGTTATTTAACTGATCCCTTTAGCGCCTGTGAAACTGGAAAAACATCTGCACAGTGCCAGGTCTGAAGAGGGAAGACTGTATTACGATGGTGAATGGTATATACGTGGACAAACGATATGTATTGATAAAAAAGATGAGTGTCCCACAAGGTGAGAGGCTTCCTGGCACTGCATTGCTGCTGAGTATTGCTGTTCCACCGGTTGTCAGTCAGTCATTGCAGCCTCTGAAGGATACTTGTGCATCATTACTTCCTCTGGATCCTTTTTACTTGAGTAAGATCCAATCATGTGTGCACAATCGTTAGTATTGATATAGTAGACGTCACACGAGAGTCGATCACAGCATTAACATAGTGGATATGCTTGGGATTATTTATCCATAAGTGATCCTGTTCATTAATTCTTACAGTGTAATTAATTGTTATGATCCTAATATAATGACTTTCAAACCAGACTATTAAGAATTTTTGGTGGGCCTATTAATTCTTAATTCTTCTGGTCCCAGCCATTTCAGTTTTCCTCTTTTTTTTTTTTTTTTTTAAGATTTATTTATTTATTATATGTAAGTACACTGCAGCTGTCTTCAGACACTCCAGAAGAGGGAGTCAGATCTTGTTACGGATGGTTGTGAGCCACCATGTGGTTGCTGGGATTTGAACTCCGAACCTTCGGAAGAGCAGCCGGGTGCTCTTACCCACTGAGCCATCTCACCAGCCCCATTTCAGTTTTCTAGACAAAGAACCATATCAGCTGGCAGTGCCGCGCAGTTGTCAGAGTGCTTGGTTAGCGGACACACAATTTAATGATTACCAGTGTCTGTCTGCAGCACTACCAGAACTGGGCAAGGTGGAGAGCCTATAATCCCAGACCTAGGGGAGTGGAAACAGGAAGATCAGGAGTTCAAGGCCAGTCTTGGCTGTGGGCATCTCTGCAAGTGCCACAGGCCACAGCCAGCAGAAGAATGATCTACATGAAGCAAGACGAAAATCTGGTTCAGAGTGACTTAGCAGCCGGTGTCTGTTGCAGACTTCTAGAGACTGGTTTAGGCTGTTTATTTTAGTGCCGTTTGGGAAGAAAACTTTCCTAGTTTAACACAAATCCTGCACAAGGAGGCATAATTACATCGAACTCCTCTCAAAAAGTACATGCCGCTTCTTCCATGAAGATGGGTTCTGGAGATGGGCTATCTGTGCTATCTTAACGGCCTAGGCGAAGATCGGGTGTTTTTGTCCCAGTCATACAGACAGTGCAGAGGTCACCTAGACTATTAACCCTCTCCAGTCCTATGTGTGGGGGCCTGGGCGAACTCCTGGCCATTCAGGGAGCACAAGGATCACCTAGGCGATTAGCCACCTCCAATCTCAGACTTCTAGGTCGAGAACCCTGAGTGTTTAACATTCCTGGTTTCTCTGTAGGTTATCTTTGAGCACAAGGACCTCTGTGCTCCCAACACAGTAGCTACAGATAGAGTTGGGGAGGAACCGGGGATACAGGAGACTGGACTTCAGACCAAAAATATTAATTAAGGCAGGAGAGGACAGGAAAATTGGTAAAAATGTGACGAGTATTTAGTGAGCTGGAGAGGTGGTTCTGCTGCTGAGAGCGGCTCCCCAAGAATGGGATTGGTTTCCAGCACCGCACCCATCAGGCAGCTCCAGCTCTGGGGGTCTGACTCTCCTGGTCTCTGTGGACACTGCACTCAGTTTGTACACTATGCAGCTAAAACCTTCATACACATAAACCGAAGGCAAAAAATAAATCTCAGAAAAGGAGTACTTTGTAATTAAATATAACTTTAAAACTAGAAATTGTGTTTTTAAGTGGTAATCTAGACTTACGGTTTATATAATTGTTTATATAACCTATAAATTATCTTGCTGTGATCTTTTGGAAATATTAATGAGTTACTGCCTTCATCCTTTATGGTAAATTCTCAGTATCAGCTTTCTACAGTAAGAACCACCATTTTCTCTAGATAATAACATTTGAGTTGATAGTGCAGCATCTGGTAAATGACCTGCTGAGCCTATTGTAGCCGATATGAAACCTTGTTTTGAAGCTAGTAATCTGAAGATTAGTATAAACCAGGTGGAGGCAGAGGAAATGCAAGCTCAGGGCCAACCTGGGCTAGAAAGGTGTGTCTTTAAAAATAGAAGGAAAAAGAAAAGAGGAATAAACCCCCAGTAATAATAAAATAAATCGAAATTAAATGAGCCACATTGTAATTCATTCTTTTTATTTTCTTTTTTAGTGCTGTAATTACAACAATTAACCATGATGAAGTTTGGTTTAAGAGGCCTGATGGAAGCAAATCTAAGCTTTACATTTCACAGCTACAGAAAGGAAAATACTCAATTAAACATTCGTAATCACGATCTAAGTGTTACCCACATTAGTGTTGCCAAGTGTAATGTGCCATGGAAGCCAAGAAAATGTATTCAGCAGCTTAATATTTTCATCCAGTCGTGAGAGAATGTGTCTTCTAGGCAGTACTCTAAGTAGACCCCGCATCAGTAAGTCATTAAGAGAAATCGTGATGAATTCTAATCATGACCATCGCGTTTATTTGCCTCGTAGGTCCCGTGCCAACAGGTCTGTTTGGTATGTATTTCTTTCTCAGTGTCATTTCATTCTGTGTCTTACTCATGTGAGTGTGTCTCACCTCTAATGAACTACAGTGCAGTTGTCTGCAGTTTTAAATCCCCACCATTACCACCCGTTGTGTTTGTACATAAGACTGATGAAATGTTTCCTAGGAATGATTTGTACTAGTGCATTAGTTTCAATCACAACTGATATTTATACCTAAGTGTGTGAGTGTGTATATACAGCGTCCCCAGCATTCTTAGAACTGGTGGCCTACCTGTACAATCTCATTTTACCCCAAATTAAACTGTTGGGTTTTCGAAGAAAAGGGAGCACTTTCCTAGACTGCTTTTCCCTCTCTTCTTCCTGGATGGCGGTGACCTCTTTTGCAGATCATATTTGGTGTTTATTAGTAGCAGTGTGTCAAGTGTGACCATGTTGCTACCTGTGTTTCTTCTGAGCTTTTAGAGGGCAGGTATCCTGCCTGGTGTTTATGATGCACAGTGTCAGAGTGACAAGTGGCTGGCAGTATTGTCGTGCTTTCTGCACATCTGAAATTTCGAAGATTTTACTAAGCATTTTCCAGAGGCAAAACTAGATCCTTATTCTGATTTTATTGCTAGAGTGGAATACATATAGATACATACCTTAACTCTACCATCCCCCAAATTAGCTTTTTTTTTCTTTAAGTGTTTTTAACACTTTAAGGCCATTTGGTGCAATTTAGAAAATGTTGGCCTCCCTTCCCTTAGCCATATTCAAAATGAACTTGGAAACCTCTGGAACTGTGCAGAAAACCGGAGCCTTCGCCTGGCTGCGCAGTTGGCTACAGTGTGTATGCAGGGTACAGGCAAATGAAGTACTCTGCTGGTCTCATGCACTTTAATTTCTGTTACAATGTATTTAAGAGGATGAGGAAGACTCACTTAACACTCCTCAAAGGAGTCTCTGCATGGTTCCGTTACTTCCTTATGATTTTACCTCTGCAGCTATTCCCTGCAGGTTACTACTCCACAGTTGCCAAATTGTACCTGTCTGACTTTTGAAGTTCAGTATCAACAACATTGTGCTGCTCTGTTCTGTTTCTGATCACCGTTAGCGGCTGTGCAGACTGTCCCAACCCAGTAGCATTTGGCAGTGCTTATAAATATATATATATATGATGTTTGATAAGCATTTTTAATGAGATTTGTATTTTTAAATTTAGTATGTAATAAACAGAAGTGTTTGAACGCCATTTGTAGTGCTGTGTGTTACTTATTTCTACTCAAGTTCAGTTGTTTATACCCAGTCCTCTTGCTTGTGCTGACGTCAACAGGCCTTCTGTGCTGGGGAAGGGCTTCTGCTCGGCTTCCCATACGTGCACCTCTATGGGCATATGCAGGTGTTCAAGAAGCTAAGTTATATTTAACTAAAAACACACATGCAGTTGTGTTATACTTTAATAAGTGTACTCTATTTTAACCAGAAAAAAATTTAAAGATTTATTTCTCACACTTACCATGAAAACTTTAATATCTGTATATGTGCCAGGAGCCTTGGACCAGCCCATGTGTGCTCCTGGTTGGTAGGAGCTCCCTGGAGCCTGGGTTAGCTGAAACTGCTGGTCTTCCTGGGTGGTCACTTTTCGCTTCAGCTTCTTTTTTTTTAACTGTTTTTTTTTTAATTATTATTATTTTCTTTATTTACATTTCAAATGCTATCCTGGAAGTTCCCTATACCACC
>NC_034596.1:52693947-52697074 GCF_900095145.1 Mus pahari
CATCCACTTCTGTGTTTGCCAGGCACTGGCATAGCCTCACAAGAGGCCGCAATATCAGGGTCCCTTCAGCAGAATCTTGCTGGCATGAGCATTAGTATCCTCTTCAGCTTCTTTAATTCTTTCCCTAATTCAACCATTGGGGTCCCCAACTTCAGTTCAAATGGTTGGCTGTAAGATAACCTGTCTCAGTCAGCTGCAGATAGTGCCTCTCAGAGGACAGTCATGCCAGTCTCCTGTCTGTAAGCACATCATAGCATCAGTAATAGTGTCAGACCTTGGTGCTCTCCCCCCTCCCCCCTCCCATGAGATGGAGATCAAGTTGGGATGGTCATTGGACCACTTTTCCTTCAGTCTCTTCTCCATTTTTGTCCCTGCAGTTCTTTTAGACTGGAACAATTCTGAGTCAGGAATTTTGACTGGGTTAGTAACCCAGTCCCTCTACTTGAGGCCCTGTCTGTCTATTGGAGGTGGATTTGTTGAGTTCCTTCTCCCCAGTGTTAGGCATTTTGGCTAAGACCTCAAAAGATGTAAAGATCTCCCATGCTCATGGATAGGTAGGATTAACAAAGTGAAAATGTCCGCCTTACCAAAAGCAGTCTACAGGTTCAATGCAATCCCCATCAAAGTTCCAACACAACTCTTCAGACATGGAAAGAGCAATTCTCAACTCCATATGAAAAAACAAAAAACCCAGGATAGCGAAAAAGAACTTCTGGGGGAATCACCATCCCTAACTTATAGCTGCATTACAAAGTAATCATGATTAAAAACTCCATGGTATTGGTACAGAGACAGGTTGATCAATGTAATAGAATCGAGGATTCACAGGTAAACCCACACACCTATGGACATTTAATCTTTGGCAAAGAAGCCAAAACCACAGCATCTTCAATAAATGGTGGTGGTCTAATTGGTAGTCTGTATGTAGAAGAATGAAAATAGATCCATATTTATCACCTTGCACAAAGCTCAAGTCCAAGTGGATCAAGAACCTCAATGTAAAACCAGATACGCTCTATCTAGTAGAAGAGAAAGCGGGGAAGAGCACTCATTGGCACAGGGGGAAAGTTCCTGAACAGAACACCAATGGCCCAGGCCCTAAGATGGGCAATTTGATAAATGGGATGTCATGAAACTGAAAAGCTTCTGTAAGGCAAAAGACATAGTCAACCGGACGAATCGGCAGCCTACAGATGGGGGAAGGAGCTTCACTAACCGTACATCTGACAGAGGGCGAATCTTTTAGTGGGGACATTTATTTTGGAGACTCACTGGAAAGCTGTGGTGTGCTGCTGTACCTCTGCTGCCATGGCCATGTTTCTGATTTTCTCCTGTCAGTTGCTGGGCTGTTTCTACCACAGCTCTTGGTTCACAATCGGCTCACCTTGCCTATCATCTCACGGTTAAGAAAACAGTCCCAACCATCATGTAGTTCAAATCATTGGCAAACACTAGTGGAATGCACTTCATTTAGCCCCTTTGTCCTGTCTCATATCCGAGGTCTGAGCCCTGAGGGATTTCATTCTGTCTTCAATAGAAATTGTTCTTGCTGGGGGTGGAGGTGCGTGTTCTTGCTGGGGGTGGAGGTGCGTGTTCTTGCTGGGGGCGGAGGTGCGTGCCTGTAACTTACCATGCAGGAGGCAGAGCAGGAGATTGGTGCTTTAGGGTCAGGGTTGGCTGCAGAGTTTGAGGCTAGCCTGGGCTATCCATTGGCTGTTTCAAACCAACAAACTGAAAAAGAAATGAATGAGTATTTTCTGGTGTATACATTGCTGGCTAGGATTTTACTTACAGAGATGTCTGTGTGCCTTACCCCTCTTTTTGTAATTATTTTAAAAGACTAGGGGAACTGGTTGATGTTTCTAAGTGTTGTCTTCAGCAATGGGGCCTTACTGTCAGTTTGTGGAGAGCAGGGATTAATTAGCCTTGGCAATAGCCTCAGTTTTGGGGTTCCCCGGGGTCCTTTTGGCCAAACTCAATTATGTTTAATCCATTTCTGGCACTGGAGTTTTACTTGGTGAAAGTTGCTTAGTTGAAGCATTGATTCCTCCATAGTTTGGTGACTCCACTCATATTTCTTTCTTTTTTTAAATTAAACTAATAAAATTTATTTTAAAATATACAACTCAGTATTGGCATTTTTTTGTAGTCATCAAAGTGATTTATAATAGTTAAATGCTTCTTCAATATGCATGATCTCTTCTGAAGCTAAAAGCAATATGCACTCAACCAGTTTTTAAAATCCACTTGGAGCATTAAACATGATAGAAGTAGAAAAAAATCTCTTATGAAGTCCTCTGTGAAAGGAAATTGTGACAAGTTCCTGATTAAACAGAAACTGTTCCATCACCAAGGGAGAATACACAGTGTAAACTGTGACTTCATAGAATGAATTAGGTACTGTTCCTTATTTTGTGGAATAGTTAGAAGAGTATTGGTATTAAGTCTTCTTTGAAGGTCTGATAGAATTCTACACTAAACCCATCTGGTCCTGGGCGCTTTTTTTGGTTTGGAGACTTTTAATGACTGCTTCTATTTCTTTAGGTGTTATGGGACTGTTTAGATGGTTTATCTGATCCTGATTTAACTTTGGTATTTGGTATCTGTCTACAAAATTGTCCAGATTTTCCAGTTTTGTTGAATATAGGCTTTTGTAGTAGGTTCGGATGAGTTTTTGAATTTCTTCAGTTTCAGTTGTTATGTCTCCCTTTTCATTTCTGATTTTGTTAATTTGGATGCTGTCTCTGTGCCCTCTGACTGGTCTGGCTAAGGTTTTATCTATCTTGTTGATTTTCTCAAAGAGCCAGCTCCTGGTTTCGTTGATTCTTCATATAGTTCTTTTTGTTTTCACTTGGTTGATTTCAGCCCTGAGTTTGATTGTTTCCTGCTGTCTACTCCTCTTAGGTGTGTTTGCTTCTTTTTGTTTTAGAGCTTTCAGATGTGCTGTAAAGCTGCTAGTGTATACTCTCTCCAGTTTCTCTTTGGAGGCACTCAGAGCTATGAGTTTTCCTCTTGGCGCTGCTTTCATTGTGTCTCATAAGATTGGGTATGTTGTGGCTTCATTTTCATTAAACTCTAAAAAGTCCCATCTCTCTCTCTCTCTCTCTCTCTCTCTCTCTCTCTCTCT
>NC_034596.1:52697154-52702366 GCF_900095145.1 Mus pahari
TGACCAGTTATATGGTCAGTTTTGGAGAAGGTACCATGAGGTGCTGAGAAGGATGAAATGTTCTATAAATATCTGTTAGATCCATTTAGTTCATAACTTCTGTTAGTTTCACTGTGTCTCTGTTTAGTTTCTGTTTCCATGATCTGTCCATTTCTGAGAGTGGGATGTTGAAGTCTCCCACTAATATTGTGTGGGGTGCGATGTGTGCTTTGAGCTTTAGTAAAGTTTCTTTTATGAATGTAGTTATCCTTGCATTTGGAGCATAGATGTTCAGAATTGAGAGGTCTTTTTGGTAGATTTTTCCTTTGATGAGTATGAAGTGTCCCTCCTTATCTTTTTTGATAACTTTTAGTTGAAAGACAGTTTTATTTGACATTGGATTAGCTGGCTACTCCAGCTTGTTTCTTTGGACCATTTGCTTGAAATATTGCTTTCCAGCCCTTTCCTCTGAGGTAGTATCTGTCTTTGTCACGGAGGTGCTTTTTCTGTATGCAGCAAAATGTTGGGTCCTGTCTAGGTATCCAGTCTGTTAATCTATGTCTTTTTATTGGGGAATTGAGTCCATTGATGTTAAGAGATACTAAGGAAAAGTGATTGTTGCTTCCTGTTATTTTTGTTGTTAGAGATTGAATTATGTTTGTGTGTCTGTCTTCTTTGGAGTTTGTTGAAAGAAGATTGCTTTCTTGCTTTTTATAGGGTGTAGTCTCCCTCCTTGTATTGGTGTTTTCTACCTATTATCCTTTGTAGGGCTGGATTTGTGGAGAGATATTGTATAGATTTGTATTTGTCATATAATACCTTATTTTCTCCATTTATGGAAACTGAGAGTTTTGCTGGGTATAGTAGCCTAGGCTGGCATTTGTGTTCTCTTAGNGTCTGTATGACATCTGTCCAGGATCTTCTGGCTTTCATTGTCTCTGGTGAGAAGTCTGGTGTAATTATGATAGGTCTGCCTTTATACATTACTTGACCTTTTTCTCTTACTGCTTTTAATATTCTTTCTTTGTTTTGTGCATTTGGTGTTCTGACTGTTATGTGAGGGGAGGAATTTCCTTTCTGGCCCAATCTATTTGGGATTCTGTAGGTTTCCTGTATGTTTATGGGCATCTCTTTCTTTAGGTTAGGGAAGTTTCCTTCTATAATTTTGTTGAAGATATTTACTGGCCCTTTAAATTTGGAATCTTCACTCTCTTCTATACCTATTATTCTTAGGTTTGGCCTTTTCATTGTGTCCTGCATTTCCTGGATGTTTTGGGTTAGGAGCTTTTTGCATTTTGCATTTTCTTTGACTCTTGTGTCAGGGTTTCCTATAGTATTGTCTGCACCTGCGATTCTCTCTTCTATCTCTTGTATTTTGTTGGTGATGCTTGCATCTATGACTCCTGATTTCTTTCCTAGGTTTTCTATCTCCAAGGTTGTCTCGCTTTGTGATTTCTTTATTGTTTCTATTCCCATTTTTAGATCCTGGATGATTTGTTCGATTCCTTCACCTATTTGTGTTTTCCTGTGATTCTTTAAGGGATTTTTGTGTTTCCTCTTTGAAGGCTTCTAGCTGTTTACCTGTGTTCTCCTGTATTTCTTTAAGGGAGTTATTTATGTCCTTCTTAAAGTCCTCTATCGTCATCATGAGATGTGATTTTCAATCAGAGTCTTGCTTTTCTGATGTGGTGAGGTATGCAGGACTTGCTGTGTTGGGGTAACTGGGTTCTAATGATGCCAAGTAACCTTGGTTTCTATTGCTTATGTTCTTGCCATTGCCTCTTGCCATCTGGTTATCTCTGGGGTTAGTTAGTCTTGCTGTCTCTGACTGTGGTTTGTCCCTCCTGAGAGCCTGTATGTCAGTACTCCTGAGAGACCAGTTCTCTCCTGGAGGAATTTGGGTTATGGAGAGCTGTGGCACAGGGTCAGCTCAGGGGTGCAATACAAAATCAGAAGGATCCTGTCCCCAGATGTTTCTTGGTTCCCGTGTCCTGATGGTTCTGGGTGGGTCTCTCTTGGGCCAGGAATTTGAGCAGAAGTTGTGGTCTAACCTGTGCTCACAGGTGTGTCTGCACTCCTGGGAGACCAGCTCTCTCCTGGCAGTATTTGTGTATGGAGCACTGTCTCATATTTCTTTTATATGTGTGTATATTTTAAGAAGCTTCTACAGTAGTTGGACACATATTTCATATGTCCCCTCAAATGGCCCTTAGTGTTTGTTAGCTGTCTCTCCTTGTATTCTCTTCCTGACTTCCATCTTTCCTCCCTCTTTCTGGTTAATGCTCTCATTCTAGTTTCATCCTCTGTCTCTCCATGACTATACATTCTATTTCCCCTTTCTTGGGAGATTCTCCCCTCCTCCCCTCTGGACCCTTACTCTAAATTCTGTGGTTATGTGAATCACAGCATGTTTATTGAAGTCTTAAAAGCAAATCTATGTACATAATATGTACATACACACAAAACATACACACACATGCATACACACATATACATACATACATATATATATATATATACATACATACATACAAAATTTGTCATTTTGAGTCTGGGCCACACTGCAGATTATTTTTTTCTAGCTACATCCATTTACCTGTAGATTTCCTTTTTTAACAGCTGAATAGTATTGCATTGTATAAATGTACCACATTTTATTATCCTTTCATCTGTTGATAGCTGTCTAGGCTCTTTCTAATTTCTGGTTGTTAAGAATGGAGCAACAGGGCTGGAGAGATTGGCTCAGTGGTTAAGAGCACTGACTGCTCTTCCAAAGGTCCTGAGTTCAAATCCCAGCAACCACATGGTGGCTCACAACCATCTGTAATGAAATCTACCGCCCTCTTCTGGAGTGTCTGAAGACAGCAACAGTGTACTTACATATAATAAATAAATATTAAAAAAAAAAAAGAATGGAGCAGCAATGAGTGTGGATGAGCACAAGTCTCTGTGGTAGAATATAGACTCCTCTGAGTATACGCCCCACTATCTATTTTATTCCACTTCAGAATCCATGTGATTATGTATTCTCACAGGTTATGTATTCTAACATAACAAGTCTTTTCTGAAATTGTCCCCTTTCTCTTCTTCTTGATGCCCCTGGTTTTTGCCTTTGGAATATTTTACTGGAACAATTGTGATAGTCCAACTTTTTTCTGCAGAAAATGTTAACAGTATTTCTAAAACTCAGCACTGAGCTGTTGTTTCTTACTCCCGAGATCCATATTGACATATGCAATTTGTGATGCTGACTGAAACCTTGGTGATGTCCTTGGGCTTTGCTGCCTGGGGAGATAGGGATGTTGGTGTGAGTGGCCTGTGTAGCCACCTGAAGCCATGTTGAGGCCCATGGTCCATGCTGATGTCCATTGCCCGCGCTGCTGCAGGAAGCCATGTTGATGTCTGTGGGCTGTGCTGCTACTGGGGGCCATGTTGAAGTGAGTGGCCCATGCAACTGCCTGGGGCCATGCTGCCCCTGAGGGCCATGTATAGGTCAGAGGGTCTGGGTTGATTCATCCTGGGTCTGGGTTGATGTCTGTGGTCCATGTTACCACATAAGACCATGTGGATGTCTGTGATCTATGCTGTGTCCTGAAGCCTATGAGCCATGTTGCTGTGAGGGGCATGCTGAAATGAGTGGCCAGAGCAGCCATCTGGGGCCTCGTTGATGTCCCTGGTCTGTGCTGCTGTTGGGGTCCATGTCAGGGTCCATGGTCCTACTGCAGCTGGTTGATGTTTGTGGTCTAAGTCACCACCAAAGGCTGGGCAGAGGACTGTGGCCTGTGCTGCTGCCTGAAGCTGTTTTTAGGTCCCTGGGTTGTGCTGCTTCTGGGGACCTGCTCAGCTGGGTGGCCTGTGCTGCCATCCGGAGGCCATGATGATGTCCAGGCCTGTGCTGCCACCAAGGATCATGTCCGGATCCGTAGTCCTACTGCAGTCAGGCTCGGTGTTGACGTTCATAGCCTGTGCTACGACCAAAGGTTTTGTGAACCGCCATGGTCTCTGCTGTAGCCTGAAGCTATGCTGATGTCTGGAGCTGTGCTGTTTCCAGGGACCGTATTGATGTGAGTGGCCTGTGATTGCCACTTGAAGCCATGTAGCTGTCTGTGGTCCAGGCTGTCTCTGAGGACCTTATATGGGTCCTTGGTCCTCCTGAAGCTGGGCCGTGATCATGGTCTGTGCTGTTGCCAGAAACCATGTAGAAGCCCACGATCTGTGCTCCCAGTAATTTTAAAGAGCAAGGAAACTATTTTTGCAGAGTTACCTATGACTGCCAATGCACCGTTGAGAAAGAGGGACAGGGAAGACTTCTGTAAGCTCCCCGCCCCCAAGAATAAGTAACAGTCTAAACAGGAAACCATTGAAGAGAACTCTTTAAAAGTGTGATAAGGATGCTGAAGTGTAGCTCTCCACAGTTGATGGCTTCTGGTAGAGGTGCAGGAGGGGAAGGACTCAGTTTTATTTAAGGGGCAGGCCACTGAGTTTGATCATGCTCCAGTGAGTATATAGACATCACAGATCGGGCTTGTCTTTAAAAAAAAATAATTATTCTTAGTTTTATTTATTTATTTTTTTCAGGGGGGCAGTTCACAAGGGTGGAGATGGATATGGAAGGACTGGGAAGAGAGTGTGATTGGGGTGCATGATGTGAACTTCCCAAAGAACCCATAAAAATATTACATTAAAGATGTCTACTGTAGAGCGCAAGAAGGGAAGGCGTTCCCCCTTGGAGCTGTGTAAGTGCCGCTTTGCTGCGTGGGCTTCGCCTTTATTCCGTTCATCTGGACCTATTAAGAGCAATGACATTCCAAACCACTGTTCCATGCTCTTCTGCGAACATCTTATCCAGGATAGAGCCCCTTCCTGGAACCCTACTTCAAGTCTAATAATAATAATAACCCTACTACAAACCCCATGAGTTCTTCCACGCGCTGTCCTACTTGGAAGCTTGCCGTTCCTCGGAGTGTGCTCATGTCTGGTGGTGTGTGAGAAGCTCAGCTTGGTCAATGTAAGCGAGTTCCTTCCGACTTTTGCTTGGGGACCATCCAACTATAAAACACTGATTTTTTTTTAAAAAAAAAAAGGTCTTGTTTTTAATTTATGTGTGTGTGTGTGTGTGTGATGGTGTATATGAGTGTCTGTGGAGACTAGATGGAAACATAGAAACCCCTGCAACTGGAATTAAAAAATGGTCGTGAACTTCCCAGTGCGTGTGCTGGGAAACAAACCAGAA
>NC_034596.1:52702751-52720978 GCF_900095145.1 Mus pahari
TGTGGAGTTGGCCACAGCACCCATGTGCAGGCCAGGGGATAGCTCTGTGGAGTTGGCCACAGCGCCCATGTGCAGGCCAGGGGATAGCTCTGTGGAGTTGGCCACAGCGCCCATGTGCAGGCCAGGGGATAGCTCTGTGGAATTGGCCACAGCGCCTATGTGCAGGCCAGGGGATAGCTCTGTGGAGTTGGCTCTCTCTCTCCACTAGGTGGGCTCTGGGGATAGAACTCAGGTCACTAGACTTGGGTGGCCAGTGTTTGTCCCCACAGAGTCATCCTACTGGTCCATTTTGGTTCTTTTGAGACGGGATTTTCTGTAGTTGGATGGCGTGGACCTCCCAGTCCTCTTTCTACTTCCAAAGTTTTGGGATTACAGGATGTATCCTGATTCTTGGCCTTAAACTAATTGTAAGAATTGTCCATTAGATTTAAAAACACTTGTGTTTGGGACAGTGTTGTGGGAGCTTCCACTACACAATTGCAGTTAGAGGGACCGATCAAATAAACTTTGGTTTTCATTTCCAATTGCATGTTATCAAATGAGTCATACTAGACATAAAGGTGAGACAGAAGGGCCCTTCCCAGGACATTTGTGCCACAGGCTAACTTAAATAGTATTTTACTTTTAAAGGCAACAATACTATTTCAACTACACTCCCTAGGGGCTGTCTTCAGGAGGTTTAATCACAGCGCTCATTTCCACACATTTGGTTAAAACCTGAAGGTGGCAGCCAACTCCTACATGATGTGTGCACTTGGTTTAGAATTTGGACTTCTCCTCCTAATTATTCAAAATCTTGTAATGAGGCTACAGTTGAATTTAATCCGATTGCATACTAATTAAGGGATATTCAGGAAGACGACAGAGTTCTAAACAAGGATTATATTTTATTACTGTTTACGAACTGAAAAGAATCCACCATGTTAAAGGCTTAGGGAAGTTGCAGCCAATTATTGCTTTAGAGTTACTATAGAAACAAAGTATTCAGTTAAACAAAGAAACGGTAGAACTTTCATCCAGATGAAAGTGCTTTGAGGGGACGTGGCAGGAATACAGTTCATATTTGTCTGTTGATTCAATAACCATCTTAAGGGCTTTTGCTCCCCACTTCCCTCGTTTCATCTGTGAGATGCTTTAAAAAATGACCTTTTAATAAAAAGACATCTGCTTCATAAAACCCAATCATCTGCTTAGCATCATTAGACTCTCTGGGATATTGTTAGTCAGGAGCGCCATTAGTTTTGCTTGCTTCTTTGAGACAGGATCTTACCCTGTTGCCCAATCCGACCTTGAGCACCCAATCCTCCTGCCTCAGCCTCCTGAGTGCATTGCAAATGTGTGCTATCACACCCAGTCCTAACTGACAATATAGACATTTTATACATAGCAAAGTAATAAGTATTAATTTATATTGTGAAAAATTTTTTTTTCATGAGTTAGAAAAAAAAAGTCTCTCAGGGCTGGGATACAGTGCGGGGCCTTGGCATGTTAAGCGAGAGCCCTCACTCAACTACGCCCCAAGACCCGTTCATCGTCTTCATAAAGATCTACATCAGATTTTTTTCTTAAATTCTTATGGAATAAACATTATCATTGACCTATTTAGTTATGCCCAAAGTATGCAAAGCTTTTAATGACCTCAGTAATATAGGCATAATATTATTAGAGTTTTAAAACTTAGGAAATACAGGTTTTCTAGAAATTTTCTAGATAAGGCTAAATTTGTAGTGTAAATTTATGTAAGCAAAGTAGCTTTACATTTTGCATTACATTATTTATGTGTGTGCATACACATACACAGAGGTCAGAGAATAACTTGTGGGAGTGTGTTCCCTCCTTCGGCCATATGGGTCCCGAGGACTGAACTCAAGTCACTGGGCATGGTGGCACAGTGGCATGGTGGCATGGTTGCACGGTGGCACGGTGGCAGGTGCTCTTACTTGCTGAGCCATCTTGCCAACCCCACAAAGTAGCTTTGAAAGAACAACATGATGGGAGTATTTTAGATTATCTTTCTTATGATTATGCTTGCATAGGAATAAACAGTTTAGCAATAATTCATTCAAATGATCTGATTTTTCATGATCCTATTTTATTACTCCACTCGATTTCATATAATTTGCTTAATTTTTATGTGTGTGTATAGTAAGTGTGTGTATTCATGTATGTATGTATGTATGTATGCATGCATGTGTATGTAGGTTAGAGGATAATTCATGGTTGTCAGTTATTTTCTTCCACTCTGTGGTTCCAGAGAGCCAACTCAGATCATCAGGCCTAGTAGCAAGTGCTTTTACTCACCAAAATAGTCCACTAACCCCTTAATTCTCTTTTAAATCCAAGTTCACAGAATAGTAGTCAATGACATTATTAGCAATATACAAACTTAATTTTAATAATCCCAGGAATCAGCACTGGAGAGATGGCTCTGTGGTTAAGGGTACCGCCGCTCTGCTAGAAAACCTAGGTTCGGTTCTCATCCCTCACGTGCCTGCTCATGACTGTCTATATCTCTAGTAGTAGGGCATTCATCACCCTCTTCTGCTCTCTGGAATCACTGTGCACACTTGGTGCACAAAGCTCTTTGCAGGCATGTACAAATAAGTCTTGTAAAAGATTTCAGGATATGATTTTTGTGCTCTCTTATAGTCATGATTCTTAGGTGGTAGACAGAACCTGAAAGAGGGCGGTCCTGCACCTGCTCAGTCTGACGGAGGAGAAATAATGATGGGCTGCGGTGAACCTCTGGGCATTTTTTTTTTTTTTGGATATTTTCTTTATTTACATTTCGAATGTTTTCCCCTTTCCAGGCCTCCCTTTTGGAAACCCCCTATCCCATCCCATCTCCCCGCTGCCTCTATGAGGGTGTTTCCCCGCCCATCCACCCACTGACTCCTGTCTGCCGGCCCCGGCATTCCCCTACAATGCCCCTACAATGGGGCATTGAACACCCTCAGGACTGAGGACCTCTCCTCCCAATGATGTCCAAGAAGGCCATCCTCTGCCACATATGTGGCCAGAACCATGTGTATTCTTTGGTTGGTGGTCCAGTCTCCAGGAGCTGGGGGTTGGGGGGCGTCTGGCCTGTTGACACTGTTGCTCCCTCCATGGGGCTGCAAACTCCTTCAGCTCCTTCAGTCCCTTCTCCAACTCCTCCACCAGGACCTCAGAACTCGGTCCAATGGTTGGCTGCGAGCTTCCTCCTCTGTATTAATCAGGTTCTGGCAGAGCCTCTCAGGAGACAGTCATATCAGGTTTCTATCAGCAAGTAGGGCAGTCTCTGGATGGCCTTTCCTTCAGTGTCTGCTCCACACTTTGTCTCCATATTTCTTCCGGTGACAGAGAAAGTTGTTAGAGGAGAATAACTGTCTTCAAATTTTGCATTACATACAGTTGTAGTTCCAAAATAATTTATTAGGTGTCCACGTGAACAAGTACCTCGGGGCTTTGTGCTTAACTTATGGGGCTTGAATTCCATTTTGTCAGTTGGAGCACATAATGGTAAATGCAGTACAACAAATGTATGAACTACATAGGCCGTGTGTACCAGTGAATTCTGCAGTATTTTTATTTATTTTTATTTTTTAGCTGCAGTGGCTAACAGTGGCCACCAGCAGAGGGCACTTTGGGCTCTTAGGTTACAATGCCAGGTAGTTGGACAGACTGTTTATACAGTAGGAAGGACATATCTGACATCTCTCAGTTTCCTGTCATTTCCTGAATCAGTTTACGAACCCTGGGACTGAGGAGGGATCGGTCACCTGAAAAACCCTGAGCACTTGTCATCTCAGTCTGGAGAATGAGAGAGAGATGTTCCTGGACAAGTGAATGGAAGGGCTGGAAGTCGCTGGATTTTCTCACCCTTTCAACCTGTTCCCACTGCCAGATGTTCTCCCCAGGCATCTGGAATGGAGTCCAGGGATAAAAGTGTTTGCTTTTACAGACGTCTAACTCAGTAGATAGGGAGAAAAGCCCAAAATGAAGCTGGAGAGTCAATGCTAAGGAAGCCTTTTGGTTGAACAAGGGCAGAGTTTTTCAAACCCTTTGATTGGTTCCTCTATCCTTGTAAGTGTACCTCATGCATACATACATGCACCATACACACATATTAAGCAAATTCTCGCATGCTATATCTACCCTAATTGTATTTGTTGGTTTTCTAAAGGATCAGAAGTTATAGAATGAATTTTTGCTTTTGCAGGCAAAAATGCAGCCTCCTTCTTCCATGTCCTTTTATATGAGCTGCCACTGGGCATGGGTGGATTTAGGGTCTTTCTTCCTGTTTAAAATAATTGGATTAAGAAAATCCCTCACAGGTGTGCCCAACATACTGGTTTTAATTGATCCCAAATGTAGTTGGGTTAACTTAGATTATACATTGCACTTACAATGTGTGATAAAGGTTTGTGTAGTTTTAAAATTGTTAAATGAAATATAGAGAATGAATCAAGCTGAGTGTGGTGGCTCATGCCTATAATCCTGGCCCCTGGGAGGCTGAGGCAGAAACATCAATAGTTCAAGACCAGCCTGTGCTATAATATAAGAACCCATTTAATAGACAGATGAATAAACAGAAATAAAAAAATAAAAAGAAAATAAATTTAATTATAAAATATTTAAGTTATAAGATATTTAATCTTATATAACATTTTTTAAAAAAAGATTTATATTTTAGTTTTTACCCCCTAAAGAGGATAAGCTTCTAGCTGGCTTCCAGCACTTGGGAGGCAGAGGCAGGCAGACTTCTGAGTTTGAGGCCAGCCTGGTCTACAAAGTGAGATCCAGGACAGCCAGGGCTACACAGAGAAACCCTGTCTCGAAAAAACCAACCAACCAACCAAACAAACAAAAAAAAGAGGATAAGCTTCTAAGTTTCTAGTGACTAAAACAGATGGTAGCTGCACTGTGTTATTTTAGAAACAGCAGCAATTTTAAATGATAACACTTTGTTTTGTAGTCTATAAATATAACCTCAGTATGAGGTGCTATTTCTTGCTAAATCTCCACTGGTTCTTTAGAATTATCTTTGCAACAGCAGTATAAGGCAAACCATACTATGATCTATTCTGACATAATCATCATAAACATGGGTCAAGAAACTGCTCAAGATGAATGAGCTTTCTGTCACAGATGTTGATTGATATTTTTTGTTGCTGTTGTTGTTAACGAGAGATGAGACAGGACAAGCAGGCCATGGGTGCTGGAGAGATGTCTGTTTCATTGGTAGGATAAGACTTTACTGTGTAGATAGGCTTGCTGCTCTTCCAGAGGACCCAAGTGCAGTTCCCAGTACCTATGTTGTTAGCTCCCAATTGTCTGCAACTCCAGCTCCACGGTATTTGACAACTCTTCTGGACTCTTCGGATGTGTTATTCATACACACCCACCCTTACCCCCCATTTACACATAATAGAATAAGTCTTGAAAAGATGAGCAGTTCGCTCACTTGTCAATGATGTAGGAACTTCAATGAATTAAGTAATAGCTTTAAATATTTCTTCATGGGGGGTGCTGCTTATCATGGCTACAGCACAATGCACGTTCAATTGTCTTGGTTAATGTTACTTTTAACTCATTAAGCTGAGACTATCATGGAAAACAAAAACATTACTCTTGATTTCTTGGTTTCCTCAGTGTAGACAGTTCCACTGTGGATCATTTGATGCTACTGACAAGCCACTGAATATGGTGTTGATAAGCAAAACAAATATAAGCTAGGGCACACATAACACTAACACTCAGGAGGTCAGGTTCAAGGTCTACCTGGTCAACAGCAGGACCAAGACCCTGAACTCAGCAACAGCCAAAGAAGAGATGCACATATTATACTACTATGGAGTAATGTATGGATGCACATGTTCTATTATGGAGTAATGTATGGATGCACACATATTATACTATTATGGAATAATGTATGGATGCACATGTTATACTACTATGGAGTAATGTATGGATACATATGTTATACTATTATGGAGTAATGTATGGATGCACATGTTATACTATTATGGAGTAATGTATGGATGCACATGTTATACTATTATGGAGTAATGTATGGATGCACATGTTATACTACTATGGAGTAAGGTATAGATGCACATATTATACTATTATGGAGTAATGTAGTGTTCTGTCAAGCGCGTTTTACATGTGTGTGTGCATGTATAAAAGATATCATATAAAAATCACACACATATAGAAATATATAATATATACTTGAAATGTAGATAATAGCATGTAATAAAAATAATTAAGCAATGATAAGTTAGGCTGTATTTTCTTTGTTGTTAATATAGTTTATTTAATTCTAAGTCTTTATAACTTTCACGACAAGTAATCTAACAGCCAGCTTGCAAATTTTCTGAAATTTTACTTGCTGTGATGACGTGAGGTGGCTTCTGCACGCCATGGTGAAGAGAGAGTAGAGTGTATGGTGCTTTAGGCAAACAGAACAACTAGCAAAAATAGGGGGACTATTAACAATGCTTCTGGAGATGTCCAGCCATCTTACAGGTTTTAGTAACTGCTCTTCCAAAAATTGAATGTTTCTTTCCCGAGATGGTTATGCAGTGTGGTAATCTCTCTCCTGTGATGGTGGGTAGCAGCAGCAAGCTTTGGCTTCAGTTCCCAGTCAACCAGGCCATCGAGAGGACGAATGGTATTCTGTGGTAGGCTGGGTTGCCAGTGTGTTCAGTGTGTCATTTCTCATGCTTCTCTATTACATCTGTGGATGTGCCACAGTCAGCACTTTATTATCAAATCCCTCTCCTGTCAATGATTTTTGGAGACAGTGGGAATATGCTCTGAACGTGTTTAAGGTATCCCAGGCTAAGTCACAGTGCTCAGGACGCTGGCGTCCTAAATGCATTCATTTCTCAGTCTCAAGAAAGCTCACTGGGATAAAATGGTCTTGTCAACCAGGGACCATCTCTAAGGGATCACGTGAAGGATACTGACATGCCTGTCACCACAGGAGCCCTCAGAGTGCCTCCCCCAACCTCCACAGCCTTTCTCTGTGTAGCCCTGGCTGTCCTGGAACTCAGACCATGCTGGTCTCCAAGTCAGAGATCCAGCTGTCTCTGCCTCCTAAGTGCTGGGGTTAGAGGCCTGTGCACTCCCCTTCCCCCCTCCCTGCATTCAGATTGCCTTTAAAGAGCTCTCCTCTTGAGGGAGAGGAAATGAGGGAGGGCAGTATAAGGTACTTGAGGGGACAGAAGAGAGGTACAGAGGGTCAGGAAATTGAATAAATATATGTAGCAGGGGGAATGAGGAAATGGGTATAGATGCCAGGAAGGTCTGGAGGGTCTCAGATGCCAGGGAAATGAGAGGCCTCAGGACCCAACAGGGATAATTTTAGCAGAGAAGGGGAGATAGAACCTGTAGAGACCACCTCTAGTAGATAGTCGTGGCCCCTGGTCGAGGGATGGGGCCCTTAAACCCATCTCAAAGTTTTTAACCTAGAAATGTCCCTATCCAAAGGAAGAAAAAGGACAAAAAATGGAGCAGAGGCTGAAGGAAGGGCCATCTGGGGACCTCCCCACCTGGGGATATATCCTATCTGCAGATATCAACCTGACACTGTTGCCATTGCCAAGAGGCACTTTGCTGACAGGAACCTGGTGTGGCTGCTCCTTGGGAGGTTCGGCCAGCAACTGAACAATGCAGATGTGGATGCCAACCATCAGACTGAGTTTAGGGACCCTGGTGGGGGAGCTGGCAGAAGGACTGGAGAAGCAGAGGGGGATTTCAACCCCATTGGAAGAACAACATCAGCTGGCTGAACCACCCAGTGCCCCCAGGGACTAGATCACCAACCAAGGAGTGTACAGGGAAAAGATCCATGGCTCCAGATACATATGTAGCAGAGGATGGCCTTGTCTGACATCCATGGGAGGGGAGGCCCTTGGTCCTGTGGAGGTTTGATGCCCCAGCTTAGGGGGATGCTGGAGGGGTGGGGCAGGAGAGGGTGGGTGGGTAGGAGAGCATCCTCATAGAGGCATAGGGGAGGGAGGCAAGGGAGGTTGTGGGATGGGGGGGCTTGTGGAGGGGTAACCGGAAAGTGGGGTATCACTTGAGATGTAAACAAATGGAATAATTAATAAAAAATAGAGCTCTCCTCTCCCCACACTCCAGTCTTACTACTTCCATTTCCATTCACAAGTACCGATATGTTTTCCATTTCTATAATTTTTTCATTTAAAGATTATTTTGTAAATGAAAAATTTCAATGTATAACTTTTGGATATTAGCTTTCCCCCTCCACTCAGCCTAACTCTCCGGATGTCCATCCCTTGCTGTCTGCAGCGGTAGTTGGCTTTATTTTTACTGCTGAGGCAGATAACTCACTGTGAAAACTTTTTTTAACCCATGTTTTTTTGAAAGCCATCTTTTATTAGCTATTATAAATGAAACTTCTATAAATATACATGTCCAGGTTATATATATATATATATATATATATATATATATATATATAGTGTCATTTTGTCTCTGTACTAAGTAATAATACTGCAAGATCTGGCTACTTGGGGTAGGGGAATGGTTAGTTTCTTATGTAATTGCCAAACAGTTCTTCATACACATTCATTTCTAATGTATGAGTGACCCAGTCACTGGAAATTTCCCTGATGTCACCTCCTCTTTTTTTGCCAGTTTTTCTTTGAGGCATATGAGTCTCACTATGTAACCCAGGCTAGTCTCAAACTTATTATCCTCTTGTCTCAGCTTCCAAGTGCTGGGGAACAAGTATGTGCCATTTGGTTTGGCTGTGTCCCTGTTTTAACTTGAACTACTCACATAGACACGTGGAGATTCCCCAAATATCACTTAGCTTTCATTTCCCTAGTGTCTCATGAAGCTGGAAAAATATTTTCATTACTTTACCTATGTTTTGTAAAATATCTCAGTTTTGTAGTTATTGCTCATTTATTTATTTTTCTCTTGAATGTTGACATTTCACAATGTAGATATTTTCTAGGGTGTTTGGTTTCAGACCCCTGGACAAGGGGCTGAGGTGCATACTTTACATACCAAAGTAGACCTGGCCTCCAGGGTCTCCCAGCTTTCTTTAGTCTCTCCCTGGCATACCCTATCCCCAACCCTGAACATTGCACTTTTCATTCCTTTTGTATACTTTAAATCACTCTCCTGTCACCATCCAAGGTTTCTCACGTCCTCCAACCTACATAACAGTACCAACCTCAAAACACCTTCCTAGTAACAAACAATGCGTAGGTGGTTCGTTTTCTAGTATCAGGCATGCTTTCTCCTCTGTTGAGCAGGCCTTAAACCCAATTAGACAGGTGCCGGTTAATGCCAAAACATACAAATATTGATTCTTGCTGTGTAGTTTGCCTTTCAAACCCTAACAGAGTTTAAATAGAATCTGAGAAGGAGAGAAGAAAAGAGGCTTGATTGAACTAGTACTAAGTTAAGTAATGTCTGAAAGGTTCTCCAAACTAGCAAGAGATGCAACTCTACATAAGCTGGAAATCCAAGGAATAAAGAAGAACCCAGTGTGTCGGGACACACCCTCAGGCCCATCCAGTGGAAGGGGCTCAGACTGGAAGGTCAGAGAATCAGTCACATGAGTCAGCGTTCTTTATCCACTATATAGGTCCCAGGGACTAAACTGAGGCTTGGTAGCAGGCACCTTTACTCTCTGAGCCAGCTCAGTGGTCTTCAAAGAATTTTCTTTTCTGGAAATACTATGGATATAGCAGAGTAATAGTCTGTTACCTAGCATTTCAAGGTCCTGAGTTCAATCCCCTGTACTGAAATATAAATCACTGCTAAGACATTATAATTATACTCTTAAAGCTAAGAAAAATATCAAATCTTGAGCACAGTTTGCTTATATCTCTTATATCTTTTACACATTGGAACAGCAAGACACTAATTAGAATAACAGCAAGTTCTTCACTGAAAATCATGTCGTAAGGCAACCTGTTATTTTGTATGCTAACTAAATGAGTTTAAAAAATGTACCAATTAAAATCCAGATTTGCTCACAAAAGCAGAGTTAGCAGAGGGATTACAAAACAGGGCCCATCTACTGGTCATTCTCCCAAACCACTAGCCTCTTTGCTTCTCTATATCACTGACATATCTACTTATTTTAATTATCTTTCTCTCTGCTTGTCTGAGTTATATATCTGTGCCACGTGCATAGGGTGCCAGTAGAGGCCAGAAGAAACCTTAGATACCCTAGAACTAGAGTTACAGACCATTGTGAGTGACATGTAAGAGCTGGGAATTGAACCCAGGTCCTCTGGAAGAGCAGCAAGTGCTCTTAACTGCGGAGCCACATTTCCCCCACCCCCTTGTTTCAAGTGTGTTCATCATTGCTATTGATCTGTTTGATCTCAGCAGCTTTAATCTTTGTCATCTCGTCGTTTGTTCTTTTGATCCTTGTCTTAGTCAGGGTTTCTATTCCTGCACAAACATCATGACTAAGAAGCAAGTTGGGGATGAAAGGGTTTATTCAGCTTATACTTTCCACATTGCTGTTCATCACCAAAGGAGGTCAGGACTGGAACCCAAGCAGGTCAGAAAGCAAGAGCTGATGCAGAGGCCATGGAAGGATGTTACTTACTGGCTTGCCTCCCCTGGCTTGCTCAGCCTGCTTTCTTTTNTTTTNTTTTTTTTTTTTTTTAAAAAGATTTATTTATTTATTATATGTAAGTACACCGTAGCTGTCTTCAGACACTCCAGAAGAGGGCGTCAGATCTTGTTACGGATGGTTATGAGCCACCATGTGGTTGCTGGGATTTAAACTCTGGACCTTTGGAAGAGCAGTCAGGTGCTCTTACCCACTGAGCCATCTCACCAGCCCTCAGCCTGCTTGCTTTCTTATAGAACCCAAGACTATCATCCCAGGGATGGCACCACCTACAATGGGCCCTTCTCCTTGATCACTAACGGAGAAAATGTCCCCCAGCTGGATCTCATGGAGGCATTTCCTCAACTGAGGATCCTTTCTCTGTGATAACTCCAGCCTGTGTCAAGTTGACACACAAAACCAGCCAGTACTATCTTCTTTTGTCATTCTATCTGAGCTCTTCCTGCTTACTGGGATGATGTGAGATTTTCTACTGGATTCTGGATATTTTCATATTATGCTATGACACTCTGGCTCTTATTTTAATCTCCTATTTTAGCTGACCCCCAGTATATTTTTCTTGTGTCACTGGAATGTCAGTTGAAGAAGAACACTACTTGACTTTTACCAGGTTTCTCATCCGGCCTCTGTTGACCCTTGTGTTATTACAGGGTCAGGGTGGGAGTTTTGACTTCTTATTTGGCATTATCCCCAGATGGGTGTGGCCTCATTACTGTGGGAGCCAGTGTTGAAGGTCATCTTTTCTCTCAGTCTTCTCTTACTCCATTCAGGGAGTCTGTCAAGGAGGGTGCGTCCTAGTTAGTACTACTTGTTAATTTGGTATTGTCTAGAATTAACTTTTTAAAAAAGCCTTAATTGGGTAGTTGTCTTTATTTGGTTGGTCTGTGGGACATGTCTGCAGGGACTGTCTTGATTTTCTTAACTGGTATGGGAGGGTCCAGCTCACTGTGGGTGGCATCATTCCCCAGGCTCTATAAGAAAGCTAGGTAAGCATGATCCTGAAAGTGAGCCAGAGAATGAGGCAGCAAGCAGCACTCTTCTATGCTTTCTGCTTCACCTATTTTGTAATTGAAAAGCTTAACATGGGCTTTCATAGGAAAACTCAGGGAGTGGAAGTTTGTACATTGCTTCAACCTTGGGTTGTGTCTCATCTTTCCAAGGAGCAGCAGACATTGTGTGTGTGTGTGTGTGTGTGTGTGTGTGTGTGTGTGTGTGTGTGTGTGCTGGGAGGGGAACTTGGCAATATAGTAAAGACAGCTTTTTCTTAAATTTCCATGGAGTTTTCAGATCCATGAGTGGTATAGAGACAAAAGAGGATGTTTGACTCAGCGCAGAACCAAAGCAGAACCAGTCATTCATGCTTCCCACAGGGAGTGGGAAAACAGTACCTGAAGTGTGCTCTGAATTGCTACAGGATCAGAAGGCCCTGTTGTTCACTTCAGACCTCCACACACCTAGCCCTTCAGTCAGTGTTTTAACTGAATCGTCTTTGTCCTTTTCAAAAGGAAGCCATCGGTATTTACTTGGATCTTGGGCTTTTGCCTGTACTCACTCGATTGTCAGCATTTCCTCCCTGCTTAATCTTTAGTTTTTAGAAGGTGAATGATCTTTTTTTGTAATAATGTTCTTTGATCTTCTTATGCTTTTAATTCTTCTCATCTTTTAAAATAAGAACACCTTAATGTATTTAGCTTTCTGACCCTCATCCTAGCCTTAATGAGATTGATTGTATCGGTCACTTAACACTAATGACAACTGCTTCTTATGCAGTCCTTTGTGTGCTGCCTTCCCTCCAAGTAATTATGAAAGAACGCAAAGAATCAACTGTCCTTCAAAGGCAATCTTAACTCTTTTGTGGCTGTTCCCTTGGTCCTATTCCTCTTGCCCCACTTGTGCTGGTGTACAGGTTCATCATCTGTCCTTGGGGCATGCATTACCACCTGCAGTTACAGGGTTCTGGGGACCCAGACTCTAACACTCTTGTTTGTAAGACAGGTGCTGTGATTGTGCAGCCGTCTCCTCTGCCTGTACTTTGGTTAAAATGCTGTGCTTTGGGGGATGTGTTGGACAGGAATGGTGCGATAGTGTAAATTTTCAAGTTGACAGAATCTAGAATCATCAGGGACACAGGCTACTGGGCATGCTGGTGGGGAGTTATCTTTACTACATTAGTTGATATGGAAAGCCTTGTATTAATTGTGGGCAGGCAACTGTAGGTTATAGACCACAGTGAAGAACCTGAGCAGTTTGCATCCATCCCACTCTTCTATTGACAACAGACATAGTGTGCCAAGCTTCTTCAAGCTCCTGCTGCCTTGAACTCTAAACCATGGTGAAATTTACCTCAGAGTGTGAGCTAAAATAAACTATTTATCTCTTATTTTGCTTTACATTAAAAAACAAAAACAAAAGCTTGGGTCAAGACTAATGACTGGAGTTTGATCCCTGGGCCTAACATAGTGGAAAAAAGAGTTAACTTCAGTTCTTCGACTTTTATAAGCACGCGTGTATACACAAAAAACATATACATGTAAATTTTCATTTATTTACTATGTGTCTGAGCATCCTTCTGGGATGTCGGTGGAGTAGGAAGGTCAGCTGGGTGCTTTCTCTGCTTCTCTGAGCTAGCAGGCTTCTACCACAGCATCTGGCTTCTGAGTCTTCATGGTAAATCGAAAGATTGGGATTTTAGTTGACTGGGATCCAAGATTGTGTTATTTACTGAAAAGGAAAAAACAAAACAAACCAACTCTGTTTCTAGTTGTGTAGCTCACACCTTTAATCCCAAACAATGACAATAAAATTAGTTTGTCGAAGGAAGCATCCATGTTTGACAGTGATGTCTAACTGAGTGTCAGACAAAGTGATGAATCAAAGAAAGATTTGACAGAATGGGATATGCCCTACTCTCACAAGAAGAGAGAGGAGAGGGAAATCATTTAAAAGAGAGCAGAGCAGAGGAGAGGAAAAGAGGGAGTCAGTTTTACAGGGAGGGTTTTACAGAGACGGGTTGAAGAGAGAACAAGGTACACACAGGTGAAGACAGAATGAGCCAGAGAATGAGAAGGAGCCGGAAGAATAGAACTGATTGCCAGAGTTAGTTTGAGGTCAAGCAGAGCAATTCAGGAGAGGCCGAGAGAAACCAGATTGAGTCAGCTAGGCAGAGATCAGAAAGACTAGGAAGGAATGAGCTTATTCAGCAGTAAGTCTCAGAGGCCAAAAACATTTTAGGACTAGTGTAGATTGTACAGAGGATAGAAGCTTCTGGGACTAGGCCTAGGTTACCAGATGAGGCAGTAAATCTCTGCGACATCAATTACATCAGGCGAGTAAAGGATACTTTTTAACACAGTAACAGAAGAGTAGCTAAGAAACAAAGCCTATACAGCAAACACCTCTACCTGCTGAGCCATCTTGCCAGCTCATAAGTTGCTTTTATCCAAATCGTTCGTCACAACAACAGAAAACAAAACAAAACAAAACAAGATAAAGGAGATATCAGAAAACAAGCTACTGTATAATTTCTGAACTTGAAATTAAGAGATAATTGTTTAGTTGATTTCCGGCTAGCAATTTGGTGACATTGGATATGGTTTTATTTCACAGTGTTGAACAGTGTGAATACAGCAGACCTGAAGAGGCTAATTTTCTTTTTGTAACAACGAATGACTTAAAAATGTACCTTTGTTTTAAAAAAATACTGTTGCTAGGAATTTATCCAATGGCAAAAGCATAAGCAAGAGGGAAAAGTCTATGTATACACATGTATATTTGTTGCATCCAAGTGTATCTAACCTGTGGACCACAGGCTGCATAAGGTTACAAGTAGCCAAACATGAATATGGCCCAAGACAAAATCATGAACTTTCTTAAAATATTGAGTTTTTTTTTGTAATTTGATTATGCAGTTTTTCAGAATATGAACTTTGCAGATGGAAGCATGTTACAATTTGAAAAGTTAGACATATCTTTAAGGTAGGAAGGACTTATTTTAGCTCATATACAGTTCAAGAGCACACTCCCATCATGATGGACAAGTCATGGCAACAGGAGCTTGAGCTAGCTACATTGTATTCATAGTTAGGAAATGGAACAACAAATTACACTGATGCTTAGCTTCCTGTCTTCACTCATCCAGTATCCTACCCAGGGAACAGTACTACCCAAAATGGGTAGACCTTCCCACTTCAGTAAATATAATCAAAGTAACCCTCTAGGTAGGAGAGAAAAAAATGATAAAGGGGAGAAGGGGGATTAGACTACTTCCTGTTGATTAGGGGAAAGTTTGATCTTCACCATCAGTATATTTAATTTCTTCTTGTTTCTTCTTTGTATATGACTACTTAACAGACTGTGACCAACAGCAGCAATCAATAGCAACTAACCAACACACCAATAGCTCCCTAACTCTTAGGACCTTAGGATTTATATACCCTCTGAAAAGTTCCCAGAATTCAAAATATCATCCACTTGCAGAAACTGTCTGCAGCTGGCAAAACCATGTCCCTGCTAGAGCATGAGGCAAATCATAGTCAGCTACTGTGGACTGTCTGAAGCAATCCTACATCCCATACCTGGTATTAAAATGAAAACATATTCTTATAATATTTCTGTGTTTTTCTTTTTCTTTCTTTCTTTTTTTAGAGATTTATTTATTATATGTAAGTACACTGTAGCTGTCTTCAGACACCCTAGAAAAGGGAGTCAGATCTTGTTAAGGATGGTTGTGAACCACCATGTGGTTGCTGGGATTTGAACTCTGCACCTTTGGAAGAGCAGTCGGGTGCTCTTACCCGCTGAACCATCTCACCAACCCCTATTTCTGTGTTTTTAAAGAAACCAAAAATTTCACCACAAGACACTTCTTCCAGGTTGTACCTATTCCAGCAATGCCATACCTCCCAGTCCCTGGCACCATTTCCTAAAGCATTCAAATATTTGAGTCTATGGGAGCCATTCCTATTCAAACCACTAGAGCCACATAGTCACTCATCATAATAACTCCCCTACTTTTTGGAACCAGTTTCTGACTTGGTTTATTTTCCTGATACTAAGATAAAATACTCTTACAAAAGCGATTAAAGGTAGAAAGAAGTTACTTATAATCATAGTTCAGGGACATAGTACATTATGATGGGAAAGCAATGGCAACAAGAGTTTGAGGTGACAAGTCACATTGCATCCACAGTCAGAAAGCAGAGAACAATGAACGTATACTGATTTTCAGTTCCCTGTCTCCAAGTATATAGACAAGTATTCTAGCTAGGGAATGGTAACACCCACAATGGACAGGTCTTCCTACCTTACCACAATCAAGAGAATTTCCTATGGGTATCCACGGAAGCCATATCCCAGGTGATTTAAGATTCTGTCAAACTGACAATTAGCACTAACCATCACACATCTATACAGTAACTATATGATAGCTGGACTATAATGCAGACATTTTGTATAAACAGTACAAATGTGAGGCATGTATGTACATGCATGTATAGATATTAGTCAAGATAGCAGGATATAGATGGCATACACAAATTGATTTGAATGAGGTTCAACATGGAAATGGGTTATTTGTTTTAGATAGGCAAAATACACAAATATCCAAGAAACTGTGTAGAATCTGGAGGTTTATTGGGCTGCCTGAAGGGGCAAGAGCAATTGGGCATCCAGTTATGTGAGAAGGCCATTCGACGGACCTTGGGACTTTTCACAGAAACGAGTGGTTGACTTGGTTCCCCTCTCTTTCCTTTTCTTCTCTCACCTTTTAAGGCCAGCCAGAAGCCAGGCTGTCAAGAGATCCTTTGATGCATTCTCTATAGATCAGTTTCCTATTGCACATAGTATACTCTGCTCTCAATAGACACTGCCCTACTATAGATGCCTAACGTCCTGTGGCCTCCACGCATGTGTTGTAGCACATACACAGCCTCATTCACTTACACACATATGCACACATATACACACCCCATACATAAAGATAGAGATATCTTTCCAGGGCTCGTGAAGCCTGAACCAAGAACATTTTCCCATTCTGGTGTTAGCATTTGAGGCTGGGATGGGCTAAAGGCTTTATTGGAATATTCCCTCTTGATGAAACGTTTGGGATTCTCCTGCCATTTAAAGCTACATGTACAAAAATTCTCCAGGCTCTTTAGGAAGAAAGTTTAAAAACTCAATATATGTCTGTATGCAAATAGAATATAAAGTTATTGAGTGAGGGTCTGGAGAGACAGCTCAGAAGTTATGAGCACTGGCAGCTCTTGAGGCGTTCTCAGCGTTTCACACGGCAGCTCACAACCATCAGTAACTTGAGTTCCAGGGGACCTGATGATCTCTGTGGACAGCAGGCATGCATGAGGTATACATCCACACATTTAGGCAACACACATACTCTTCTGAAAGAAAGTTATTAGACGAACCAATAAATAGCATTATTAGAACATTTCTTTTTGAGAGCTCTAGTTTTGACTTGCACAGTCAAAAAACTCAAACTCACCACCTCACAAATGCTTTGATACCAGGCACGTGCTATCCGGACCAGTTTATTTAACACCGAGGATCAAACTAGGTCTTGTCCATACCATGTGGGCGTTCTTCCAACTGAGCTGCAACTCCAATTCGAAAGCATTATTCTTGAAATGAATTTATTAAGTCAAAGTGAGGCAAAAAGAACCCCCATGTCATGAGGTGGTGTGCACCAAACATTTATATTATTGATTAGTGAGCTCTGCTCCCTCAGCGAGCTGACATATTGTGTGCACTTGCTTTTCTCTCTTTATTGTAACTCTTAGGACTTAGATAATAATGCATCATTTCTCAGAAGTGTTGTTGATATTGACTACACTTAACCAGAGATGAACATTTTATGTTCTGTCTTTGTCAGAAAAAATTTTTGCTTTGTATAAAACATTCAACTGTTTAGGGTTAAATTTTCTCCTCTTCCCAGCTATTGCTTTTCTCTTTAATGGCACACTTAAAAAAAATTGTTCTTTGAATTATCTTCCGAGGAAATGTTGGACGATGTGTTAAAATGCTGAGAGTCAAAAGTATTGGTGAAGGGGACCCTCACTCAAAGGCAGACGGAAGAAAGATGTGTGATTCTTGTCACTGCTGCATATATGGCTCAAAACTGGGCTTCCGCGTACAGTTCTGTGTGCCACTGTTAACAACAGGGTTCTTGTGGGCTTACACTCAGGGGCCACCCGCGCTATGATCTGTTCTGGACCCATGAGGATGATCCCGCTCCCTCACACCTTCGTAGAGCCTTGCCGCAGAGCGCCGCTGCTCCCTTCCCTTGTCACCAGCCTCTAGCCTTTGTTTGGCTCGGTTGTCTATTTTAAAATTGTGATTATACTGGCCCCACAAGATGATTTATGATGACCTCCCTATTTCAGGTTCATCTATCTTGTAACCTTGGCCACACAATCTAACATATTTATAAATTCCAGGAATTAGGATTTACGGAGGCCGGGCGTGGTGGCGCACGCCTTTAATCCCAGCACTCAGGCGGCAGAGGCAGGCAGATTTCTGAGTTCGAGGCCAGCCTGGTCTACAGAGTTAGTTCCAGGATAGCCAGGGCTATACAGAGAAACCCTGTCTCAAAAAA
>NC_034596.1:52721063-52725969 GCF_900095145.1 Mus pahari
TTTCTGGTCTCTAGGTAGGCCTACCTGTCCCGCAGGCAAAACACATTTACCCCATCCAAGATCTCCAAAGATCCATTAGTACATCAATGCAAAGGTTAAAAAAAAAAAAAAGTTCAAGACATCTGGGTTCAGGTCCCAGTAACACACACCATCACCACCAAACCCCCTTCAGTTAAACCTAGATAGCATCTTTAACTCATTTAATTAAGTGATTTGTTTTTTATTTACATGAGTGTGTGTGTGTGTGTATGTGTGTATGTATGTCACATATGTGTGAGTGTCCACTAGAAAGGGCCCAAGATTCCGTTGGGAGCAGATAAAAGAAACTTCTCTTAAGTACTGCCATTTTGACTTCAAACTCCATTTTTTAACCTAAGCTGACCAACTCCCTCTAAGCAACAATAGCCACCCAAAACTTAATGCCTGTTCCTAACAGCAGAAAGAAAGAATGAGTTTGATTGGTTGGGCAAAAACACATTCAATGTCAGTCGAAAATGATGGAATACTGGGGAAAGGCTCTAATTCTTGAGTTCTGATTGGTGAACATTATAACTGTAACTTGGCTCAGATGCGTGTGGGTTTTTTTTCTTTTCTTTTCTTTTCTTTTCTTTTCTTTTCTTTTCTTTTCTTTTCTTTTCTTTTTGACAAAAGAAACTTGAGAGTTTATTGTGGTTCATAGTTTGAGGGTACAGATATCAAGCCATGGAAGTAGGAGCTGAGGATGTTTGTCACATTGTGTCCTCAGTAAGGATGCAGAGAAGAGTAAACACTCAGTTCTCCTTTTCAGTCAATCTTGGACCTCAACCCCCTGGGAAGAAGGCCTCACTGACCTCACTTAATCCTCACAGACAGGCCCAGGTGCTTGTCTTGGAGGAGCTAGAGAAAGTACCCAAGGAGCTGAAGGGGGCTGCAACCCTGTAGGTGGAACAACAATATGAATTAACCAGTACCCCCTGAGCTCGAGTCTCTAGCTGCATGTGTAGCAGAAGATGGCCTAATTGGCCATCTCTGGGAAGAGAGGCCCCTTGGTCTTGTAAACTTTATATGACCCAGCACAAGGGAAGGCCTGGGCCAAGTAGTGGGAGTGGGTGGGTAGGGGAGCAGGGCGGGGGGTATAGGGAACTTTTGGGATAACATTTGAAATGTAAATAAAGAAAATAATAATAAAAAAAATAAAAAAAGAAAACAAAAGAATCTTGTCCCAAATGCTGCATACACGTGGTAACATAAGAACATTGTGTTAAAATGCGTGCGGGTTTTATGCTTGCTATAAACCCTGCTTCAGCCCCCTTCTCGGAGCTTCCAGAAGAAACAAGACTCTCCAGTACTCTGCTTATGTGGTGGGAATAATAAAAGATTTTACTTTGTCTCTGTATTTGCTCCCGTGAGTATTTTGTTCCCCCTTCTAAGAAGGACCGAAGCACCCATACTTTGGTCTTCCTTCTTCTTGAGCTTCATGTGGTCTGTGAATTGTATCTTGGGTATTCTGAGCTTTGGGGCTAATATCCACTTATCAATGAATGCATACCATGTGTGTTCTTTTGCAATTGGGTTACCTCACTCAGGATGATATTTTCTAGTTCCATCCGTTTGCCTAAGAATTTCATGAAGTCATTGTTTTTAAAAGCTGAGTAGTCCTCCATTGTGTAAATGTAACACGTTTTCTGAATTGACGATTTCTGACTGGCTATTTCATTTAGGTTAGTTAAAATGATGAATTTTGATGGCTGGACCTTGATGTTTTGATAGTTGGGCCTTGGAGTTCAGCCTCAAAAGTGAGTTAGGCATGACCAAGTGGCCAATAAGGGAGACACAGCACAGTGTAGGCAAACAGACAAATCTAGTTACAAGCAGGGATCACTCCCTTCTGTCAATGATTAAGATGACACAGACAGAAAATAAGTAACAGAAGCTGGGGTCCAGTGGTGAAGAGAATTGGCTCTTCTTTCAGAGGACTCGTGTTTGAGTCTTAGCATCCGTAGGGCGGCTCACTATCATCTGTAACTAGAATTCCAGGGAATCTGATACTCTTCGCTGGCCTCTGTGGGCAGCACAGACAGACCTGTGGCTGTGACTAGCAGATTGATAGTATCCAATCCTTGGAGACCCCTCTTGCTATAAAGGAGCTCTTCCTTCTTAAGCTCTCACCTAGGAGTCAAAAAGCTCTCTAGTATTTAACTCTCTATATCTGTGAATTTTCTTCTTTGAATTCTTAACACAAGAACCCGAAGCCACTGACTCTGGAAATTTTGTGTGACCCGAGCATTCAGCACTCCAACTTAAAGCCCACCCATGTGTTGAAAGACTTCCTCCCTCTCAAAGACACTCTGTCCAAGACACCGTGATACTTTCCTATATCATGATGAGAGAGAGCTTGTAGTGGCGATTCCACGTCTGTATACACATGTCCAAACTACCAAACCATGCTCTCAGATATTGTCTTAGTCACTGTTAAATTGCTGCGAAGAGACATCATGACCAAGTCAACTCTTATAAAAGAAAGAATTTAATTGGGGGCTTGCTTACAGTTCCAGAGGGTTAGTCCATTATTATCATGGTGGGAGGCATGGTGGCATAGGGACCAACATAGTGCTGGAGAAGTAGCTGAAAGCTATCCTGATCAGTGGGAAGCAGGCAGAGAGAGTGACACTGAGTCTGATATGGGCTTTTGAAACCTCAAAGCCCACTCCCAGTGATGCATCTCCTCCAACAAGGCCACACCTCCTAATCCTCTCCAAACAATTTGGACTAAGCAAGAAAAATATATGCTCCTCTGGGGAACCACACACATTATCAGCGTAGCCTTCATTCTTCAGCTAGTAATGGCTAGTGGTTGAGGTGGAGATCTTCAGACTATTTTTTTTAATGTAAAATATTAATTTCAGAGCCATAAAAGGTCCAGCTCACTAAGCCATGTTTCAATGATTCCCTTCAAGTGATAGAGGCAGTGTTGCTATGCAATTGTCTTTGGCTATTATGCAAAAAGTGGCAGTCAAGTGTTCTAGATCAAAAACAATATTTCAAAATCTTTTTTTTTTCCTTTCAGTGTTATAGAAAGAAGAGCGACAAACACTTCGCAGTGCTCACTTTGGCGGAATGTGTAGACACCCGCCGAATTGGCTCATTACGCTTTGAGTCATCTTTTTTTCAGATACTTGGCAGGCAATGTGCATGTCACAGAGTTCTCAAGAGCAAGCACATGGAGGTGATACCTAAACTGCTTGGATTCCTCGACCCCATGAACTCTGGATGCATACACAGAGAAGAAAGAGCCTCAAGGTTTTCTCCCTGTGGAATCAACGGCTGTGTTTCCTTTGTTGCAAATGACATTACACAGGACCCCGCGTTTCTGGGGGAGCCACTGATGCTCTGGGAGTTCTGGATTGCAGAGACTGTCAAGGAAATTTTGTCTTTAAGGGATATTGAAAATTTGGGGATGTCCTTTGCCTCCAAGTTTCTACCCACGAGTTAAAGAAACTGACTCCAGAGATTGAGTTCCCATTCCAAAAATTGCCCCAGGACCTTTTAAATGAGTGCATTTCGATCCCGAAGGAGAGAAATCACCTTTTTGGCAGGGTGCTCTGCATCCAGTCTCCTCCCGACGCCCTCGATTGCAGGAGCCTCTAATTTCAGCTAAACCACATGGTGGCTGGCAGAGAATCTAAAATAATTGTACTGGCTGCTTTTGTGACATTTTGAGAATTAAAGGATGCTTCTAAAGGTGTAGCAGGCTAGCAGATCCAAAGTCAGTGGGCATTACTCTTTCTTACCTGTTGTGTACCTTTGTGGCATGTGATGAGACAAGTGGCTGGCATCTCTAGTTAAAGCCAGTGTAGGCAGGTTGTTCAGAATGGCTAGTGAGTTGCTTCTACATTTCAACCTGGCCTGCAGTGACCCTGGGCTCAGTTGATACCCCTGTATTTCTGTGGTGAATTAGCATTCAAACTATGTAAAGATCTTGCATGAGATTTGTTAAATGTCTGTGTCCTTGAAAAAAGTACAAGTACACTTAACAAGCTAGCCTACATGTACATATATTATACAGTTAAACACTTATTTTGATAGTAAACTATAAAATACAACACAAACTTCATCAATAATAATATTCTTCATCCCACTAATCAAGACATAACGTGCTTATATGTATCCTATTGGTTTTAAAATCAAGTAATTCATTTGGTTATGGGACTTACTACATGATAATTTGATTTTCATAATTTTTAGCTTAATTTGAAATTTTTAGCTTGGTTGTAATGAGGCTAGTATTTGTCATATTTGTGGCAATTTTCATTTTAAAGTCAAAATGGCTGGGTGTATTGGCTCGTGCTTGTAACCACAATGTTCAGGAAGCCAAGGCAAGAGGATTCTCAAATGTTGAAGTTCATTCTGGGCTATAGAGTGAGTTTCAGGACAGCCTATTTTATAGAGTGAGACCTTGTCTCAAAAAACCAAGTCTAAATCAAACCAAGCCGAAACAAACCCTTTAAAAATGTTTACTTTGGGTGTTATTAGAGCTTAGTTCTAAATGTACAGAAGTGAAGGGCCATCATGATAAATATTTGGTTTTATAAAAGCCACTTTGTATTAAAGTATTTGTGTGCATGTGTGTGTGTGCTGGCATGAAAACATGTCCGAGTTTCTCTTAATATGAATCCTTTTATGGATTCTGTTGAGGGGACTGTTGGGTGGCTCGGTGGTCAGGACTTGTGTTACTTCTTTGCCTTAAATGTGGGTGGGGCCTATGACTATATTGTTTAGATGTAGCTAATACCCCAAATCAATTGGTTTTAAGTCAATCTAAAGAAAATAAGGATGGGCTTGATTTTACAGGTGAAAAACTTGTAAAAAGGAACTACATTCTCCACGAGGTGAGAGACATTCTTTCTGGGTTTTTTTTTTTTTTTTT
>NC_034596.1:52725979-52747672 GCF_900095145.1 Mus pahari
ACAGGGTTTCTCTGTATAGCCCTGGCTGTCCTGGAACTCACTTTGTAGACCAGGCTGGCCTCGAACTCAGAAATCTGCCTGCCTCTGCCTCCCGAGTACTGGGATTAAAGGCGTGTGCCACACCACGCCCGGCTCTTTCTGTTTTTGAATAAATAATCTGATTTGAAGTAAGTGACCATATTGAAGCACCTCATATTAAAGTACTATGAGTGATGTTTTAGGCGCTAAGGGAGGCTTTCCACAAGAAACTAACCTTTTCAGTCCCACAGCTGAAAGTGAATCCTCTTTCTTACCCTAGTGCTGTCCCCACCATGGGAAGTGCTACAAGCCTGGATCTTAGATGTGGAGAAGCAGTCTCCTGAGTCAACCTAACCAGGGTTTTGAGCAAAACATAAACCTCGGTGGTTACAAGGGATTGAGATTCAGCAGGGAAGACTGTTTTCTTCTCTCCTGCAGATTCAGTTAATTATCAGTTAGCCGACTCAGCTCAAACAGGGGACCTTGTTGGGCAAAGTGAACCATTTTCTTCCTCTAGACAGATCAGCACAACTCTTTAGTAAGCAGTTTTCAATCTGTGGGTCATGACTCCTTTTGTGGGTGGGTGGGTGTTAAACAATCCTTTCACAAGGGTCACCTAAGACCATGTGAACAGATATTTACATTACGATTCATGACAGCAACAAAATTACAGTTTTGAAGTAGCAAGGAAAGTGATTTTATGGTTGGGGGTCATCACCACAGGAGAAACTGTATTAAAGTGTTTTGGTATTAGGAGAGTTTGAGAACCACTGCTTTAGAATATCTATCTTATAAGATGCAGGAAGGTTACTTGCTAGATACATAAAATGCTTGGTTACATGTTATATATGTGCTCAGAAAAGAACTAGCTACACTTCTTCTGTAGCCATTCCCTTGTTGAGCATTTAGTGTTTGTCTTTAAGGGGTGACCACTGGAGGACAGACTGCCTAATACCCTTGATCCAGTGTCTAGCTCATAGAAGAGACTTGATAAATATCTGCAAATAAATATATATTTAGCATATACTGGAAACCCCTAAATTTTGGTAGTCAGAGAAACTCATGCTTTTCATTATTTCCTTAGCTGTTGAACAAGGAACACTTTTAGATATCAGTATTGTACATATTTATAGACTTCTGCTTGTGACGTTGAGTACATTATAAAACTTCTTTTTATATATATGTGTGTGTTCTCATCTCTGTGTTAAAAGAATTATTCAAACTTTTTTTTTTTTTGTGAAATAGGACAGTGCTTGGCATGTGGAAATCATTTATTTTACTTCTTCTTCTTCTTTTTTGGTTTTTTGAGACAGGGTTTCTCTGTATAGCCCTGGCTGTCTTGGAACTCACTCTGTAGACCAGGCTGGCCTTGAACTCAGAAATCTTTCTGCCTCCGCCTCCCAAGTGCTGGGATCAAAGGCGTGCGCCACCACGCCCGGCTCTTTTTTTTTTTTTTTTTTTTTAAAGTATTGACATTTCTTAGCTTGATTGATCCACATGTTTTAATTTCCATTTATAAAACTAGGAGCCTAGTACTTTCTCCTTGTTTCATAGAAATGGTGTGCTAATAAATTTTACCACATGCCTTGATTTTCACACTCCAATTATAGACTGCACAAAATGCAATTGTACACAGTTAACCATTTGAATTCAAAACAAAACCAGATATTTCTGTTGTCACCATGTGAGAAATTCACTAATGTCTTTCACATTCTCAATATAATAAAAAGCTACAGAGAAAACTGTGCTTATCCAAAGAGAGGAAAGTATGTCTTATGCATCCTTTTTTTTTTTTTTTGCCAATATCAGAATGACATCATCTCTATCTCAAAGAACCAAATATTATCTGTATTAAATCGAGGTGTGCTGCTGTCCCCGATCCTTGCATGTTTAAAGGTAGCTGCCAAAATACACTTAGTGGGCAATCTTTCCCTCATCCTGGAAAGCCTGTTCAATTCCTTTCCAATGAAATTGCAACCTAGTTAACACTAAGTGTCGCTTTAGAAACAGAGTGGAAGGCCCAAGAAGATTAAAAAAGAAAATGTCCCCAAGTGTGACCCATTCTTCTGGTTTAGGTTTTAAAGAGACATGCAAAGAAGAGCAGAATAGAGATTTTCATTTCACCAGAGTAAAGTGGGTACCGCTTGCGTGAAATGCTGCAATTTCTCAGGAGAGTAATCCAAAAACTTATTTGGATCATTGTTAGCAAAGTTCACACCAAGTTTCTTCAAAACACAGCTCTGAATCTTTAAAAAAAATTGACTTCAGACTAAGTGTAATGGCAGAATGAGGAAAATATTTTGATATCAGAAAGTATTTCTCTGGCACTGTCACGCAAGGCTTGGTGATCACGGCTCATTAGGTTGCTGTAGTGATGTTTTAGTCCTTAAAAATCTTCTGCCACAAAATTAATTACAAGCCTCTGAAGCACAGACCGCAGTGGTGGATATTTACATGTTAGGTTTTCTCAGAATTTGTTTTTGAAGTCAGGAGTAGCCTTAAATGGGGTGGTCTTTCATCTGCTTAAACAACCCCACTCTTTTTAAAGAAAAATATGGAACACCATGAATTTTCATGTCATTCTTGCACAGGGCCCATGCTAATCTTCTCTGTATTGCTCCAGTTTTAGAGTATGTGTTAGCAGATAGAGTACCTCTGTCTACTCACATTTTAAAAGAAATCTACATAGTTTTATCCCCCTTTCTGGTATTCCTTTATCTCGTAAAGGGGTAATGGGATGAATGAATCACTGCCTTAAGAAAGTACTAAGATGTGTCTTTGGAGCCAGGTGTGGTGGCAACACCTGTAATTCACTACCTCTGACACTGAGGCAGGACTACCGAGAGTTCCAGCTCAGCATAACCCAGGCAAGACCCTGTTTCAAATAAATCAAAACAGACAGGACAGAAAAGCATGTTTGAAAAGATGAGCTTTATAAGGTTCATTCCTTTGTTCCAAACTGGAGATTAAAGTCAAGGGCTTGAGCACTGTACTGGATAGCTTTGTGTCAACTTGACACAGCTGGAGTTATCACAGAAAAAGGAGCTTCAGTTGGGGAAGTGCCTCCACGAGATCCAGCTGTAAGGCATTTTCTCAATTAGTGATCAAGCGGGGGAGGGCCCCTTGTGGGTGGTGCCATCCCCGGGCTGGTAGTCTTGGTTCTATAAGAGAGCAGGCTGAGCAAGCCAGGGGAAGCAAGCCAGTAAAGAACATCCCTCCATGGCTTCTGCATCAGCTCCTGCTCCCTGACCCGCCTGAGTTCCAGTCCTGCATCCTTTGGTGATCAACAGCAGTATGGAAATGTAAGCCAAATAAACCCTTTCCTCCCCAACTTGCTTCTTGGTCATGACGTTTGTGCAGGAATAGAAACCCTGACTAAGACAAGCACTTAGTCACACCTGTAACCCTGGGCCTTGAAAACTCTTAACTAGAATGATCCAGTGAAATATTTGATAATCCATATGCCTGTCATTTTCACAACAGCAACACTTTGGATTAGAAAAAAAAGATTTCCTGTAAAACTGACAAGTACCTAGCAATTTGAACACAAAATGCGGCCGCCACTAATATTTTCTGGTGTCATAGATGTAAGTGTAAATCCACTTCCTTTCTTTTTAAATATTTATTTATTTATATTATGTATATGAGTAGCTGTCTTTAAGCACATGAGAAGAGGGCATACAGATGGTTGTGCACCACCATGTGGATGCTGGGACTTGAACTTAGGACATCTGAAGAGCAACCAGTGCTCCCAACCATGGAGCCATCTCTCCAGCCCGCAAATCCCTTTTCATTTAAATGAAATTATTTTTTATTGAGAGAGAGATCGAGCCATGTCACTCAAGTGGAGGACAGAGGAAAACTTGTGTGAGTTGTTTCTCTTTTTCCTGGGACCTGGGGTGGAACTCCGGTCTTCNGGTTACAGCCAGTACCTTCACTTTCTCTATGACATCACTGTCCCTACATGTAATTACTGTTAGCTGGTAATTACTAAGCCTTCATGATGGAACTATTAGTGAGTTTTTTTTTCATGTGGAGTATATAATACTTATTACCCTCACATGAGCAACAAAATATGAATATGAACATTTTCTTTTAGGGCATGATATTTACTTCCTGCAACCGTAAATCTAGCATTTGGAAGGTGGAGACAGGAAGATTGGGTGTTCAAGGTTAGTATTGGCTATGTAGTGAGTTCAAGGGCAGCCTGAGCTACCCTTAAAACCCTTAAAAATAAGACAAAATGAAATAATAATAATGAATAAATTAAAATAAAAATTAAAGTGCTGCACAAGAAAGGCAACTTAGAAAGAGAGTCTCCTTTTGAACAAAACAAGCCTATTCTTCAGCTTTCTAATTCATAATTACATGACATTTTGGGAGGTATAAATTGCTAATCAGAGCAGGACACAGGGAAAAGCAGATGACTCTCAGCCCTTGCTTGCTGTGGACAAGGCGCACAGGCTTGGAAGTCAGATGATCTCCGTGCTTGTGTGTGCTTTCCCTCCCTTGCTGGTTGGTGTGGCCCAGTGACATAGTGTCTCTGTCTCGAGTTAACCATTTATAAAATGAAGGCAAAAGCTTCTATAGCCCAAGGTTTGATTTACACTGCCGAGTACTAGGTAAGGACTTAGTGCTAGTACTAGCATCATTACAAGGGTAGTGCTTTCTGTTTTACCAAGTACTTCATTTGCACTAAACTCCTGGGTTACACCACGGCTTTTATGATAGAATTGTGTACATATTTTAGATACAAATGATCATCGCTCAATTTGTTCAGAGCAAAAGACTGGAGGGATTTCATTCTTCCTGCGCCTAGGGAAGCTTTTTTTTTTTTTTTCTTCACTAAAATTCAGTCTAACTTCAAACCATTTGAAGCTACAGTTTTATTCATTCACCGTTGTCAAGCCTTATTCTCCAAATCTACCTTTTATCCCCACTTTACAGATGGGAAAGAGAAATGTGCAATAACTTTCGTAAGGCCAGAGGGCACTGAGCCCTCTACCTGGCTTTCTGATGGAATGTGACACACGCCGGCTCTGCACTGGGTCTGGATGAATCGCGAACATTTCAAATGTTGTTTGTAAGCTTCTGAATGCAGAGAGAAATGAAAAGAAGGCATTGGTACAGTGGTGGTGCGAAGCCTTTGGTAGCAGCCTTGCCACCCAGCCTCAGCAGTTTATGCCTTTAATCTTCTCAGTGACCAGCAAGTGTTAAAACCATTTTTAAAAGTACCTTGTAACCTCCAACCTGAAGAAGAAGAAAAATGGCTTAGGGAGCGGTTAAAAGCCCCATTATATGTTGAGTCTTTTTTTTTTTATGGAATTTTCTGAAAGCACTCACTTTTCACCCAAAGGTTGAGACTTTTTTTTCCCCCCTTCTAGTCTGGATGGAGTTAGATCCTTGCCAGAAGGGAAAAAGAAATGTTAGTGAGAGCTGCAACATGACCCGAGAGGGTGTGGTGCTTCATGGGGCATTTCTAGGAAGCAGATGCCAACCGCTATGTTCTCTTGCACCAAAACAGGAAGCTCGGAGTGGTGATCAATTTGCATACTCAGCAAAAACACCTGCCTACAGTTGAGCTCATTGACAAATCTTAGGCCGCACCTTACCCCCAACCCGGACAGTGTTCCAAAAACTGTGTAAAAGGGGAACATACGTAGAGACCCGTTATTCCATTCTGAGTCATATACATTGCTCTTTACGAACAGCTTCCTTATAATCAGGTGTTTAATTAAAACAGAACCTGTGACTGTGATAACCCCAAGGCGTAGGCTTAAAACATTAACCATTTAGGAAACTTGAAATTGACTATACAGAACGGATTTTATGGGATCATTAAGAACTATGGAGTGTTTTTCGCAAATAAAATCTAATGTCTGATTTCCAAAATTGTGATTTTTTTTTTATTGTTGCTGTAAAAACATTTCTATCTCCAGGAACATACTTCTTTTTAACTTTTGAGTAAGGTAAGGTGAAAGGGATCTTTAATTTGGGTGTTTAGGCAAAACACATACTCTAAAAAGGAAAAAGAAAATATCTAAGAATGTTTTGTTGCTGAGCAGGTCCTATGTAAATCTGGAAGCAGATCTGGAGACAAAAACCAAATGGAAAGGGAAACAAATTAATTAATGACCCCAAGAAAGAAAGCAAATTTAGCCAAGGCATCAGTAAATTCTTGTAACCCTAAAGCACGAATACCTTCGGGGGAAACAACAACAACAAAAACAGCAGCAGCAGCAACAACAAACCTGTCTGGAACATAATGTTTTAATCTCCCTCTAGCAGCTAGAGACTAGCTGGAAATTTAAGCAAAAATACTCCTGAGAGTCATTCTAAGATTATCTTAGAAGAATTAATGAAAAAAAAAAAAAAAAAAAAAAAAAAAAAAAAAAAGNAAAAAAGAACTGGCCTGTTATATACTTCATGAGAGTAAACACTCAGAAGTCCAAATAACATTCTGTGGTCACTTTCAGTAAAAAATGAACTCAGGTGTCTCCCAGATAGACCCCTGTCCCCTTCTTTCCATTCTTGCTGTTCTGTGGGCCGACTTGTTTGCAGAGGTTGGCTTTGATGGCGACCAAGAGAAAAAGCATTACAGATCCCCTGTGACTCCAATCTGCTTGGCTGGGTTCTGCCTGTGCATTTCTCTGTCTTTCCACGCGGTGCTTAGACTGTAGCTCCTGGCCTCTCCTGTGCACACTGAAAATCTATTGTGCTGAACTCTTACATCTCTTGCTGTGAATAGAGAACTGTCTCCTCCGGAGAGCCTTTCTGTTAGGTGTAGGTATAGTAAATGAGTCAGAGAAAGCGAGGCATTTGGAAAGCTGCCATCAATCAATCTTTACTAACCTCCCCTTCCCATTTCGAATGAACAGTTAATTAGACAAACCTCTTCCTATCAAAAATTTGAGATACAGTAAAACACAAAAGTGTAGCTTTTTCTTTTCCTTTCTCTCTCTCTCTCTCTCTCTCTCTTTTTTTTGTCAAGTCCTGCTGGGAATGTTTTTCATAGACCCCCCTTTCTCTTTTCAAATAGTTCTCTATTTTGAAATATTTCTGCATTAAATGGTAGACTTATTGTGAATGCTTTGGCTTTTGGAGTATGTTTTTGAAGTTGCATAAATGTATATGTTGGAAATACTGGAGTAAAGGTTCTCTAGATCCAAAGTTAAGTTGGTTTAAACACAACCTGAATCAAATGTTACAATATAAAACCCTCTCAATGTACTGGGTTACATGATCCGTGTGGTGACAACTTGTTAAAGCATAATCAGAACTATGTTACATACACAGCAGGGTGCATACAACGCCACCAAAGGATGCTGAGGCAGAGTCCTATACCATAACAGCATTCCCCATATGCCCTGCAGCATTTCTGCAGAGCACAGTGTAAATTTGTCCCATGTTTTATGCCCAGTGCCTCCTTTGAATTACTCTTGCATTACAAAGTGAACCGAAGGTTACTGGGACACAAACATTGCCAATCAAGACAGATGATCTCAAAACCAAGATGGCTACTGAGCCAATTCACAGGAAGAGGTCGGAGGGGGATAGTGTGAGAGTTCACGCTATTCAGAGTACTCGCCAACAGAAAACTTAATGTTTACTTCTGGATTTTTCCAATTAATACTTAGGACCACGACTGACCGTGCTGGTTGAAACAAGGAAAACATAAGCACAGACAGGAACGCTGTGGTATAAGCTATTTATAAGCATGCTCTGAAAAAGACAAGGCAGTTACGGGCCAGATGCATTCCTGGTGCAGAAGTGGGTTTATGCTTTGACAGTTACGGTGTTTTCTAAATATATAAAAATTTAAAATACATGCTTGCCATGCTGGAGATGAAACCCTGGACGGTGCATATGTCAAGGAGTTTTCTGTCAGCGAGTTACAGCCTCCGTTCTAATTACATTATTTTACATTAAAATGCTATGTTAGTGTTTCAAAAATATACTGGTTAAACAGTATTTTCAACAGATACAAATTAATTATTTAGAAAGTCTATGCATAGAATAATCTTAATTCTTTGTAGGACAAAATTCAGGATCCAGAAAGATGAATAAACACCATTATCACCATTGCAAACAGCTACTTAGGGAATTTGCTCCCAATTAACCTTATAGACAAATGAAAATTCATCCTCTAAAAATGAACACATTTATTTCTCTAAATATGTAAATTCCTCAGCATTTCTACAATGCTGAGATGAACTATTTCAATCTATATTTATAGATCAGAGTTGGGAACAATTTCTCTCTCCTTTACAAACAGCCTTGACTGCTTACTCTGAGTTCAAAACGGCCTTAAAATGTGTCATATTTTTGGTATACAAAAGGCATTCTAAAATTGTATTATGCAGTTATTGTGCCGAGAGAATGACCCTTGCCACGCTTTGTTTACTGAACGTCAAATTTTCATTCATATTACAGCTGTGTACTAGGGCAGTTTCGGTTCTGTATGAAGGGCAACTAATGCACAAAACAGTCAAGCCACAGAGCGGTAATTAGTCTGGAAAAGATCAAAGTGTGCTCTTCTGAATCCAGCCGATTTGCTCTGGGTGTGCAGAACCAATGGTCTTTCTTTGCTAAGGTCTCTTATTAATTTTTGCTTTCGTTTGTTGTGGAGCAGCTGCTTTGCCATCAATCCAACATCCTGCTTTAAAAAAAAAAATCCATTTTGATGCCACAAATGCAATTTCAATGGGTTTAGGAATAATAACCAGCTCTCGCCCCTCACCCCACTTCTAGGAAATAGAAACTCAGAATGAAAGTTTTCAATGTGTACAATGTGAAAGAGAACAACGTGAGCACGACTGGGATCCATGTTCTAGAAAAGGCAGAAAACGTGGCTTGTGAACATCTCTGCAGTTTGTGCTTTAAACCTGCCGCTACCCTCACCACTGTGTGCCGAACATTTTCTTCTTTAAACCCGCGCAAGTCTCGCCTCTGCGTGCTTACCTCACCACGGCACACTTACCTGACCTCTGCGTGCTTACCTCATCACTGCGTGCTTACCTCACCACTGCATGCTTACCTCACCACTGCGTGCTTACGTTACCCATTTCTTCTCAGTGGCTGTTCTTTTCCTTCTTTGGTCTTTTGCTGAAAAATTATTTAGTGGCCCAAATTATTAATTAACCTCAACCAGCAGGAAAAAGGGATCCTTAAACAGAGTAATGGTTTCCACATCCCAGGATGAATGGAGTATAATAATCAGTAGTATTTGTTCTTTTCTTGTTGTAATTATGATTTTTAAGCAATTATGAAGGTGGCAGCTGAGGTTGCCAGATAAGGGTCATCACAGGAAGCGGTAGGCAAAGGTGGAAGTCATAGCTTCAAACAGGGTAGGCGCTCCGAGTCCCATCCCCATATCTTCCATGCCTTCCTTTCTCCACCTGTCCTTATTTCTTTGAGTGTTCTACGTAAAGGTGGAGGGAGGCAAGCTGCTTGTTTATTCTGAAGAACACAGCAGCTTTCGATAATCATCGCCTTCGCCTCTGCCCAATATCTCATGATCATATATTCAAACATGTTTACATATAACATGTAAAGTTATAAATACATTCATTTATCTAAACAGTGAATTTAATATACATTATGTGGGCAAATATAGTTTTTTGTATGTGTGTGTTTAGTATTATATCAACTTCTTCCTTTCTTTCTCTTGTTCTTTTGTCCTTGTGGAAGGGTCTTACTGTGCATCCCAGGCTGGCTCTGAACTTACAATCTTCTAGTTTCAGACTCCCGAGTGTTTGGATTACAGGCGTGTGACAACGTGCCAGGATATAATTTACTCGTCTTCACAACAAAATATTTAAATTTGATTCTGAGTTATAGTCCATTCCAACTACGTGCCAATTTTTTGCTTCGTGTCAGTGTCTCTAACTGGATAGACACTAAAATACAGCCAAGCAAAACAAAAAAAGTAATGATATGTGTAATTAACATAATGAAGAAGAGAACATACAGGTAATTTACTATAATTGACTAGTAAACAAATGTGTACTGCCCACGGAATGACCAAGTAGGCTTGTTCTAGAAGCATTTGTAAATGGTCAGTTATTGAGTGCTTTTGAACAGTGACAGAATGATTGCACAGGGACCTTTTTTAGGGCGTTGCTTTCCTCATTCAGCAGATACAACCCAGACACCATCTGTTGATTTGACTTTGAATGAACCATAACCATGTTGGAAGACCTTGGGCATCAGGGCTTTTCATCCTTGTGTTACTTGGTTTCTAACCAGAGCTGTGGTTACCTCTGCAGCTCTGCATTCCCCCCGACCCCCACGGCATCTGAGAGGGTAACTCTATTATTGTCAATGCTGGAGGGAACAAATCCATGTTAGAATTGAAATACATATATTTGTCTTACACATGGCTACTTAGGTTCAAATATGGCTTCATTGATTACCTTTCTCCAGCTTTATCAGTGGTTTCACCCGAATCCTACTATAACCCAACTCAAAGCATACCACTTAACATTGCCTCGGGATATGTGGCACGATCTCATTTAGAAAATTCTGAAAATGTTTGGGCTAAGAATTTTAAAAATGATATTGAGGAAAATGAGAGGTTCTAGGGAAATTCAATAGATGCTTTCCCAAACTGAGAAGAGGAGATGATTTACCAGCTGTAATTTGTGGTCTCATTATCAAGGGAGGCTAAATTAGTGAGGGGTGGCTTGTGAAGCCTTGCAAAAGTAATTATGCTTGCCAATCCTACGGCAGGAAACAAACATAAAACACAAACGGCCTAGGAGGGAGGAGAGAATATTGTCATTATTTTCAGATAACTCTTATATCTACCTGTCCTTCCTTCCTACCTAGCTTCCTGTCTAGCTTCGTTCCTTCCTTCCTTCTTTCCTTCCTGCCTTCTTTCCCTTCCTTCTTCCTTCACACCTTCCTTTCTTTCCTCCCTCCCTGCTTTCTTCCCTCCCTCCTACCTTTCCTCAATTTTTCTTCCTTCTTTCCTTCATTCCCTTCTTTCTTCCCCCCTCCTTTCTTCTCTCCCTCCTTTTTCTTCCTCTTTTCCTCCTTTATTTTTTTTGGTAGGATTGAGGATAATCTGGCATTTTATTTTTACAGAAAACTTAAGACAACAAACAGGTTAATGAAATTGACAACAGCATTAAGTGCATTGTTAAATTGAATCCAATATAATGACAAGGACAAAAATAGCAAAACTTTCACCAACTGTGCTGGTTAATTTCTTTGTCAATTTGGTACAAGTTAGAGAAGATTGAACCTTGGAGAAGAGGGAATCACAATGGAGAAAATGCTTTCATCGGAGTGTAGGCAAGTATGGGGGACGCTTTCTAGAATTATTGATGTAGGAGGACATCAATAATTGTATTGTATAGAAAAATCAATAATTGGGGTTGTATAGAAAAATAATCTGAGTGAACTTTGAGGAACATGCCATAAAACAGAACCAATCCACAGCATCTGCTTCAGTTCATTATGATATTGATCAGAAAAATCTAGAGATTAGCTTGAAAAAAGATCCATGCGATTAGTAGTTCTGATATCTTATAGAATGTAAATCCATATTTGCCCTTCTTCAGATGAAGGAGTGAGTCTATCATGGTCCTAAGGACCATTCATAACAGAGTCAGTAGTGAAGTAACTTCTTCCTTGGCACATAGAGCCTTCACTTGGCCCCGGTGGGTAGACCTGACTCCTGATGATGTGGTCCCTGTCTCCTTTCCTTTCACTGCAGGTTTGCTATCTCTCATTGTTTCCCCACTCTTCCCATCATCCTTGAAGGTCTGGGGCTGGAGGAGCTGAAGAGAAATCCATAACACTTCAGTGGATTCATCTGCAGTGACAGATGCAGATCCCTTGCCATTTTTTTTTTTTTTGAGAAGTAAAAATAGAGCAGGTAAATATGTCAGCTTGTTTATTTCCTTCTGCAATAAAACCAGGGAGGTTAGAGTGTGAACTAGTGTAAGTCTATTGCTGGAAACAATCCTACAGCATAAGTAGAAACTGAAACAATATTGAAGGGTTTATGAATTAACCAAAATAGATGAATCAAAATAGACACATGTTGGACTAAAGGAAAAAAAGTACTATGCCACGGATCAATTGCCCCCCCTCAATCCGTGGGGAATCAGGGGTTCCGGCAGGTGGACATAGAGTCGTTGAGAATGGGGTGACAAACAAACACAACATGAGAGAGTGTGTTGGATCTGGATGTAATGTCAAATTGAGCATCAAACTTTTTATACAGAAGAAAATAGGGAAGTTAGGTGACACATTGGCAAGGTAAAATGAGGTTACTGGATGCTTAATGACTCTTACACAAAACAGAGGAATGCAAACACAAAGACTGGCAGGAACTGGGCAATAAAACAACTGAGACAAAGTCAGCTCTATCTAAGGTCAGCTATAGTCTTAGAAGCCAGGTGTGAGGTCTTTACACTCCCTGGGCAAGGGCTTTTACACCCAAGTCATGGTTCTAATTAGGGAGATCCATTCTAGCTAACCTCATGAATAATGCAATACTCTAAAACCACAGCCTGATCTACTTCCTAAACCACTGTAAATTCCTATATATGGGAGCGACTTGGCTTTTATTCTAAGTGACAATGTGGGGGGACTTTCTACAAATAAGTAATGTATTCTGCCATACATAACTATAATAAGAATTCTAAACTTACTTTGCTAAGCTTGCCCTGACATTTCAAACTCTATGTAGTAGATAGTAATGTCTGATTTCTTTCACTGTCTTAAAATACTAGAGGCAATTCTGAATGTCACTGAATAGGCAACATTCTTACTGAATTCCAAGCCCAGGGTCAGCTCAAGGACTACCTAGGGCATTGGTGAAGGCCAGGAAGCAAAGTTCGATTTTGCTTAGGTATTTGGCAAGTCATTGCTTTGGAGGCACCTATAACAAACCAATACTGAAAGGAAGCACACAGATCCATTCGCAAGGACAAAATTGGAGCATATGTGCTATTCGCTTCCACAGTTCCAGGAAACTGAGTTTCCATGAAACTCTTCACCTCGGGACTGCATCCAGGTTTCTAAACCTGTCAAGCAAATCACTACTGGAGTGGATGTAGCAGTACTAATAGATGGATGATTATCTGGGCCATGAATCCCTCTTAAACTCTTAGATAAACCATCAATAAAATGAGTATCTGCTATGGAATGGGAGATGGTTGGATAAGTTTTGCAATTACAAATTCAATTTGCATGAGAAAAATCCCATAGTTTGCCAGCTGGATAATGATTTCCTATTTTTCCATAGTAACCTAAATGAAAAGTGGAAACCCAGCCAGGGTGGTGGTACAGTCTTTAATTCCAGCACTCAGAAGGCAGAGGCAGGAAGATCTCTGGGAGTTCAAGGTCAGCTTGATCTACAGATCACATTTCAGGGCAGCCAAGGCTACACACAGAGAGATCTTGCCTTGAAAAACCAAACCCAAAACCCAAAACCCCAAAAAACAACCAACCAGACAAACAACAACAACAAAAAAACCCCAAACCAAGCCAAACCAAAATAAAACAAAACAAAAATCCAGAGTTCTGTACCACTCTTGAAAAACAAATTGTTAGTTAGGGTTAATATAATACAGCAAGGACCAAACCCATATAACTGTTGACTTCAGGCCCTCCCCTGATACACTAATCGAGCAAGAAGAGTGAAGTTATGGTGTAAATAGATCCATTCCAAAGCTTTATCTTCTTGTGCTATAATATCCATGGGAGACACTTTAGTGAGGAAAATAAGTTTAAAGGCTGTGACAGATCCACAAGGACACACATGTGTCTTTTTTAGTCTAGATTCAAGTAGTTTTTCCTTTGCCTCTTGAGATAATATACAAGGACTGTCCAATGTCGTCTTTCCTTCTAGAGTTTTACATAGATTGGCTAGTGCCTAATTAGATAAACATTTTGATTGTGCTGAAATTGCACTGGAAATCCCCGAGTGCAGCTCCTGAGGCTGGAGAAGGACAGGTAAACAAATTCCCTTTCCCCACTGTGCCCCAGCTTTCCCTGGACTCTGCCCCGCATGCTCAGACCTCACTCTCTTCCGTCACAGCTGACGTCAGACCCCTGCTTCCTGGTACCACTTGCTTACTGCTCTAGTTGGTGGCATGAACCTGGGAGAGCAGGGCCCTAAAAATGAAAGGGACTAAAGTCTCCTGCAATGGCCAACTTTATTCGGAGCATCAATTTATTCTCTGAGGGTTAGGAAGAATCACCTGAGTAGAGTGTTGATCACAAGGACAAGCTGCATGTGGTGAAAACGCGTTTCTTTTTTTTTTTTTTTGACAATCAATAGTCATCTGTAGTGAATAAAGTGAACTCCTGTCTGCTCACCTGGGAGGAGTGCAAAGCATATTCCCCCCCCCGCCCCAAATTCTGTGTTTTTGAAGAAACCGAGGTCACAAGAATCTTGTCTTGATTTCATGTCGTTCTTTCGCAACCACTCATAATCCTCACCCGACTCCATTCGTGGACTGTCTTCCGACAGAACTGGAAAGTGTTCTTTTAAATGACGAGACCCAGACCCAGAAGAACAAATTCCACATGGTTTCCCGTATGTTGATGCTAGATTGTAATTTTTATAATACATTCTCTCTCTCTCTCTCTCTCTCTCTCTCTCTCTCTCTCTCTCTCTCTCTCTCTCTCTCCTCCCCTCGCCCCTCCCTCCCTCTCATGGTATAGGTTATGAAACAAGACAGGGGACTGTGAGAGGGAAAAGAAGGGTCTAAGTGGAAGTGCAGTATGTGTGACATGAGATTAGAATAAGGGCCACTGGAGAGAGACTGGGACCAGCAGAGTAATGGGGATTGGGAGAGGGAGTGGAGAATCAACACAAATTTAAATGAACAAAAGTAATTGCTTTCTCATTCTGTCAAACTGTACCTTTATTCTGAAAAACAAAAACAAAAACAAAAACAAAAACAAAAACAAAAACAAAACAAAGAACAACAAACAGATCAAATATGTTTGTACTTTATTTTTCGGGTGCTCTGGGGAGATGGCTCAGTCAGTAGAATGTTTGCCACACAAGCATGAGAACCTGAGTTTGGATCCCCAGCACGCATACATGCAAAGGCCATATATGTTGTACACCTGTAACCCTAGTACAGGAAAGGTGAAGAGGGGTGGAGCCCTGGGGCTTATTGGGCAGTTAGCTTAGCTGAATCTATGAGTTCTGGTTCAGGGAAAGACCCTGTTTCATTAAGATGGAGAAAGACTGATACCTAAAGACACCCTCATATATCCTTGCACACGTGCGCATTAAACTGCCTATACTGTACATCACACCACACACACAAACACACACACACACACACACACACACACACACACACACACGGTGGGGGGGGAGATCTGATAACCTATTGTAATAATAGAATATGTAAACAAATTTTGACCATTTGCATGTAAAAAATACAACTCATTTTAAAATTTGAAAGTACTTTTAAAGTTCCTTGTTGTGAGTTGAGCGGCAATTTTTGAGGAATACATACTTTTTTTTTTTTTTAAATTCTGGAAGTGTTGAAAATTGAATGCAGGGCTTCACCCTAGGCAAGTGCTGTACCACGGGGCTCCAACCACAACCTTGAATGATAATATGATTCTTAAGGGAGCTTCCTACATCACTAAGGAGTTTTCTTTTTAAAAAGCCAGTCCCACAAATCACATGTGAGTTCATACATGTCCTACCCATAGTCACACATTTCAGTAAGGTTCTGTCCTAGGGTGCTCTTCAGTGACAGATTATGACTTGGAAGTAAAAGTCAAGTTGCTTTTGGTCAAAGCAATAACATCCTTTCACTATCAAGAAAAAAAAAATCTTGTGAAAGAAATTTCTGACTTTTTATCAAATTCAGTTAAGGTTCGTAAGGTCTTCATTGCTGACATGTGTTTGAAGCAGTTCCCTTCGTAGCTATAATTGTGGTCACTTGTTTGACAGAGGGCAGTGTTATCACTTTTACGGGGTAGAGATGTAGAGTGAACAGTAAGAAGGTCACCCCGCCTTCCTCCTCTCTCCCGCTGGACTCACCTTTGCATTTTCATCAGCTTGGCGTTTCTCTGAAGAGATCTTTTACAGTGGCTTGTCCATTTTACAAACGTGTTTTAAGTAATACAATCCATGAACCGTTTAGTTGGGCACGCTAAAAGCAGCCTGCTATGACAGTAATAAGGAAGGGCGGGGCTGATGTGGAACTGACTGGGCCTACCACTTTTCTGGTAGGATGCTTTGGTTACTGTATACGGTGTGTAACAGTTTGGCACTCACATCTGTTGAGGTTACCAGTGATGATGCAAATGAAATGTTACTGAGACATTTCTGTATCATTTTTCTTTTAAAATAAAACAAAAAGTATCAGTTCTAATAGCTTATCCACATGGATTGTGCATTATCTATGATTTGTACACCTCCGTTTGGAGACCAATGGACCACCTGCCTCTGTTCTGAATATTTGCGGGTGGTGCTCTTGGCTCCTTCTGTAGACCACTGGCTTCTTAACAAAAAAAAAAAAAAAAAAAAAAAAAAAAAATCACAAATGTCTATACTATCAATACCGGTTCCTCACCAGAGACTCTTCAATATCTTTTTTTTTGTTTGTTTGTTTTGTTCTGTGTCATGGAGATCCTGTAACTTTAGTTCTGCAGGATCAGGTCTTTCATAGGCTCCAGCCATTCACAGAGGGGGTAAATAGATATGGTCATTTTTAATGTTATTTTTCTCCCTTTCTTGCTGTTGTTGTTGATCTCTTTGTGGGTGGTTGCAAGTGTGGAAGGACAGAGGGATGAATGGGATTGAGGTGCATGAAGTGAAATTCACAAAGAACCAATAAAAAGTTAAACAAACAAGCAAACAAACTACAAATGTCTAATCATTGCCTCTCCAGCATATAACCTTAATCAGGAGGTAAACAGTGACGGTGGAATTAGTTATGAAGGTAACACTACACTAGTCAGAGAAAAGAATAGTGATTAGTTTGGGTGACTTTTGAACTCAAAGAATTGACATACACTCAGAGAGAGAGAGAGAGAGAGAGAGAGAGAGAGAGAGAGAGAGAGAGAGAGAGAGAGAGAGAGATTCCTAAACTTTGCCAAGACAGTAATTCTAGCCCGGGGCTATGGTATACAATAACCCACAAGAATAGTTTGGTGTTAGTGTATGTGAGAATTACCTAACAAAGCTGCCTGATCATGGATGGGTGGTTTTGGAGCCCAGTGCTTATGATTCTTGGAGTTGCTGAAACAGCTTCCATGGCCAGCCACCTCCAGCAGGCTGCTGACTGGCTTAAAGCACTTGTGATTACTGAGTAGAGAAGAAGTTAGATTATCTCTGAAATGTAAACAATGGCTGAGATTTGAACTCATGGGGTATGTCTAGCAATAGAACTAAACTTTAATGGATGCCGCTTTAAAGAGAAGCAGTGAGGCTGTGTCAAGCAAACAGCTTCTCTGTGATCCTGAGTTTGCATCTAGGTGAGGAGATCTTGAGACACAGTGGTGATTAATTCCAGAAGATTAAGACAGGGAGATCTCCCAGCTCAAGGTCGTCTGGGATTAAAGGTGTGGTGGCACAGACCTTTAATCTGGGCTACACCTTCTGCTGGAGACCATATAAGGACATTGGAAGAAGGGAGTCTGGTTCTCTCTCTTTCGCCTGCTTGCTGCGTGGGACTCAGCAACTGCTAGATCCTTGGACTTCTATTTACAGCTACTACTGACCATTGTTGGGAATTGGACTGCAGACTGTAAGTCATCAATAAATTCCTTTACTATCTAGAGACTATCTGTAAGTTCTGTGACTCTAGAGAACCCTGACTAATACAGTCAGTGTAACTACAAACAGTGACCTTGGCTCCTCTGTTTATCTTAGAAGCTGTCTACTGTCAGCCTGTCCAATCAGGCTTTTAAAATGTACAGTTTGATAGCCTACATCAAAGTGATAATGTCTTCTGAGTATCAGCATTATCTTAATCATCCATTTATTAATATTGACTGAGACAGAATTTAAAATAAACAGTTGAACTCAGGATATGATAATAAGCACATGTAGGTTAAATACTATAGATAACACACATTAATTATAACATTCTCTGTCTCTCTGCCTCTCTGTCTGTCTCTCTGTCTCTCTCTGTGTACTTGTTTGGGGACAGGGACTCACTACACAATCCAGACTAGCCTTGAGTTTGTAATCCTTCTGCCTCAGTCTCTTGAGTACTGGAATCACAGTTGCATGCTGTTACTTTCTGCTTAATTATAAAACCTTTAAAAGTGCATTAATCTTATATTACAGTAACCAAATCTTAGCGTGTTAATAACGAGACTTCTTGAAATGCTGCACAACTGGTGAGTTCCTGAATCAAGACTACAGTCAATTGCACCTAACTCCTATTCCAGAGTTTGTCTGCTCTACCACACTGCCTTGGTATCAGGATGCTGTTCATGCTGGGAAGGATTCTGGCAGGTTCATAAAGGCACATGACTCATCAGAAACAGAGTAATCAAAGCAAAGTGAAGTGCCATCGATGTCTTATAACTAAAGAGTAGTTCAGAAGGTTAAGAAAGTGAGAATCCACAGGCCATGTAACATTGGAAGTAATCACTGCCCAGAAGATGTGAAAACCTTCCTCACAGCAACTCTGAAAATACTTGGGAAAGATAATGAACTTGGTTGTTGTTGTTGTTAGTTATTAATTTCTAGTTCCCAAATAACATGTTGGTTTTGTCCACACCATCAGTGCCCTACCCCCCTCTTTTATTTCTGTCTAGTTTCACTATTGCCTATCACTGGTCAATAGGACAAGGCATTCAACTGCAGCAAATTCTTATACATTCCGAGTTACCCACACACAAACAAGGTCACCATGGTAACCAAACAAAAAAGGACTGGAAAACAGAAGCGAAGTATTTACTCACATCTGGTGGGCTCCGCACGGTTTCCTTAAGTGCTATTTCAGGCTTTCTTTTAGATTTGGGTCTTGGTTGCTGATTACTTCTTAAGTTGAAGACTTTATCAGACCCTTTAATATAAAAAATTGTACTAAAGTATGAAGTCAATTAATTGTTTCTCAGGAGCATATACATTTTAATTAAAACTGCTGATTTAGTACATAGCCCAGAAACTATTCAACTCCTATCCATGGAACCTGGGGAGACAGGAGGCTCATTTGACATGGTAAAAGGTCCTAAGGAAGACACAATATAGGGAGGGAGGGAAGAACAGCCTTGAAGCAATCACATTAAGGGGCGGCTGTTTGCTTCTGCCATGTTCATTAGAAAGCATAGAGATTCCATTGATATTTGCTACATGGCACTCACTAATGACCATATTAATGAATACCATGCACTCTGTCTAGTTTTCATCTTTTGGTCATAGAAGATTTTGATGGTGAAACAGAAAACCACTTAGTCTCATAACATATGCCAAACATTTCCTGGATTGGGCAATAGGACCACTCTCTACATCCCTATTATTGTCTTGGTGCCACTTTGAAGTGCAAACCCATTACAACTTCAAAGGCCATCTAGGAAGATGGCAACTGCAGCTTATGGCAAGCTCTGGGGTACAGACGGAGCCTTCAGGGTGTCTACCAGATGATGGGCTTGCTAGGAATCTTGGCACAGTTGGCTTTGTCTTTCTTAAAGACAAAGATCTGTATAAAAAGGCTTCAGCTGCCATTTGGCTTTTAACAATCATACTGTCTGAATACCCTGATAAAAAGTGATTCCCCTATGTAAATGTCGTTTGTTGAAGGAAGAAAATAAAACTAGATGTTTATTTGGAAGCTTAGGAAGCAGGAGGGAAATTATTTCATGGAAGAATAGATCCATGGAATACTGCTGCCCGGGGAGATCAATCCACCCACGTGCATATCTGGAATCAGCTGCATTGAACTAAAATACTGTCTTTGCATATATTTTTCCAGCGAGATCTTTTTATCCAGCAGCTGAGCGTGGGATACTCAGAGCGAGATTTTCTTTCAATGAAAGGATTTGCCTCTTAAGACTAGAATTGACACAAAGCCCAACTAATTCTGGTTTAGAGCCAAAAGGAAGAAAGGTTAAAATATATATATATATATTTCCATGTAAAGAGCACTTGTTTGTAACAACAACAGCAGCAACAACAACAACAGCAATCTCAGCGTACGTGGGAGAACGCTCATTATGTGTTTGTATTGATGCCTTAAATGTGATCAGAGTTAGTTTTGTGTTTTGGGATGAATATAACTTAGTCGCTTTCTGAACTGGGTGGCCATGTGAGAGTAGCAGAGCCTACGCCAGCACTCTCAGCATCTCCTTTCCTCTCAAGCGGTAGAGGAAGACTTAGAGCCACGGTCAGAGGTAATTCCTATTTGGGACTCTTCTGTTTTCCTTATTCCCAGTTTGTTTACCCTGTAGAAAGGAGAGCCTGGGGGACTGGTGGACGCCATGCTGTCTAAGTGGGTGAACTTGTTCAAACATTTGTAATTCTAGTGTGAGGAGGAATGGACAGGCTGAGCCCCGGGGTGTGCTGCCCAGTCAGTCAGTCTAGCAGATCAGTGAGTACTGTTCAGTACAAGATACTGTCTCCAAGAGTAAGGTGGGGAAGTGATTGACGAAGACATCCTGATGTTGCCCTCTGGCTTTCACAGGCACCCACATGGACAAGGATACCTGTATACACACACCTGCACACACTTATACATTCCCCCCAATACACACACACACACACACACACACAAACACACACACACACAGAAGGTCCAGAGTTCAAATCCCAGCAACCACATGGTGGCTCATAACCATCCGTGACAAGATCTGATGTCCTCTTCTGGAGTGTCTGAAGACAGCTACAGTGTACTTACATATAATAAATAAATAAATCTTTAAAAAAAAAAGAGAGAAAGGTGGTTATTAGTTTGGGTGATTTTTTTTTAAAGCTGGAGTTTCACTGCGTTGCCTAAGTTGGTCTTGAACTCCTTCCTCAGCCTCTAGAATATTGGAATTGCAGGCACGTGCCACTGGCCTTGAATCAATTTTTGAAACAATGGCCATTTAGTTTTAGTCTTAAGGTCAGTCAGTGGGGAAGATTTTGCTCTAAGGCCATAGATTGGTATTCTATCCTATATTTTAGGACGAATGTCCTCCCATCCTAAAATCCTGTGAATGATAAGTCACACACAGAAAGAACCGAAAGCCACCACCACCACTCTGTACAGAATTATCTGCTGAAATTAGGGAAATGGTGAGAGCAACTTGTCTTTTGTCTTTCTGTAATAAGACACGGAGTCTGATGAGAACAAGGGATTTCTGCTAAGTCCTCTCTGATTTCTTACATAGCAGCATTTACAGACTTAGCTTTCTAACCCAGACGAAATGATTGATATCGACTTTCCCTCACTTAACTGTAATTCATTCATTGTTCCATTTCTGTCCTGTGAGCAAATGCTAACAGCTTTCCATGGGTGTAGTCTCCATTAATAGTTTCAAGTACCTGAGGAATTTATGTAGAGTCTTCAGTAAGTGTTCTAAGGAAGACTCTAAAATTATCCCGCTCTCCGACCCCTGCCCACAAAAGTCCCACAACCTGGCTCCTTTAGCTCATTGATTGCACAAACCATCTGGTGAATGGTGAATTACCTTTGTGGCTCTCTCTCTCTCTCTCTCTCTCTCTCTCTCTCTCTCTCTCTCTCTCTC
>NC_034596.1:52747937-52767611 GCF_900095145.1 Mus pahari
CCCTTCCCCTTCCCCTTCCCCTTCCCTTCCCTTTCCTTCCCTTCCCTTCCCTTTCCTGCTAGCTACAGTTTGGTCAGCCTTGTTAACAATCAATCCCTTCAAGTGTCTAAACGAATCACACGTTTTCTCTGGTTTCTTCTCTCACACAGGGTCCATTACTTCTATTAACCTGCTTCAGAGAAAGCAGAGGTCTGTGACGACATGGTCTAATGTTTCTGAAGTCAAGTATGTCTTCAAAAGCAGCGTTTGGGCAGCTCAGGGAAGAACAGCAGAGAAGGTCGCAGTGGGGAGAGGAGAGCTGCACACAGAGGGACAGCTCTGGGCTGGCCAGTTCTCGGGAATTTTGTAGTTTCTGGTTTTTTTAGGAGCCACTGAAGAAAACAATGCCCAGAGAATCATTATTTTAAAAAGTCATTTAAAGGAGCTGGAGAGCTGACTCAGCAGTTAAGAGCACTTGATGATCCTCTAGAGGACCCGATTTTGGTTCTTAGCGCTCACATGGTTGTCTACAACTGTCTGACTCCAGTGCCAGGGAATCTGACCCCCTCTTCGGACTTTCCTGAGCACCAGGCTTCTTCTGTTTGTTTTACAATTAGTGTAGCTTCACACAAAACGTAGCAAAAAACTGTACTGAACCTGGACAGAGAGGGACGGGGAAAGAGAAGCCTTTTAATCCCCTCAGAGAGGAGTGAGAGTAAGTCAGAGTTCTGCGACACTGCCCCTCGCTCCTCCCTGGGCCTGAGAGCTGTTGACTTTGAATATTAGTCACCATTAGCCTTTGACACCTGTGAGCAGAGTCACCATGGAGCTGAAGGTCTCAAGGAGGCTCTTGGAGAGCTTCCCAGGGCCACTAGTGGTTGGATGATCAGATGCAAGAAGGTTCTAGCAGGTCCTTCTCCAGGGACCAGAGCCCAAGTCCTTGAAAATTCCCTCCTAGTAATCATCCTTTTAAAAAAAACCAGATCAAAACAAGTTTATGGATCTGTAGTTTAGTTGAGAGTTCTCCACTTTCAGCGCTCTGGAATACTTACATATGATTCCATGTAGGTAGAGTTTCGCTGTGTGAGCATGCTCACTGTGTATTCTGGATTCTATCCCCCAATAAAATGCCAGCTTTCAAAATCAGCTGAACCACAGAGACATTCTACTCTCTTTTGTAATTTTTCATTCCGGTGTGGGAAAATAGGAGGAACAGCTTTCTGTGTATGTTGGCTTGTAGTGAGCAGAGAAGCAGAACTTTCTTATTTTTTTTTAGTTTATAAAACACATTTAATTAGTATTAGAAATAATGTATAATTATAATTAATCAATAATTATAATCAAATTATCATTGATCACAATATAGCACCATACCTTTTAATCTTTCAAATATAAAATGCACATTTTATAAATTCTCTGAAAACAGTCATTGAAGTTTTAAGCAATAATTCTCGAGACTTTCCTTAGATAATGTAGTAGACTGGGTATGGAGATGACAACAAAAGTTTGTCATAGTTAATCCTTTTTATACATATTACTGCTCTTAAATATTCCCTTATGAATTAACAAAGCAGTTATAAAATCTGAGAAACCAGGAACAGTGGCAGGCTTGATTACAGTGTCTGGCATGTTCTGTCAATAGTAAAATAATAAGGCTTGAGAAAAGAATTGAAGCAGAAGTTTCTTATGAACGTGACCCGGGTCTGTAGACTGTCACCTCATTTAAAGAGGCCGTGCTATTGGTTCCTCTTGCTGTCCAGCTTAAGAAACAGTGCATGTTATGTTGTGTGCATGCTTTTCAGAAGTCATGAGATGACAGCTTAATTCTCAAAGTGACATACTAGTGGGATTTGGACGGTAATTAGGGTTACATGTGGTCATGAAGTTAGGAACTTCCACGAGTATTGAGGTCACTAGTGTTGGCACTAGGATTTTGCAGAAATCTTACAGTGTTCCATGGCATAAAATCCAGGATCTGGAAAGAGTTGTCGGTTCTGCCCCCTTAAGTCGCTGGGAGGACGGCTTATAGAAAGGGAGAAGGAGAAACTGCTTGCTGACAAAATGGCAAGGGTTCTCTCAGGCCCGAGTTCCTGGACAGCAGGCTTCTTCTCATGGGGAATGATCATGCTCCCTACTGGGAATCTTCAACTTGTGAATTCAAAATCATTGATCAAAAGAGCTGTCTACTTCTGCACATGCTCATTCTTGGCAAGTCTGTTCTAGATGATCCTTGACTGGGTTCTAGAGGACTTTTCATAAAAGAAAAAATTAACAGTTTTTTTTTTTCATTTTAGGAATTTATATCTGGGCATTTCTTAGACCTCAGTCAATGCCACAGTGGTGGTGTCAGCAGCTTTGCAGTAACAAGGTTGGCATGCTTGCTGTTTTCCTGTGTGAGAACTTATGCAGAAGCCAGTGCTATGCTCTTAGACATCCCAGGCTTAGAACTGGGATGAACTGAATACACAGAATAAAATGTGTTTTATGAATGTGTATGAATGTATTATGTGGGTATGTATCTATTTATGGTTGTTTCATGTAGCCCAGTCTGACCTTGAACTTGCTTAGTAGTCAAGGATGACCTTGAACCCTTGATTTTCCCACCTCTACCATGCCTGTGCCACCAGACCTTGCTAGACCTCAGTCCGTTATAATTTATCCAGTCTATGGCACTCACCAATGACAACAGAAGGCAAACTAAGATAGTGCAGCTATGATCTTGGGCTATTCTTCTAGGCTAATATGTGACACTTTGTGTTTATGAATTATTCAGAAGTCCAAGGTCTTGCAGGGAATCTAAAGATATTCATGAACATCTCGGCTCTTTTCATATCATTCTAGAAATATCTATTCAGAAAGGGGAAAAAGGCAGCTGTGACATTCTTCTTTTCTCCATTGTTTCCTCTGCTTAGGAAAGGGAGGAATGGATTTATTCGCATACGTTCATAATTTAGTTGAAATACAAGACATTCCTTTCTAAACATTGGCCACACGGGATCATACTATGACATTTCTTTTGCATGGTCAAACTTTTTTTGCTGAGATAAAATGCTCTTTAGGTCCTTAGGGGGTGAGTCCCTAGTTCTGTCTGCTTCTGTGCATTCATAAGAAATAAAAGAACTTTAAGATATACATCTAGTAAAATTTGGAAACAAATATCACCCACTCTTCTTCCACTTAGAATGTCTTCAGCAAGCTCATGTGAAGAGACCACAGGGAGCTATAGAACCAAACAAGGAAGTGGTTCTTAACCGGTGGACTGTGATCCCTTTGGGGGGCGGGGTCAAGCAATCCTTTCTCAGGGGTCACATACCAGATATCCTGTATATCAGATATTTGCATTGCGGTTCATAACAGTAGCAAAATTAAAGTTATGGAGTAGCAGTGAAATAGTGTTATTGTTGGGGCTCACCGCAACAGGAGGAACTGTGTTAAAGGGTCGCATCATCAGGAAGGTGAGACCCATTGGAACAGGCCTATCTATGCATTTATCCGGAGGTTGAAAGCTGAAGAGAGAGGATTGAACTGCAATGAACTTTGCACTGTGATTTCACATTGAAGTGGCTGCATCTGTGCCACCTGTTGATGGCATGATTGGCGCATTAGTTCCTGCTCAGTCTCTGCACCATTGATAACTGCTTAACATTGCTACAGGGGAAGCTTTGTCGGAATCCGCAGTCACTTTGCCTCGGCAATGGTGTACATTGGCGTCCCATTCAACCCTTTTTTCCTGACATTAGCACATTTGAATGGGCCACCAGTGTAGCCTTTCAGCAGGAACATGCACCCGGGGTTTCTGGGTGGCCCAGAGCTAAGCTGAGAGATCTCGTTAATGGACTGCAAGACCCAGCCTATTGAAGGACGTGAACTCGGTGACCAAAGAAAAGTGAGACAAAGATGTCCCTCACAGGACCATGTAGGTCAGAAGTGGACAAAAGCAGACATGGCCCGGTCAGATGTATTTGATTTCTGAGCTGAAAAGGGACCACTGACCCCCGGAGGGGGGTGGGCAGTGGCACTGATTTGCAGGAAGCTCAGAAGCCCGGTCTGAGAGAAAGCATTTACCACAATCGCAGGTGGTGTGTGGAGTTATTTTAAAAAACGTTTTCTCCTTCTACTTGTCTTCGTGGTGATTTCTTACTTGGCATTACTTAGAGAAAGACCTGGCTAACTAGACTTACAAGAAAAGCCGAAGAAGCAGAGCCGAGGAAGGAGCGCACAGCCGGACAGGACCACTGAAAAGTGCTGCATCGCCCAACACTGTAGGAATTCTGGGTGTTTACAAAGCTCTGAGCTGCTACAAAATGGGCTTTGAGAAGAACAACTTCTGTGTTGTTTCCGGCTACAGTTTTAACACATCAGTATAATTTCAAAAATGTACTCTAAAGAATATGATTTTAAAAAAAGATCTGAAAGTTTATCTAAAATGTTAAAGCAACAGCCTAGACAGAAAGCCATCGAAGAGGACTCCTAACAATTAGGATAAGGATGCTGAAGTGTAACTCTCCACCATAGATGACTTCTGGCAGGGGTTGTGGTTGGGGAAGGACTCAGGCTTCTTTAAGGGGCTGGCCACTGGAATTTTGACTATGTTCCAATGAGTAAATGGGCAATGCAAATTGGCTCCCCCCTTTTTTGCCGGGGGGGGGGGGAGAGATCCTAAGGGAAGTGGAGGGGGGAGGCAACCTGGGAGGACTGGGAAGTGAGGGTGCTCAGGGTTCATGATCTGAAATTCCAAATAATTCCTGGAGAACTACCCCGAATACTATGGCTCTAACATGGCCAGTTACAAAGTGCTCCTTGTCCCCTGAGACTATTCTTGTGGGTGAGTCACACTAGTTCGTTACTTAAATATGTGATGTATCCAAATTGTAGAGAGTGAAAACTCAGATACACAGGGTCCTGGAAAGTGTTGCATAACTTTCATGTGGTGTGCCTGGTGCCCACAAAGGTCAGACGAGGACAGTTAGGGATGTTTGTGAGCCACTACCGTGGATGCTGGGAACCGAACCCGGATCTTCTGTGAGAGGAATAATGTTCCCGGCCACTCATTCTCCTCGGAACCCTTTAGCACATTTATGCTTCTTAAATGTTTTCAAACTTCAAATTAATAATTTAAATTATAGAAACTTTAGGACCGGACATTGACCACCAAACTCTGCCCGCCTCCCTTTTTGTTTTTCTGCCTAGAGCCACCAATTAGCAATATTTCACCTCTTCATCTTGTCCTCTATTTGCTTGCACGTGTATGGATTCTTATTCTTGATGCTATTGAACCATTTGAAAGGAAGCCTCAGCTATGGCAATAGCTTATCCATGAGTCCTCTAGTGTATACATTTTCTAAGTATAGACAGTTTCCTGTAGAACCACAATACTATCCACACATAAGAAAATTGGTATTAATTTAATATCGTCATCCAAGATGTAGAACTGCTTGAAAGATTTCAAAGTTATACCTAATCTATTCAGTTGTCTTTGCTGACCCAAGATCCAATCAAACTAACTGTAACTGAAACAAATAAATAAACTGCTAGCTGCAATTAGGGCTATTTTAGAGCTTTTATTCTAGAAGTGTCTCCTATTATTCTTATAACATTAACTCTGTCTTGAAGATCTAAATCAGTTGCCTTACCCCCCCCCCCCAAAAAAAACAAAAAAACAAAAAAAAAACCAAAAAACAAAAACCCAAACCCAGAAAACCTCCCTTGTGAAGATTTGTTTGTTTTCTCTTGATTTGACTCAGGCTAAACATTCAGGCTGGGGTATGGGATAGGGAATGATCTTTCTAGGCAGATCTGTTTGGAGGTGTATGTCAACTTGCTCACTGTTGGCCATATTGAGTTTGGTCAGTTGGTTAAGATAGTGATGTCTGTAGCCAGCACTCCTGCTGCACAGCAAGTCTGTGTGGAAGTGTTTTCAAAACCATTGTTTCTGAGCTGAGAATGTAGCTCAGTGGTAGATTGCTTACTGGTGTGTGTGGAAAACTAGGATCAATCCCCAGCTCCATAAGACATGGGAAGAAAAACCCCCAATAAACAATAGTTACACATCAAAACCAATCTTTTACCTAGTGATTGCTGAATATATTGCCGAGTCTTCTTAAAGGTAGTTTTCATTTGTTTTTTAAGAGTTCTATACATGTACATAATATATCTTGATCACATCACCCCCATTCCTTCGCTAACTTCCTCCCTTCCCTAGAATCTCCATTCTAATTTCCTGTCCTCTTTTTAAATTAAATTTATTAATTTAATTTAATTTTATTTTTTTTACATTTTTATTATGATTATTTTCTTTATTTACATTTTAAATGCTGTCCCAAAAGTTCCCTATACCCTCCCCCCCGCCCCTGCTTCCCTACCAACCCACTCCCACTACTTGGCCCAGGCTGTCCCTTGTGCTGGGTCATATAAAGTTTGCAATACCAAGGGGCCTCTCTTCCCAGTGATGGCTAGAGACACAAGCTCAGGGGGTACTGGTTAGTTCATATTGTTGTTCCACCTACAGGGTTGCAGCCCCCTTCAACTCCTTGGGTTCTTTCTCTAGCTTTTATTTTAATCCACTCGGTCCAGTTAGTACAGCCAGTTTATATGTGGGTGTATGTCGAGATCACCTGACTCGCCAGCAAGAAAGATGCGCCACAACAGGATTCATCTGCAGATGTTTATAACGGGTTTTATTGCTGAAGCGAAAAGATCCCGAGCCCGAAAACTGGTGCTGCTTAAATAGGCCTAAGAGGGATGTGTCACTCCATGATTGGTGCTCACTATATACCCTCATTTGCATGCTCTGGGCTTGAACTGTGACTCATTATCTGTGCTGTTTGAGCATGTACACAGCAGTTGTCAGTTAGTTGGCCTGACAACAAGCCCCTTGGTGCTTAGATGCCATCATGTAATGGCGAATGTGGCTTCCCACAGGTGTACATTACCACTAACAGTTCTTTTTTTTTTCCATTGATAATTCTTATACTGGGGGTGGAAAAATAGCATTAGGGTACGTGGGCTGTCACAACAAGACACAATTGCCAGGCTGCTAAGCTACAAACTGGAGTTCTTACAGTTCTAGAGGGTTTCTGGTGAATTCTTTCTGTATATACTCACTCATTTTGTCCTTACACAGCCTTATCTCCATGAAAGAAAGTGTGAGGGAGGAGAGGGGGAGGGGAAGAGGAAGAGGAGAGGAAAGGGACAGGGAAGGGGGAGGGGAAGGGGGAAGAAAAGGGAGAGGGGAGAGGGAGAGAAGGTTCTGATGTCTTTTCCTCTAATAAGAACATTAGTCCTGTCCAGTTACATCCCAACCCCATGACTTCGTTTATCTGTGGTTGCCTTCCTAAAGACCTCATTTCCAATGCAGTCATGTGTCCCGCGCTACCTTCTCGCCAGCAAGAACAACGCGGCACACAAACAGGATCCTTCTGCAGCAAAGCTTTAATGCTCTTGAGAGGGAGAGCATAAGCTTCCAACAGGCAAAGGGCGAAGAGAAGAGAGAAGAGAAGAGAGAGAAGAGAAGAGAAGAGAAGAGAAGAGAAGAGAAGAGAAGAGAAGAGAGCGAAGAACCAAATCCCTCAGCTTATATAGAGCAAGATCGCCGCCTAGGACGTGTAACCCTCTGGTTGGCAGCCTGCTGTCACCCCAGATGACGCCACGGGAAAGGCAGGGCACAAGGGAATGGAAATCTACCCAGCACATGCGCAGCTGCCTTGTTTGTTTGTTAGAGCACAGGACATCAGCGCCATCTTGTAATGGCGAATGTGAGGGCGGCTCCCCACACAGTCATGGTTGTGGGTAAGGGCCTCAATATGTAAATTTTGGTGGTCACAGAATTTGGCTCATAACAGTTGGTATCTCATTAAAGAAGAGCTTTCTACCTTCATCTCCCCTTTTCGTTTTTCTTCCCTTCCTGACTTCTCCTTTAGAACAGCACTATGGACTCATGCCATTATTTCTTTGTATGTGTGTGTTGTATGTATATATGTATGTATGTATGTATGTATGTATGTATGTATGTATGTATATGCCTGAGCATGTGTATGGCTGCAGAAGAAGGTGTTGGATGTTCTCAGTTATCTCTGCCTTATTCCTTTTGATGCAAGGTGTCTCCTAGAGCCTGGAACTCACATCCGTGCCCCCACTCCACAGCCATGTGCAGCACCACTGCTAGCTTGTCCTGTGGATGCTAGGATCTGAACACCAGGCCTTAGATTTGCACAGCAAATGTTCTTATCACAGCGCCGTCTCTGCCGTCCTGACCCTTTTAAGACTTACTTATTTTGCTTTATATATGTGAATGGTTTGTCTTCACATCTGTTTATGCATCCTGTGTGCTTGATGTCTGTGGAGGTCAGAAGAGAGGGTTAGATCCCCTGGAACTGGAGTTATGGATGGTTGTGGACCACCATGTGGATTAGAAACCCGAGTCCTCTGTAAGAGCAGCAAATGCTTTGAATGGCTGGGCCATTTTTCCACCTCCTGCTTCTACTTTGAGATGAAACCTCACATGTTACCCAGGTTGGCTTGGCATTCATTGCATAGCTCAGGTTTGCTGTGAACACACAGCAATCTGGAGTGTGGGTATTGCATGTATTTGTTTTTTACTTAATGTGTTATAACCTACTTATGCCATCATTCATTTTAATAACGAAGCTGTCTAAGATGTGGTTGACAAAAAAAAATTTGCTGAGAGATTTTGCCTCTTAGTAGGCAGTATTTGGAATACAACACTTGTTAGTAGCTGTGAGAACCTTTGGAACTAGTTTTTAATAGCATCCTCTGGACTACAGCTGTGGGATATATGTTTATGAAGTCTTACCTTTTTTTTTTTTTAAGATTTATTTATTATTATATGTAAGTACACTGTAGCTGTCTTCAGACAATCCAGAGGAGGGCGTCAGATCTCATTACAGATGGTTGTGAGCAACCATGTGGTTGCTGGGATTTGAACTCAGGACCTTTGGAAGAACAGTCAGTGTTCTTAACCTCTGAGCCATTTCTCCAGCCCCCCATGAAGTCTTTTAAAAATTAGAGCCTAGCCCTTTAAGAGTACAAATGTGAGTTTAGAAAGCATTTGAGTGGCTTGTAAAATAATGCATACTTAGTAAATATTGATGAATAAATGAAAGCCTTGAATTGCAATACTTTCTTGGTCTATTTAAAAAACAACAACTCCTCCTCAACCCTAGTGAATTGGCTCTGGCTCTAGTAGGTAGAATGACTTGGATCAGTTTTTACATTTTATCTATATTTTCAGTCAGCAGATCCTATTGTGGAAATCCAGATTTCCACTCCTGGCCCCACTCTAAGGGCTTACGGCCATTTTTCTAGGAAGCAATCCCCCAACTTCTCATCCTGTCTTGGTGCATCCCTTCGGACTTCTGGAGGGCTAAGATGACTTACCTCAAAGGGAACGCTTGAAAATAAGTTCCCTTTCCTCTGGCTACACCTAAGCATTCTTTTCCTTACAGAGGACAGGAAAATCCAGTTTAAGTGAAACAAGGAACACAGATTCAGAGCTCTTGAGAATGTCATACGTTTAATATCTATTCCGAGGAACAACCACTCATTGAGGATCTATTTACTGTCAGAGTGTAATTGGATTTTATGTAGCAGTTCATTTTGGTTGGGGGTGGGGATAAGAAGGTGATTGAAAGGAACAAACAGAATGTATTGATAGGACCTCTGGTTTGTTTGTTTGTTTTTTAATTTTTGTTTTATTTTCTTGCTTTTGGGTCCTCAGGGACACTGGCAACGACCCTTTATTTGCCACAGTGGTCTTCAAAAACAAGGTATACACTTTGACTACTCTGGCTGTGAATGATCCCCTGAAGGCAGGCACTACCACCCTGGCTTCATCAGCATTCGCACAGAGGTCACATCCTTACAGAGCTCTTTGAATTTGTGGGATGCATATTGTCTGCCACTTCTGTAGAGGAAATATTTTCATTTTAGAATTCAACTTTTATAACCTTTAGCAACGTGTGTAGTCTCAATGGCTCTTTGTTGTTGTTGTTGTTGTTGTTTTTTTTTTTTTGAAAAAAGTGAAACTGTAAGCTATCCCCAAGGATATGCAGGGCGTTGCTATAGCAACAGAATCTGCCTCCCAGCACCACAAGAGAAGCCATGAATAAAAGATGGTGCTCTGCGGACAACAGAATAAAAGAGGTTGTTTCGATCCTCCTAATACCTGAAATTTGCTGTTATTTTGTTAAATGCAAAATAAAAATCTTGGGGGAAAGGCACAGTTCACTAAAAAGATGAATTTCTGTATTGTACTTCACATGTCATAGGGGAAAATCTCATGCTTTCTGAATAGAGTTAGCATGTGGGAGCAAGTCCAGAGATGGGCCACAGTATTTGATTCATACATGTTTTCCTGTTTAATTTTATACTTCAAATAAGAGGACTAAAGACAAAAATATGTGTGTGCATCTGGAAAATAAAGGATGGGACTTTTATTCTTATCCAAAATAGACTGCTCGTTCCGTATTTAGATAGAAGTACCTACTATGTACATAGGTTGCTCGTTCTGTATTTAGATAGAAGTACCTACTATGTACATAGAACAAAACAAAGCACCCTGACTTCAGCTGGTTTTGTCTGCCCTGAATCTATTTACATTGTGTGTTAACCAGTTTGGTTCTGAGTTCTCAGCCTGCTGGCTCCATGGTAAACTGTCTTTCTAGGAAGAAGAAAAAAAAATCATCTTTTAAAAAAAATGCTTATTTCTGGGGTGGGGGGTGGCACAGGGAATGGAATATGGAGTGTAAAAAATAAATAAATTAAAAAAAATAATAGATGCTTACTTCCTAAATATTCAGAGCTAAATTAAATTACTGCCCAAATCTTTGACTCTCAGAGCAAGTAGATTGTTACCGGCTGAACAGTGTTTGCTCAGAATTCTTACATCAAAGTTCTAACCTCCAGTGTTACTGTACTCGTAAGGTCCGCGTGAAGTACTATGGTTAAACATCATGATCTGAAAAGATTTGTGTCCTGAGAAGAGGAGTGTTTGCTTCTGTGGGCGTGTTAGCTGCTAGGAGATACCCAGCCACCAGGGGTGAGGGACACATGTAAAGGTTAGAGACAGGATGCCAGCATAGTTTAGGACTGGTGTGAGTGATCAGCCCTCCATCAGATGATCATGAGCATCGCTGGGAAGAATTGTTCCCGGACCTGTGTGTGCCCCTCACCCTCACCGTCTGATGCAGACTGGACTTCCTTGGGGGGAGCTCGGTGCAAGAGAGCGCACGGAAGGAGGTGGCCACCACCCACACACTAGAGAGTGGACCCTTGCTAGAGACTGACCAAGCTGGTTCCTCTCCTCAGACGTCCCCGAGGAAAAGTATTTGCATTGTTTTTATGGCGGCCTGAACTGACTAACACAGGAATGAAAATATTTAGTGTGACTATTCTCTTGACTTTCTTTTGGAGTCAAATATGGTTCTCTCTTCAGGTGGACAGGCACTCATGATCTTTCAAACTCTTCCATGACTTGCTTCTGTCACCTTAGCAGCTTGGCAGAATTGAGGCTCTAAAGGTTCCCGGTTCACCCTCCAAAGCTGTGCTTATTAAAGGTATTTGCTATGTAAGAGCTTAAAACGCAGTAGTTTGCTTTAGAGCTTCAACTGAATAGACAGCACTTGGGAATAACGGCTTAATAGACTGTCTAGTAGTAACGTAAGGATACGTCCTGAGAATCGAGGGATGGCTTGGCACTTCAGAGTGTGTGTTGCCCTGGCAGATGATTTGGGTTCAGCTCCCAGCCCCTACGGAGTGACTCACAACCACTTGTAACTCCAGTTTTAGGGAATCTGAAGACATCTGGCTTCTGAGAGCACACCCATCGGGAACATACAGACACACAGGCAAACTCACTTAAATGTAAAGTTAATTAGTTAATTAAAAATGTTTTTACTTTATGTGTATACCTTGGGTGTTTTGCCTGCATGTTTGTCTGTGCGCCTTATGTGGAGGTCAGAGGAGTGTGTCAGATCCCTTGGAATTTGAGTTACAGGTGGTTGAGAGTTTGCTGGGAATCAAACTCATGTCCTTTGGAAGAGCAACAACCTCTTAACCTCCGAACCCTCTCTCTGGCCCAATAAATGTTTTAAAGGATAAATTCTGGATAATCATTGCCAATACTTAAACTACCATTTTCATTATTTTTGTTTTTGCTTTTGGGAATTAAACTAAGGACCTCAAGCATATAGGTCAAGTGTCCTATCACTGAGCTACATCTCTTAGAGGTGAATGTTTCTTATTCTTGTTAAGAGCTTTATTCTTGCCAGGAGGTAGTGACCCATACCTTTAATCCCAGCACTTGGCCAGCCTGGTCTACAGAGGCAGCCAGGGCTATACAGAGAAACCCTGTTTAGAAAAGCCAAAAAAAGAAAAGGAAAAAACAAAATAGTTTTATTCTCCTTGGACTATTTCCACAATTTAAAGCCTCCAGGGATTTTTCTTGTAAGAAATAAATTTAATCTAGCTTGTTATATGACTTCCCTCTCCTTTTTCTAAAAAAAATTTAAAAAAGAAATCTATAATTGATCATGATCCTGGTGGTAATAATGATGGTGATGATGGTGATGATGATGATGATGGCGGCGACTATTATTATTGGGTGCCTGAGTGCCAGCGCGGGTCAGAGGATGGTTGTGTTGGATTAGTTCTCTTCTACCTTTACATGGAATCCAGGGGTTAATCCAGGGGTTAAAATCAGTTCACTAGCACAGCAAGTACACACATCTGTTGAGCCATTTTGTGACAAAATGTCAGGCCTCTGTCTTCTTTTAAAACTACGCTAATAATGACTGGTAAGAACACTAGTAGGGACATGGGTAATTTTTCTCTTCTAAATTTTATATAATGAGCACTCATCACTTTAATAATGGAAAATAATAAAGTTAAAAAATACTAGGTATTCGAGAAACTTATTAAAAAATTCTGTCTTTCAAGGGGAATTTGAGGTAGTTTTAATAAAATGTATTTGTACCATAAAGCTAGGCAGGCCTGGAATTAAACTGTAAAAGTATCAAAAGAAGAAGAAGGAATGAGATGCTCTAATGATGAGACCTAATATATTAGGTAACTGAACAGTAAATTTAGCGCTGAGCTTCCTGACAGTCACGAGAAGGACTCGTGGATCAGAGATCTCATTACCTGATCAAAAGAGCAGACAGCAGCGCTTTCTGAGAGGGTGGTTTCCCTCCACAGATGCCCTAGAGTGATGTGTCACGGTACTTGTGTAACGCATAAAAGAGTATTTTTATAAGCTTCTGCTACAGAGAAAATGTCTGGGACTCCGAAACTATTGACAGTGACACAGGCCATTGGCCACTTTTCCTGTGTAGCTTGTTTCTCTTTGTTAACCACCCACTATCCTCAACGGAATTGCTTATCTTCTAATTTAGTCCTGAATTTATGAGCCAAGTGCATCTTTGACCAAAGCCGAGTCAGTCAAAGGATAGACTTGAACTATTCCGAGGGGGAAAGTCCACATTTCTATTGGACAGTGGTAACATCAAAACCTTTATTATCTTAGCCAATGGAAACTCTTATTCTGTAAGACTTGAGGAAAACGAGATGCTCAAACATGTGTGCAGAAATGGTGAATGGACAAGAGGTCCATGCCCCTTGGGTCAGTGGGAACTGCTCTGACGGTGGTTCTCAACCTGTGGGTTGTTACCTTGTTGGGGATCGAATGAGCCTTTCACAGGGGTCGCCTAAGGCCATGGTGTTTACATGAAGATTTATAGCAGTTGTAAACTTACAGTTATGAAGTAGCAATGGAAATAATTTTATGGTTGGGGGTCACCACAATACGAGGAAGTATACTAAAGGGTGGCAGCATTAGAAAGGTTGAGCACCACAGCTGTTATGGTGTCTACAGTGGGCATGCCCACCCCTCATGCCACAGGCCAGCCTGATCTAGACAATCCCACATCCAGCCCCCCTCCCCAGGTGAGTCTGATTGTGTCACACTGACAACGAAAATGATCCGTCAAATACCGGTTGGAATTTACTCGAAGAAAAAATTTTTTTTCAAGAAGGCAAGATCATCAGAAAGAATGAGCATAACCAGGTCAGGCTGTTACACGTGTGTCACTCCGTCTATCTGTCAGGTGGGCATCGCTAAAGTTTGAGGCTATTGCTGAAAGAGTGCTCAGGGAGCTCAGGAGGCAGAATACCAGAACAGACGGGGAGCTCAGGAGGCAGAATACCAGAACAGACTGGGAGCTCAGGAGGCAGAATACCAGAACAGACGGGGAGCTCAGGAGGCAGAATACCAGAACAGACGGGAGAACACCAAGTTGACAGAACAAACTTAAGATATCAGCTTTTGGACTTCAGGGCCTTCAGCTGACAGGCAAACACACGTGAGCTTTCTGATAGACACATGTTATGGGCACATGCTCTGAACTGCAGTTGGACAACAACAAAAATGACATTATTATCAGTTCTTTTTTTTAAAAAATTTAAACTTTTTAATAGCTGAGTAGTACTCCATTGTGTAAATGAACCATATTTCCTGTATCCATTCCTCTGTTGAAGGACATCTGGGTTCTTTCCAGCTTCTGGCTATTATAAATAAGGCTGCTATAAACATAGTGGAACATGTGTCCTTATTACAAATTGGAACATCTTCTGGGTATATGCCCAGGAGTGGTATAGCTGGGTCCTCAGGTAGTACTATGTCCAATTTTCTGAGGAACTGCCAGACTGATTTCCAGAGAGGTTGTACCAGCTTGCAATCCCACCAACAGTGGAGGAGTTTTTGATCTTAGCCATTCTGACTGGTGTAAGGTGGAATCTCAGGGTCGTTTTGATTTGCATTTCCCTGATGACTAAGGATGTTGAACATTTCTTTAGATGCTTCTCTGCCATTTGATATTCCTCAATTGAGAATTCTTTGTTTAGCTCTGTACCCCATTTTAAAAATAGGGTTATTTGGTTCTCTTGCATCTAACTTCTTGAGCTCTTTGTATATATTGGATATTAGCTCCTTGTCCTATTGACCAGTGATAGGCAATAGTGAAACTAGACAGAAATAAAAGAGGGGGAGGGCACTGATAGTGTGGACAAAACCAACATGTTATTTGGGAACTAGAAATTAATAACTAACAACAACAACAACAAAGTTCATTATCTTTCCCAAGTATTTTCAGAGTTGCTGTGAAGGAGGAGTTAGGACAGAAGGAGATGAAGGGGATTGCTACCCCATAGGAAGAACAACAATATCAACCAACCAGCCCCCATGCCCCGAGGTCCCAGGGACTAAACCACCAACCAAAGAATACGCACAAAGGGACCGATGNCTCCAGTCCAATATGTAGCAGAGGTTGGCCTTGTTGGACATCAGTGGGTTGAGAGGCCTTTGGTCCTGTGAAGGCTCGATGTCCCAGTGTAGGGGAATGTGAGGGCAGGGAGGCAGGAGTGGAGGGGGATGGGATAGGGGTTTATAGAGGGGAAACCAGGAAAGGGGATAACACTTGAAATGTAAATAAATAAAATAACCAACAAAAAGAGTTTAAACTTGTTTTTTTTTTCTTGCAACATATAATTCACATAGCATAAACTGAAAATTTATGTGGTTTTATTAGAATATTCATAGTGTCCAGCCATCACCACTAACTCCAAAATGTGTTTCATAATCCAAAGAAGACAGCCCACATTTTGATTTTCATTTATCTTTTAGGCTAGTGTACAAAGAGTTTTATTACGGCAGCGTCTTACATGTGTGCATTTGATTTCCTTCTCATTTATTTTTCCCACTCTCCCATGTCCCCTGCCCTCCTCTGGCTAGCATTCCTTCCTAACCTCCCATCACAAGTGATCCATTACCTGACTCTTCCCACTGCCTGAGATCTCTTTCCCTTCTCTCGTGATCTCCATCACATACACACACACACACACACACACACACACACACACACACACACACACACCATATATAGTCTAGGCTCACATGAGTGCATGCATATTGCACCTGCCTTCTGAGTCTAGCATAGTTTGCTTATTGACTTCCGGAAATTAGTGAGGAGCCATTAGGAAATTAGGATGAGCTCCCCTGAGCTCCCCTGGGAGCTGTACCACCTCTGCCGAGGAGGCTTCCTCTCAGAGCTCCGTGGTTCCTGGTTTCTCATGTTTCTTCCATTGAGACAATGTCTTACCTCAGAGCTGTATGGTTATCTTGGCCCCCTGTCTCAGGACACCCTCCCATCTGAGCAGGAAGACCAACAGCTGTCTGTTTTTCAATGTATGCTTTTGATCCTTTTGCTAAAAATTAGGTGACTTTAACTGCCTGGGTTTGTTTTGGGGGCCTTTGTTCTTGTCCATGAGCCTGTATGTCTATTTTTGGACCAGCACCATGGTTTGTTTCTATGGCTCTATAATATAGTTTGAGATCAGCATCACTCATTCTGCAAGAGCTGCTTTAGATATTATTTTTTAATGGGTTTGGGCTTCAATATGAATTTTAGATTATTTTTGTAGTTCTGTGAAGAATGTCAATGGGATTTTGATGGCAATTGCATTACAATTATAGAGATTCAAAGTGTAGTCAATTTTCCTAATATTAATTTGCCAATGATCATGAGGGGTCTTTCTATCTTTTGGTGTTCTTGGATTTATTTCTCCAATGCCATAAGGTTTTTTTTTTTTTTTTATAGTGAAAACATTTCACTTCTTGGAACCTCACACTAGTAACATCCATCTTCTTGCTTCCCCATCCTTTGGCAACTATGATTCTGTCTATATGGATCTGTATATGAATGCAATATATATGTGGCTTTTGAGTCTGACTTCATTCACTTAGCATGCTTTAAAGATTAAGCTGTGTTATGGCAGGGGTCGGTATTTATGTTTTGGTGTGTATAGACAGATATTTAATTATAATTAAAAATAATGTTTAAGTTAGCATACAAGGTATGGGTTTAGTGTATGTGAGTGTGTGTGTATGATTTTGTGTGTGTGTGTGAGTGTGTGTGTGCGTGCATCATTACACTTCATTCTACTTCAAAATGATATTATTTTATGAGAGTAGGTATACTTGATGGTGCTCATTCCTGAATGAAGGATTGCCTGGCTTGTAAATGGAGGTGGGTCACTGAGTTCCCCACAAGTGGGGCTCAAGTTTTATTCAAGAGGCTTCTTCAGATCTGCTCAAGTCTTTTAAAGTATTTTTCTGAGACCCTGGGGTAGCTTAAGATGGATACAGTACATCATAGGAGAAAAAGACTTGAACTCTACATTTTTCTGTGTGATGTTTTGATACCTGTAACCTCCACGACTTGCCAGGGAGTTATGTATCCACAGAGCCAGCTGCTTTTTGGGCAAGTCTCTTTAGCAGAGTCTCAAAGTCGATGTGTCTGGAATGCAGTTCACTATGCATTCCCGGAAACATGTCTGTAGCCCTCCATTTCCTCTCAGGTGGTAGGATGTTTTTTATCTATCTGGTCTCCCAGGCCACGAACCTAGGGATCATTCTGGATTTCTCACTTTCCTTTTTTTCTAAACTACAGCCGCCCCTTGTTTAAACACTTGTGTGCCTCGTGTTCTCCATCTCTACAACCTCTGCTATTGGTTACTTCTCATAAATTATGTGATTAATGAATTATCAAATATTTATTGAGTGACTGTTATCTGTCAAATACTGTGCTAGCTCCTGAGGACTCAGTAGTAAGAAGAATCAGCTTTGCCAGCTCTCAGGAAGCTCAGAGTCTAGAGGTACTGACATGAATTTAGCTGATCTTGCTGCTTCTAGAAATGTGTGTAGCTCACCCTTTATGACACTACTTGAGTTCTTTCTTAGTTTTTAAATTTTAATTCATTTATTCTCCTTTAAACCCCTATACCACTTTTTCCCAACCTTGAAAACTCTCACCCTCTCTCATGGCTCCTCACTAATTTCCTGACCTCTATGGGTATTCCAAATGAAATGCACAAACCTAAAGATTCGAGGGTAACTTCTACAAATGACAGAAAACATTTGATGTTTGTCTGAGTCTGAGTTACCTCACTCTGAATGATTTTTGTCTAGCTACATCCATTTTCCTGTGAATTTCGTAATTTTGTTTTTATTAATGGCTGAATAAGAGTCCATTGTGTGACTATACCACACGTTTGTTATCTGTCCATTGGTTGGTGGACATCTAGGCTGTTTCCTGGCTATCATGAATAGAGTGGCAATGAACACGGATGAGTATCTCTATAGGAGGAACAGGAGGGTTAAGTTGGTGTGGGGGATGGGTGGGTGTGAAAGAGGGTGGGATACTAGGAGAAATAACACTGAAAGCTCTTTGAATAAGTCATATGGAAACTTACTACTGTCTGTCAAAGCTTTCTAAAATACATACTATGTCTACAAATATATAGATACATGTGCAGGCACACATACACGCACACACATTAAAAATGGAGTTTATCGTATAATGAGCTGTCAATGCCCCTACTAGCCACCACAGCTAACAAACAGAAAGCCTGGTGACAGGAATGGGTTACTACTTTTGGAGTTATTTGCAAGTGAGTTCCCATAGACCCCTAAACATCACAGGCTGTTGCCCATGTTCTTGGTTACTTTCCAGGAGTTTATGGTAAGAACCTATTGCAGAAGACTCAACATAACCAAGTCATAGACCATGACTCAACATAACCAAGTCATAGAACATGGAAATATCAACCTGGTATTGGCCAGGATGTTCCAACCCCTAGTTTTCATAGTGCTGGAAGATGCCGATCTTACCCAGATGTGAATCCTGTGAACTAGAATTATGACCGATCTGGCAAAAAAGGCACATTGGTAAAATGCTGGCCCACATATCATGAAAGGAACCAATCAGTCTCTGATTGAATTTAAGGCCTGATTCCCAAGATGTAACATATACCTGGCAGTGTGCTATTGGACAAAGTAATTCAATCAACTTCTAGTGACTTATCCATTATTCCTTTAAATTAGTGTGCCTCTCAACCATCATCAGAGAAGCTTCTACTCACCTAATGTGGATGAGGATTAACACAGAGACTCACAAGTGGTCAAGGTGCAGAGAAGAAAGGATTTCAGAATGTCCAGCCCTAAATGGGGTATCTATATGATACCTCCTCCTCTCAATGTGAAGAGATCATTGTGGGAGAGGGGGAAGAAAGAGTGTCAGAGCCAGAGGTCACAGTGGACACAGCAGGTCAACTACACATGTGTAGTCACAGCAGTTTTGACAACATGCACACCTGTACTGGACCAACTCCTAACATGGAGAGGTACTTGAGCACGGAGTCTTGCCCCTAACATGGAGAGGTAGGTGAGCATGGAGTCCTGCTCCTAACTGAAGAGCTCTTGGCAATTGGTAGATGCTGGCTGAGGAAGAGTCAGTTTTCTGACAATATTCAATGACTCGATAAATATTTTACAGCATATATACTTGTCTATCTATCTATCTATCTATCTATCTATCTATCTATCTATCTATCTATCTATCCATCCATCCATCAATATATCTATCCATATACATTCATATATGTATTTTAGGATCAGCATATAAAACATTGGGTTTCATTATAGCATTTTCAAATGAAATTTGTTTCTGTTGCTCCTCTCTCTATTGCTAAGGTTCTTTGAAAGTAAAAATCCTGCCGCAGACAGACTTTTCTGGGGTCCCTGATCTGCGGGGAACGGGTCTCTGGTTGCAGGTGAGCGAGGATTCG
>NC_034596.1:52769631-52781659 GCF_900095145.1 Mus pahari
ACACACACACACACACACACACACACACACACACACACACACACACACACACACACACACACACACATACTTTCTCCATGTTCTGTTTCAAGTTTTTTTACAATTAGTTCCCTGTCTCAGAAAATAAGGGATTTGGTTACTTGATTTGAAATAGTGATCTTTTGTAAAGTGCCCTCTGAAAAGTAAGAGAAGGTTTAGTAATCAGGCTCCTTATGGTGGGAATCTGCAATGGCCTCCATAGGCCCATCTTGAGCTTGTTTCTGGGCTATGTTTGGGAAGGTGTGGACCTTTGGGAGGAGGGCTTCTGCTGGCACAGGTATGTCACGATGTAGCCCTTTAAAGTTATGCCCAATCCTAGTTCTCTGCTGAAGCCAGGCAAAATCTATACCACGAATTTCTGCTGCTAAGGACTGAGCTACTCTGCCATGATGCCTCCACAATGATGGACTGACTGAGCCAAAATAGCTTTTTCCTGTCTTAAGTTGTTTCTGTTGGGTATCTAGGTTGCTGTGATATGAAAGTAACTCGTGGAGACTTACAGGAACTTAGCATTGTGCCTTAGGATTTTACTGCTCTGAACAGACACCATGACCAAGACAACTCTTATAAGGACATTTATTTAATTGAGGCTGGTGTACAGGTTCAGAGGTTCAGTCTGTTATCATCAAGGCTGGAACATGGAAGCATCCAGGCAGGCATGATGCAGGAGGAGCTGAGAGTTCTACATCTTCATATGAAGGCCACTAGGAGAAGACTGGCTCTCACATGGTTAGAGGAGTTTCATTGTCCACCCCGACAGTGACAAACTTCCTCCTAATAGCGCCACTCCCTGGGCCAAGTATACTTAAACCACCACACAGTATTACTGGATATATATTCAACATATAAATTCAATATGTTTTTAAAAATATTTTATTTATTTATTTTATATATATGATGAGGTTAGAGAATGGGAGAAACAATCTCATTTACAATAGAAACAATGTTAAGATATTGAGAATGTGTTTGACAAATGATGTGGCCCTTAAGGTGGCCATTCTATTTCAAGCTTGGCAATTGGTAAGTGGGCCCCATATAGGTTCGTTGTGTGGATTGAGAAGTGCCATTTCTGTTCAGGTTCCATCTATCTCAGCTGCAGGGTGATGTCTGTTCACAAGGATGGCAAGGTATTTGGTTTCAGTAGATTCTCATGTTGCAAACTTTTTAAATAATCACAATCTACAAGTTCAGGTGGGCTAAAGCATGCATGATGGCAGCCAGGAAAGATCTTGCAATGGACAGCTTATTTGAATTTGAAAACCAGAATTGAATCTGTGAAATACCAATGAGAGCTATGAAGAATGTTATTGATAGAGTGGGATAGTGCAAAGGACCAAACAGAAATGCCTAGTCTAATTGGTAGTAAATGGAGCTACAGAAAGCTCAGGGCATTGAACAAGTCAAACAGAACACCTATCTTATTCCCAGATCCTTTTGTTGCTTTAAAAATCTCACCTTTGGAGCTTGGGAGACAGCTTAGCTGGTAATGTGGTGATAGTTCACTGTTAGGCCTTATGGAAGGTGTATAGTAAATTTATAGATATGAAGTTTATAAATGACTTGTTGATTTTACTCTTCCAAAACTAATTCATAATTGATTTATTCTAATAGCTTTTCTCTTGAAATTTGACAAGCTGAAACTAAAATCCATGTGAATTAATAAAGCACTGGGAAAAACCAAATAATCAAAGAATAGCTTTTGTGAGGTATAGAGGAAATTTAACCCAGCAACATGGCTACTCTGACTGGAATACAGACATGCTTTAATCCCAGGATACAGAGATAAGCAGATCTCAAGGCCAATCTGGTACAGAACAAGTTCCAGGTATAGAAAAGCTTAGGTCCAGGCATGGTGGTACATACCTTTAATCCCAAGCTCAGCACTCAGGAGTCAGTTGAGAGGTGTGCAGGGGAGTTGAGTTGGTGAGTTGGTGACAGTCCAGTTCGTAGAGTTCAGAGGCAGTTTTATTGGGACAGCTTTACAGAGACAGGTTGCAGTTGAAGATAGAATGAGCCAGAGAATGAGAAGGAGCCAGAAGATTAGAACAGACTTCCAGAGTTAGTTTGAGACTAAGCTGAGCAATTCAGCCAGAAGCTAAGAGAAGCCAGTTTGAATCTGTCAGCTTGGAGAAGAGTTTGAGTCAGAACAGCTGAGTTGAACCAGCCATCCAGAACTCAGAAATAGCTCAAAATGGTGAGATTATTCAGCCTTAAGCCTGAGATATGACAATCAAGTCAAGTGAATAAAAGTTACTTTTACAGTGAAGTCTGTCCTACTGTGTGATAGCATTTCATATGAAATCATAGAAAAAATGTCATATGGGCAGGGGTGTACTCAGTGGTCTATTACTTGGGTAGGATGTGTGAAACCTTGGTTACAATTGTTAGCATGCACACACATAAGAGCAGTAGTAGCACAAGGAAAGACAATTACACTATCTATGCTTGAGTTATTAGAATACAACATATGTACTAGCAGATATTGTTGGAGTCTGCCAAAAGACCCTCACTCACAAAGACCACAGATACAGCCATTGCTGCAAACCACAAGAGGATTTTTTTTAATTGATCAAATGCATTGGGGACCTCCCTCTGCATGCAGGCAAGAGGAGAGACTCCGAACGAACAAAAAAACACATTTTTTATACCTTGTAAGGGGCAAGGGCAACAGGGCTAGCTGGGTTGTTCTCATTGGTGTAGCAGGTAACCCTTGCAGGCATTGGTTGGTTTGCATAGGGTGACTACCTTTGGCCTAGTGACTCACGCTGCCTGCCCTTATGGTGGGTTATTATGATTTGGTCAGCAAAGCAGCAGTACATTTTGAACTTATGGATCAGCTATTAACGTCACAGCTATTAACGTCACGGGGAATTCTAGTGACAAGGTCAGGGCAGTTTATGTTTTTTTCCTCAGAATTCAGTATGGGGCAGGGTAAGGGAATTCTTCTGGGAACTGCTAATCTTGTTATGGTTATTTTTCTGAGAACAGCTCATTTTGTTTTGGCAGGTGTAGACTTAGTCATTTTGACTGCTAGTTTGGAAAGTCCCTTCAGAGGGGAAAGGCTCTAGGTGGCCTTGCATTTATTTTGGATTCTACACTATCAATAAGAAAATTATAGACCATTTAATAAACAGAAATGTGAAAATTATCTATGTATAAAGAAAAAGATTTGCATAACTATTTCACCCAACAAATCCAAATCCTAGAAAACTTAAAGAGGAGAAAATTGGGATTGTTTGTTTGTTTGTTTCTGGAACTTTGTAATAAGGATATATAGTTTAGCTGGTCTAAAATCCTCAGTGTAAATCAGGCTGGCACACCTTCTCCCTCTATTCACTGAGTGCTGGAATAATAGGAATGGAATACCACATCTGGCTTCGAAGACATTGGCCATGTTCTCAACTGTAACTAGGTTTAAGCTCCTTTCCCGAAAAACTGCCTATTTATCTTTCTGTTCCACTTTCTACTCTCTCCAACTGTGAATCTGTGAATCTTGGTAAGTATAGTAAACATGTCAGAGCTTGGCTGTTATGCTATCTTGGCACCTCTTGGCACACTATCCTCCACCAGGGGCTCATGAGATGGTTCAGTGGAAGAGGGCCATTGGCACCAAGACTGATTATCCAATACTTGGAGCCTGTATGGTAGAAGGATAGAACATTCTTCACAAGTTGTCCTCTAACCCTCTACCCATGTACAGCTGCATGCATATGTTCCCCTGGGTCTCCTACAAAGAAGTAATACGTGTAAACAAAAAAACAGAAAAGTTTCCTCCTCCAAATAACTTGTCTATCACTTTTGGATTCAGCTTTAAGGACACAGACAGAATGCTGTGATGTTCTTTGTTAGGGTAAAGCACCAAGGGGCTCTAGCTAAGTATCTGATGGAGTCCTTGCTCCTTCAGGAGCTCCCTGAGGGAGGCCTCCACCATCTGATTTGGATGTGATGTAATGTGCATATATGTCAAAGCATCACACAGATTCTATTAACATGTACTTTATATGTCATATATAAATCAATTGAAATAAAACATTTTCTTTAATTCACATATTATGAAAGTAATTTATTCCTGAAAGGCATCAGCCATTAAGAAAAATAAGTGATCTAGTTATGTTAAAACTTGAATAACGAGGGCATCACAAAGTTAAAACCCAACAATTCTGAAAAGTTATTTGCAATAATTTTTTAAACTCAATTTGTCAACTGTTAGTGAAAAAGATCACTGAATATCTTTGTTCTCTCTGTGAGAGAAGAGTAACCCAGTATCTACCCAGTAGCCTAGGTCAGTGGCTAAAATATGGAGTAAATTAAAGGTGAAATCAATGTGAAAAAGAAAAGTGTTTCACAAAATGGGCAAATATTATAAACAGTTGAGTGTTAAAAGAAACCCCAATAGTCAATATGTGAAAAATACATTCAAGAGATAAGATAAACACAAGGCAAGGCACTCCTTCCAGGTCATTGAATTGGTTAGTGCTTTAAAAGTTTGGTCATGTGTAGTATTGCAAAAATGTGTGAGAGGAGCTTTCCTGGTCTAGGAAGAGTTAAATAGAGCTGCTGGAGTGTTATTCATTTCATTTCTAAATATATTCAAAGCCTATAATATTTATTATTATTTTATATTATTTATTTTATTATATTATGAAGTCACTAGTCATTTGAGCATATCATGACTATACACTTACTTCACATAATTAACTACATGTTTTTCACTCTGTTGTATATTTCTGTACATGCATCTGGAATCATTTCATTTTGGCCAAAAACGTTTAAAAAGTTTAAAATTTTGTATGAAGAGATGATGTCTTGCTGTGCTCTCCAGGTTGGCCCTGAGCTCCTGGGTCCGAGTTCCCCAGTGGCAGGACTGTAGAACACATTATTGTACGCAGCTGAACACTTATTTTAGACTGGGCCTTTGGTAGTAAAGTCTCCAGGATTCTGTCGTCTTCCTAAACATGCCTTTGTTTTCTTTCCCATTTGAAAGATATTTTTGCTAAGTGTATGTCAAGTTGGCAGTGATTTTCTTTCTATGCTTTACAGAAATCAATCCATTTTGTTTGGTTTCATTGTTTCCTATTGATAAGCCAATAATAGCTGCCTTATTGTTTTGTCTTTAAAGCCAAATGCGTCTTTTCTCTGTGCTTTTTGAGTTGTCTTTGTTAGTCTTAAGCAGTCTTGCACAGTGCATTTAAGTGTGGTTTTCTTGGTATTTAAATTGCTTGAGTTCAAGGAGCTTCTTAAATATGTAGTGTGAGACCTTCTGCCAGCTTTTGAAGATTCTCATCCAGGTTTGCACCATCCTTGTCAGCACTTCTGTCCTGAAACCCTGGCCGGACACATGTGTTCTGCCCATTTCTTTGCTCTTTTGTAGCTTTCGCTTCTTCCCTTGGGCTCTGGTTGATACTCTGTTTCTCACTATGAAATTGATATCAGTTATCAACTTGATTAGATCTAGAATCACTTGGAGAGGGATCTCTGGTCTTGCCTTGTAGAAGATTATTTTGATGACATTAATCAACATGGGAAGACTGGCCCACTGGGTGGCATCATTTTCTGGGCTGGGACCTTGTTTTGTAAGACAAGAGAAAGCGTGGTAGCTGAGAACAAACATTTGCCATTCTTTGCTTCTTGGCTGTGGATGTAATATGTCTAGCCTGCACTGTGATTCCCAGTGTGGTGGGTGGGACTACAACACTGAGCAGAGGCAAAACAAACCCTGCATTTCTTAGGTTGCTCTTTTCAGGTCATTTATCACAGAAATAGGAAACTATTTTTTTGAGCTATTGCAAGTTGTTGTTCTCACTCTTTCTGATAGGGTCAAGGCTGGTCTCAAACTCTGCGTGCTGGATGGTGGCCTTGAACTCCTGTTCCTCTTTCTTCCACTTTCCAAGTCCTGGGGTTATAGAATGGTGTGCGCCACCACACAACTTCTTTGTATGCATTTGTTGTATATGTGTGTGCTGTATGTACACGAGTATGTGTGTTGGTACGAATGCAGAAGTCAGAGTGGGGGCACTGAGCATTCTCTTTTATCACCCTCTTCCTTATTCCACGGAGGCAGGCTGTCTCCTCGAACCCGGAGCTCATGCCCAGGATCACCCACGGATTCTGTTTCTGCTCCCCACAGTCTTGGTGAAGCAAGAGTGAGCTTGCTGTGTGAGTGCTGGGATCTGAACTCTAGATCCCTAAACACTTTATCTTTTTCCTCTGCTTACACACATATATTCTTTTGACAGGTTTTAACTGTATAGTCCTTGCTGGCTTATAACTTGCTATGCAGACTAGAACAGTCTCCAACTTTCAGCCGTCCTCTTGCCCCTGTCTTCTAAATTCTGGGATTATAGGCATGCGCCACCACATCTAGGTTGTGTTGATCTTTCATTTGTCTTTTTAGTCCTGGTGTTCTGTTCAGGTGTGTTAGGCATGGGACAGAGACAGACGCTGTCCCCGTACAGTGAACTGAAAGTGCCACCCTTTCCTTTCTAAAACGAATGCTATGATTCTGTTTTCTTCTTGACCTTATGTAAACTTTGAGTGCTCTGAACATAACAATTAACTAAACTTTAGAATCAACCAAACGCCTTTCATTAAAACCTCATTCTAGGTGAAATCATGATATAAACTCAAAATGGATCATAGATTTAAACACAAAGCCTAAAGCTATAAAGTGAAGGATCAAAAAAACAGACAAAAAATTAGATAGAACGCTGTTCCAAAATTTAATGTTGATCTTAATCAAAATTATAAACTTCTATTCTTCAAAAGATGCTGTGATCAGGTATATTAGAAGGACCTGACCATACTAATTGATGGTAAGGAGGTGAAGCAACTGGAGTTGTCCTGTATGCTAGTGGATGGGTGAAATGGCATGAACACTAGAAAACAAACATATTTAGCCTATGAAACAAGCGTCTTACTCCTAGGTATTTACTCATGAAAACGTGTTCCATACAAACTTGTATACAAATATTAATCACAGATTTATTTACTTTAACACTTTTAGACTTATTTTATAGTCTGTGTATGAGTGTTCTGCTTGCATGTATGTAGGCACATCATGGGTGAGCCTGCTGCTTTTGGCTGGTCAGAAGAGGGTGTCAGTCCCCTGGGAAATGTTGTTAAGGATGGTTGTGAGCCAGTTTGTGAGTGTTGAGAACTGAACTCAGGTCCTTTGCAAAACCAATAAGTGCTCTCAACTACTGTACCATCTCTTTAGCCTCTCAGCAGCTCTGCTGGAGATAACATGAAGCATCTATAATTCAAATGTCCATCAGCAGCTGAATGAGCAATCCAATTGTATGACTGAACAACGGGGTAGTAATAAGCAACTAGCAGATATAAACTATGGACAACTGAGCAACAAGAATAATAGGAATAACAACAATACCAACCAACCAGAACCCCCAGAGCTCCCAAGGACTAAACCACCAACTAAAGAGTGCACATGGAGGGATCCATGGCTCTAGCTGCATATGTAGCAGAGGATGGCCTTATGCAGCATCAATGGGAGGGGAGATGTTGCGGTAAATCTCCAACCCAAATAAGCCTGAGCAATGAAAACACAATTCAATTAATATGAATACATGCTGTGCATCTAGATTGGGCAGATCTGCCGCTACACTACCATTTTCCTCATATAAGAGACACCTTATAACTTGCGGTTTCTTCAGGCCAGGTATTTCTGCTCCACTTTCCTCCTCCCCCTCCCTTCGTTGTCTTCTCTCTCTCTCTCTCTCTCTCTCTCTCTCTCTCTCTCTCTCTCTCTCTCTCTCTCTCTCCTTCCCCTCTTTCTCTGCCCAATCACTGGCTCTAGGCTTTATTTATAAATTAAGGTGGGAAACAGGTTTATAGGAAATCAGCTGAGTGCTGACTCATTCCTTGTTTGAAGCCCCTCACAGGAGAACAGAATTAACATCAAATACAATTAGCCCCAGGGCTACCCACAACAGAGAGGCCCTTGGTCCCGTGAAGGCTTGATACCCCAGTGTAGGGAAATGCCAGGGCAGTGAAGTGGGAGTAGGTGGGTGGGGGAACACCTTCATAGATGCAGGGTAAGGGGAGATGGGATAAGAGTTTGTGTGTGTGTGTGTGGGGGGACTGAGAAGGGAGATAACATTTGAAATGTAAATAAGTAAAATAACCAATTAAAAAAAGAATAACAAAAAAAAAAGAAAAGAATAACTTGGGAAATAATTATGCCAGGAGAAGAATCAGATTAAAAAGAATATAGAGTATATAAGCCCATTCATATAAAACTCCAGAAAATGTAAACTAGTCTATAGTGAATGAAAGCACACTAGTGGTTGCCTAGGGAAGAACTGGATCCAGAATAAGAAGAAGGTGTTGTAACGGTGGAGGGAAAGACTGTTGGGAGTGATGGTTGTGCTCATTATTTTAACTACAGGCATTTTGTTTTTATTCATGAGTATCCATGCACTAGCACTTACCACTTTAAGAAAATGAAATTCATTCAATGTCAGTTAAACATCAATGAAATTAAAAGAGAAAAACCAACTAACTTAGTCATTTATATACTAAATATAGCTTAGTGGTTTTAAGGAAAAAGACCAAACAAACCCAAGGTTAAATGAGCAATTGTATCTCTGAAGAGGTAAAGTTGTCATTAGGAAATGCTCCACTAACTTGAAGTATTTCTTGTTTCTTTTCATTTGGAAATATAGAAACGACTAGAAAGCACTCAGTGGGCATGCTAAGTTGAAACTGATTAACCTCTGACCTCTTTCCATCATTTAAAGAGGCAGCCTGCACTGTTGTAGGAAGGAGCTCTGTCCAAATGCTGACGGTGAGACGATCCCATTTCTACTGCTCTCTGTTTTGTTCCCAGCCACCCAATTTGACTCTTGTGCTCATCCAAGGCCGAGAGCTTCCAGTGAATCCCAATCAGTCACAGTTGTGGGAGAAGCCGCCTGGTCTGGGTTCTCGTGTATGAAAAATGCCTGTGATCAACAGAAAATAAAATTTTCTTCCGTCTCTGGGTCAGGACAGCTTAGTAATGATTATGGAGTCTGAAGAAGATGCTGGCGTGATCGTCTTGTTTAGATTATTTTTATTTTCATGAGCCAAGAAGTGAGGGTGACTTCAGGCATAGGTGGTGCATGACAGCGAGCCAGCTGAATTTTCTGTGGAGGATACAGAGACTGAAAACAAATTGCCCACAGATTGAAATAATTTCCATGGGGGTCACAGATGTCAACAGCATCTTTCAGAATTGGTTTTCTTTTTAAACTGGGAATTTCTTTCATGATGTCGTCTAGCTATAAAAATGAGCCTCACATACAACATGTTAAAAGCAGTTTGAGGGTCGCTGGGGAGCTCTCAGCTGCGTGTTATTCTTTTATGTTATTTATGTCTATCACTGTTATTATCACAATCGTCACTGTTATCATTAACCATTTACTGACTATAAAATATTCAAGGGTTTAAAAAAGACACCAACTTTACATTATAACTGTGAAATTAAAGGCTTCTTATACAGTTTCCCTTAATCATGCGGCATGTATATGGTGAAATATCAATAATTCTCACATAATCAATAGAAATATACTAAAATTTAGCTTCGCAAAGCAACTTCAGTACCACAGTTATTGGATGGTGACTATGACAGTGGAGGAAATCTTTCTAGAATTTTCCTGCCGTTGTTATAGAAAGTTGGTACAAAGGTTCTTCAAATGGAGACACTTGAGGCTTTATTTTTGTGGAAACTGATATCATGACAAGTGACTTTTCTGGTTCAAGTGGGTGACCTTGAAAGAAAACACAAACTCTTTAGGGGAAAAGGACTAGTCTGTCACCTCTGCCACACCTAACATAAACACACTGGTTCACTCAACTATGCTGACAGAGCAGCTAGTATCTAGGTGTATGGACACACATATGTGACAGTCACTCGGTCTGGTAGGACTATGACAGAGTAGAGGTATGGTGCAGGGCAGCACCCAGCGTGATGTTGGGAGAGAGTGGTGAGCTGAAGGGATTTCGGGAAGAGATGATCCTTCAGCTGGGATCTGAAAAGTAAGTAGAGCTTAAGAACAGAAGGGAAGGAGGTGAAGGAGGACCAGACAGAGGCCAGCCCACGTGAGTGCTCGGAGAAGGCAGAGGGAAACTTTGTACACCTGTAGAAATGAACGTTCTAGTCTAGCTGGGATGGAGGAATGGGGAGATATGCAACCGAGGTAGAGGAAACGCCCAGAGGAAGGCTGTGTACAAGACGCCTTCCTCTAAGACACTCAGTAGCCTAAGCGGAAGATTCACCTCTGCTTCCCAGTGAGAAGAGGGTGATCACACTCAAAGACAATTATTTATGAAATATTGTAACGACAATTTGCCAAATGTATGAATGTTAGCAAACACTGTGGTTTATTTAGCCCATTTAAGATGCATGTTTTGAAGCCAGGCGTGGTGGCACACACATGCAGATGCATACCGACATACACATGTCCACACAAATATACTATACCACACACACACCCATAACTAATTGGTTATCTGTACATAATTATCTGATGTACTACAAGGGGGAAATTTACCTTTTTTTTTTTTTTTTATAACCAAAGTTGGTTTCTTTCTATAACCTGCAGGTCTGAACAAGTAATCTTTTTCTTGGGGAGAACATTGTATTTTACACCATTATCGTCTCTAACAATTCAAATCCATTTGCTCACTGTTGTTGCTGCATGACTTGAAGTGGAGTTTTTCTTAATGCTGCACTGTGGGTATACATATTGAAGACTGTTTTAAATGCTTCCAAGACTTAATTAGTGGAACATTATATACACACAGGAAATCCCCTTGTGGTTGGGTTTTCTATTATGCTGTCGTGCCTGACATGATTCAGACATGGTTTCTCCATTTTACAGAAAAGCTGGCGTGTAAGGTGGCTGTGAATTAGTGGGGCCCTCTTCAGATTCACATAGCAATATAGGCACAGTATAATCAATAGATCCCATTTGGTTAAAACCCTTGTCACTTTTGTCTCTTATTTTGCACTCACCCCAGAAAAAGCAATCCAGTGGCCAGGGCCCAGGGAGAGGCCACAGAGCATGAGCACCAATCACACCCATAGGGCAGTATAATAACTGCAGGATTTTTAACTACATGACTCCTCTATGCCAAAGCTTTTATGATGTCAGGGCTAGCACACGATCAGTTTATTTCATTAAACTGCAGTGCAAGAGGGCTGTGGAGAGCAATCTGAGTTTGTTGGGAAATGTTGTGTTTAAGGCATAGATCTACTGCTCACTAGCTGGGAGATCTTGGACAAAGGGCTTTGTTCAGCTTTTGTACATTTCTGTTTCTTCATCATATGAAGATAATAGTAATTGCCACCTCAAAGGGAGCGTGAAGCTTCAGTGGGATGGTGTAGACAGGGCACTTAGACAAACCCTAGCACAGAGCACTGCAGATGGCTCTCCTGCTTCTTCTTAACTCTCCATGGCTTAACTGCTCCCTGAGAAAGAAGATCCAGCTCAATTCCTTTTCTTTTGAAAACCCTTAAAGAATCATATTATTTTATATTCATCTAAAGTTACACTATATGTATGTGTGTATTTATATGTGAGTATAACATATCCACACATGTACATATATACATTATATAGTTTATACATAAACACATGTATCTCATACATGTACATACATCTTTTTTCAGATTAGTAATTTTTAAATTTACATCCTGATTGAATTTCCCTTCCCTCCTATCCTCCTAGGTCCCCCTGTCTCTTCCTCTAAATTTTTAAAAAATTGACTTGCAGTATTTCAGTATCTTTGTCTATCATCTATGTATCTATCTATGTATCTATCTATGTATCTATCAATGTATATATGTATGTATGTATGTATGTATGTATCTATCTATCTATCTATCTATCTATCTATCTATCTTTCAATATGTGTGTGTGTGTGTATGTGTGTGTGTGTGTATGTGTGTGTGTGTGTATGTGTGTGTGTGTGTGTGTGTGTGTGTGTGTGT
>NC_034596.1:52781694-52829161 GCF_900095145.1 Mus pahari
TGTGTGTGTGTGTGTGTGTGTGTGTGTGTGTTTAGGCCAGAGACCAATATCAACTGTCTTTCTCAGTAGTTTTCTACCTTGTGTTTTAAGACAGGGTCTTTCACTGAGCCTGGCGCTAACTGATTCATCTAGACTAGGTTGACCAGCAAACGCCAGGGATCTTCTCTGCTTCTTCAGCACTGGGATGTGGGCATGTTCAGCTGCACCTGTACTGGGGTTCTGAACTCAGCTCATCATACTTGTGTAGCGTGATCCCACCTCTGAACCCTGACTCCCTCACCTGCTGTGTGAAGCAGATGCTGGAGCACATATCAACTCATGGTTTTAGAGAGGGGGGGGGGTCTTAGAAGCACAGGTATCGTGGAGATTCTCCTGACCAGGTATAAATGCTTGACCACTAGTTCCGGGTTTGAAAATAATGGCGTGGCTGTATTTTCTCTAGGAATGAGCCCACTGATAGGTCCCAAGGGGTCATCTCTAAATTATGTACATATGAGCAACACTCAATGGATTCAATAGGTTTGATAGATAGATAGATAGATAGATAGATAGATAGATAGATAGATAGATAGATAGTATGTAGATAGAGGTAAGTATATACATATATATATTTATACATCTCTATTAAAAATGTAAAATAAAGAAGAAGAGATCATAAATTTGAGAGGTGGGAACAAGAGAGGACTTGGCAGTAGGTGGAACTGACGTAAGTACAGTACTCATGTATGAAACACGCAAGAAAAAAAAGAAGTTAAATTAAAAATTATAAATTTTAATCTAACTTCACATTTGTGAATTCTATTTTAAGTAAAGCCTAATTTTTCATCTTCACTCACAATAATGTATGTGTATAGCCATACTAGAACTGGGAAGTGATCCTTCTACAGCATCTTAATAGTTTGGGGATGGCTGGGTTTGGGGAGGTGACAGCTCTTCCATGTGCTGCAGCTCTCTGGGTTAGGAAATGACATTTTGTACTTAACTCCGTAGAAACTGCACTTTAAACCAGAGCCTCGGTGATTTAAATACACGTTAAAGTCAGATGAGCCAATGTCAGGGGAAGCCCCGGATTTCCAAGTTGTTACACGAAGCATGGATGCCCTGGTGACTGGTCGTCTGATCTCAGGACTGTTATGGCAAGAACAGAATAAGCATTTATTGTATGCTGCCATAGTCTGAGGGCTCGTTGCTATAACGGTTCAGTCATGTATGCTGTGAAATGCAGGCTTGTTATCTTGATTTTAACTGGACTTAGAAAACGTGACATCGGAATTCTGACCAGAAGTAGGATTCAACTTGAATGGTTTTAATAGAGGGTTTTTTTTTTTTGTTTTGTTTTTTTTTTTGTTTTTTTTTGGCAAGGTTAAGGCTCAGGTCTTATGTGGGCTTTTTTCAAGAGATGTGGTGGTAAAGGGAAGGAAAGCACTCGGTAGGCGAAAGTAGTCGGAGTCGAGAACATGGGTGTATTGATGGTTTAGGGGAAGGCGCCTATAAAATGGAAGAGATTGAGGATATGGCTGGCAGGATCCTGAAGGAAGTGAGAGGAAAAGCACTCATGGACCAAGGTTACTCTGAGACAGGAAGGAAGCAGGCACAGATGTCACTCTGGTGGAGGGTGGGGGAGGGGCAGGCATGAGGGAGCTCCTGGCTTCTTTGGATAGGAGGTGAGTAGGGTTTTCCTTCTGAGGGAGAGGGCTTGTGTACACACTAGTCTGAGGAGACTGTGTAGGAATTGGGAGGGGGCAAACATTGTGTAGCTGTAGGAGGACATCTGCAGGTAGTTTAAACATCTCTACTGCTTTGTTTTGAGAACAAAGCGGTCCAAATAATATCATTCTTGCCTGTCAAGAAGTCATAATTTCTGGTGAGGAATTTCCTACGTTACTGGTTGGTTAAGAATTTCCTCAGAGTGAAATAGCAGCAATAGCATCCTATCTTGAACATTTCAGACATCCTTTCTAGGTAACATTTCAGACACCCAGATTTCATTGCTAGTTCTCTGCCTTTGGCTAAAATGTTGCCCCTGCTGCCAGGGCTTGGGCTCATGCGTTCACCTGGTTGCTTCCAGAGAATGACAACACAGTACAGCAGAGCGGCCTGCTTCTGGCTCACTCATTGAAACCGCTGGGAACTCACCTATGTGGAAGAGTGCTGTGACCAGAGCTGACACCAACACATTCTGTGTACTGTGTGCCAGTCAGTCTGGGAAGATGGAGGCTGGCTGCTCACTAGGATTCCTGGGCTCCTGCCATTTCATCATCATCTCCATGCTAGTGTCTTTTGCTGGCCAAATCATCGGGCCAGCTGCTGGCTTCTCTTTGGCGGCTGTCTTAACGACAGGATTTCTTTTATAGAGACACTGGTTTTCTCTATCCATGTTTGAATTGGCATCTCTCTTCCAGCGCTGAGTTATTAAAGAAAAATGAAACCAGGATGTAAAATTCTTGTTTTCTATGCAGATCTTGACTCTGTAAGATAAATTAGCCCCAGTTTGTATATGCTGTATTATATACATTTCAGATGTTATAAAAAGATAAAAAATTGTGTGTACATCTGTCTATTATATCTGGGCACAGGTGAGTGCAGGTGCAGGTGGAGTTCAGAGGACATCATCTCTTCCTTTGGAGCTGGATTTGCAGGCATTTGTGAGCTGCCTGATGTGCGTGCTGGGAACCAAAGTCAGGCTTTCTGCAAGAGCCATGAAGACTCTTAACTGCTGGCCCATCTTTCTAGTCCTTGGTTTTTGTTTTTGTTTGTCTTTTTGTTTTGTTAGAAAAGATGAGCAGTAGATGATTTGGGAAACATTGTTTAACATTTTCAATAATATTTCTATCAGAATAAATTTCATTTTTAATACATTTGGCATGTGGGTTTTGGACGTGAATTAATCAAATAATTTAATGTAATTTCTTGCTCTACTTTTTTCTTCTCCTTAATTCCAGGAGTAAAATAATTGGCCCTCCTTGGGATAATTAATTGCCTTGCTCTGAATGTTTGTCTTCTCCTTTTAATTTCGCCCTCCCCCTTCCTTCTTTACCTCCCCTCTCCTGCTATAGTGCTGGGAATCAAAGCCAGAGCCTTGCACTCACTAGGCAGAACTCTGTCACAGAGCCCCACACCAGTCCTTTCTGCTCTATTCCTAACAGAGATGAGATAGAACAGCCCAATGATGTCCATCGCTGGGGAGTGGGTACTGAGACTGTGGTGCATGTGCACAGTGGAATTTTATGCAGCCATGAAGAAAAATAAAAATTTGAACTTTGCAGGAAAATGGATGTATCTGGAAAAGATTCTACTGAGCTAGGTAACCGGTGCCCAGAAAGAAAATGGCCCATATGTTTTCTCTTACTATGTGTGTCAGTCTTGACTCTTTAGTTTTGTGTGTTTCCCTTGGAGGATTTGGGGAACCCAAGATGCTAAAAAGGGAAGAGAGGTGGGTAGTTGCCTTAAGGCAGAAAACACAGTGAGTGACACATAGGTTAAATAAATGTTGAGGAGATATAGTGAAGGGTGGAAAGGTTCAAGTGGGGAGAGAAGGGGAGGGTGAGAGACACAAGGGAAAGGGCATACAACAAAGGAGGTTGGAGAAAAATCACTTGGTCGACCCAATAAAAAAACATAAAAAGGAGTTTGAAGGCATAAACCCTGTGAGACTAGTCAATGCAGACCCCAGAAGCAGTGGCCAGTAAACAGAAACTGCAGTGCTAAGCATGAGACACCTCTGTAGGAGTTGTTTGTCATGGAGGCCCTCAAAACCACACAGGCTCTTGCCTGTTGATTACCTACCAGGGCTAGCTGATAAAAGACACTACTACTATAGACAGTGCACATTTTATACTTTGGATGCAAGGTGTAGAGAAATCAAGCTGGAACTGGGCTGAAAGATTCCCACTACTGGCTAGCTCTCATGGTGTTGGATGGTACAATTCAGACTATTAAAGGATACAGGAATCCAGCGTTTAATTCAGCTATAAACTCTACAAACTACAGTACCCACCTGCCAGGTGAACTGTGCCCATTAGTGCAGTTATGGGAATAACCACCTGCCCCTTACTTGGACTTGGGGCTTTGATTAAAAAAAAAAAAAGGAATTCCTGCCTAATGCTGTTAATCTGTGTGGTGATTTGAATATGGTTGGCACAGGGAGTAGACAAGAAGCGTATTGCTGTAGGCATGGGCTTTAAGACCCTCTACCTAGCTGACTAACTCACTCATTCTTCTCCTGTTTGCCTTCAGAACAGGATCTTGAACTCTCAGCTCCTCCCGAGCTATGCCTGCCTGGGCACTGCCACATTCCCACCTTGACGATAATGGACTGAACCTCTGAACCTGTAAGCCAGTCCAAATTAAATGTTGTCCTTATAAGACCTTGATCATGGGGGGCTGAAGAGATGGCTCAGCGGGTAAGAGCACTGACTGCTCTTCTGAATGTCTTGAGTTCAAATCTCAGCAACCACATGGTGGCTCACAACCACCTGTAATGAGATCTAATGCCCTCTTCTGGAGTGTCTGAAAACAGCTATAGTGTACTTACATATAACAATCAATAAATCTTACAAAAAAAAAAAAAAAAAAGAAAAGAAAAAAAAAAGGCCCTTGATCATGATATCTGTTCACATCAGTTAAACCCTAACTAATACAATTGGGGAAAAAAAAATCCATGACTAAAAAGGCCTTAGGCCATGAGGGGTAGGGACCTAAGGTGGCTGCTTACATGAGTTGACACAGCATCAAACTATTTCCTAAATATCTATGTTTATATACATAGACAAAGGCTATTCTTATCTGTAAATGAGAAAAAAAACACCATTCAGGGCACAGAGATAAATGCAAAAACCCACAGCTGTTCAAGATGCTGAGAAGAAAGGACAGTTGAGGGCCCAGCCCTATACAAGACACTTATACAGTTCTCTTAAGGCCCAGGGAAGAGCAGCATAACAAATGTAAGAGAGGTGGGGAGAGGAATTTCAAAGGGAGATAGCTCAGTGGGTAAGAGCACTGACTACTGTTCCAGAGGTCCTGAGTTCAATTCCCAGCAACCACATGGTGGCTCGCAACCATCTGTAATGGGATCTGATGCCCTCTTCTATATGTCTGAAGACAGCTACAATGTACCCACACAAATGAAATAAATAAATCTTTAAAAAACATATATATTCCATCTCCTAGGCATGAAGTGGTCATGGCAAGTGGGAACTAGCAGCAACTGTGCATCCTCTCACTGGGTCTCACTTGTCCTCCTGACAAGCAGCTATGAAGGGGAAAGAAACATGGACCCTTTCTGCTTACTGCTGATCCATTGGCAGCCAACCGATGCTGAGAGATGGTAAAGCTTAATACCCATGTACTTACCCACTGGGGAGCCCACCAGGCTCTTTTGGCTATTTCTGAATTGAAGAGTACACAGACAGCCCTGGGTAAACTCTGTAGAACAGTCTACCAAATCAAAATCAGTAATAGGGCAAATGGATTTGTAGTGAGCAACGAAGTCTGTCAGAGGAGGGAATGAGGTAGGAAAGGGTCAAGGGAAGAATGAGCAGAATACACGGGGTGCATGTGTGGAGTTGTGAAAGAACAAAATCTGCTATGAAAAACTATAGAACCGAACAACACACCAGAGGGAATTCCCAGGTAATAAACATAAATAAACAGCATGTAAGACTAACAGATCATATCTAGTGTCAGCCAGGCTGGCACATGCCTGTAATCTCAGTTCTAGAGCTACAAAGGCAGAAGATTGTGAATTTGAGGCCAGCCTGGGCTACATTGCAAGAGTTCTAGGCCAGCTTGAACTATTCAAGGAGACTCCATCTCAACCAACAACCAACCAACCAATCAACCAATTACTACAAACAACCCAGCCAACTGAATAAACAGTGACAATAGTGACAAAACCAAATCTCACAAAACACTGATTCCCGCCCACAGCTTCTGCTTGAACAAGAGAGAAACGAGCAGGCAACATGCACTTCTATGGCGTGTTCTAGGTTCACCTTACAGACACCAACAGTGTGCACGATTTGGGGTGTGTCAAATTGCTAAGAAAGGGATAACCAGATGCTGAACACGTTCAGTTTTATTACAACAAAGATGTTTCTTCAAAGCCCGAGTGCTGGTGCAGTCTGATTTCTAAAATTAAAAAAAAAAAAACAAAAAACACATCTGCCATCTGAAGGAAGCCCCACAGCTACGAGGGGTGTGATCAAGCCCACTGTAAACCTGACTGGCAGGATTAAATTCTGGTTAACTTCTGTACTGCCAGTGAGCCAAGCATCCTCATTACAAATGGAGTTAGTTACAAACGGAAAATCTGTCTTCTGGTGCAGGAGGCTTGGTTGAACTAGACTGGAACATTCTGAAGTGGTTTGGGGGTCCCTAGGGGTGAAGGGTCATGGTCACCTTTATCCTCAATGGAAGATTCTGAAGGTTCTGGGGTGAGACTCTGTGCTCTGGCCAGGCTCTGTGGCTGCTGACAGTTTGTGTGTTATTGTTGGGGAAGAAGGGGTTCGGCTCTGCTGATCACCTTCCTCAGGGCTGGGAGAGAACTGGCAAGGAGAGGCAGGGGAAAAAGAGGTAGGGATTTCCTAGTATTGTGAAGATGGGAGATGATTTTGGAAATAGACTGCTTGCAGGACAGGAGATATAGTCAAAGATAACTGCGTGCTAGAGCACAGCTTTCCAGGGCGGGTGGTGTCCCAGGAGGGAGTAAGAAAACACCGGACAGGGGGTGGGGGTTATGCAGAGAAGAAGTTGCTCCACAAGGTTTGCTGCAGTAAACTGGGGGTAGGGCGGGGCACATTTACAGTGGGAGTGTGCCCAGTATTGAGGCAGGCTAGACATATGGAGAAGTATGGGACATAAAGGATAAAGCAGCCTTTCACCCTGGGGTCTGCTTTTAGCCTCTCATCTGCAGCATGGTGTGAATTGCAGCACAAGTAACAACTGCAGAAAGCCTTTCTCCCCTCCCAGCTAGAAAGCAACCTCCTTTACAAGGAAAGACTGTCACCAAAGCAACCCCAGTGGCTCCTGGTTCTACTGTATCAGATTATAATCCTGTCCAAGGCACCCCTGGAACTACCCTCTAATCTCAATTATCAAAACAGATAAGAAACAGACAAGAAAAAGAAAGAAAAGGTTTCCTAGCAACCTCTTGAGATGTAACTTGAGAGCCACGGAGATGGTAGGCATAGCTAATGCTAATTAGACTGCCTTTGAAGAGCCCATACACACACACACACACACACACACACACACACACACACACACACATGTGGGTGTGTCTTACTTTCTTTTAGAGTGGTTCCTTTTCTCCTAACTTTTGTACTTGAAGTTTATATTAATGTATCGTTAATGAAACATCCAATCCTTCTCATACAGGCTAGTCTTGACATCTTTAATTTTTTTTTTATTTTATGTTATTCCATGAGTGTAGGCATCTGCATGTATGTGTGTGCCTGTGTATGCAAATGCCCAGGGAGCCAAATGCCTCACACCTCCTAGAGCTGGAGTTGCAGGCAGTTGTGAGCTGCTTGTTATGGGCGCTGGGAACCACACTCAAGCCTTCTGCAAGAGCAACGAGAGCTCCTAACCACCCAAGCATCTACTCAGTGCCCTAAAACTCTTCTATTTCAAAGCTACAAAGAGTCAGGTTTGGCTTGAGTGAAGGTCTCTAAAAGATTAAAGGTATTCTTCAGGCTGCTGAGAGTGACAGTGTGGAGGTGTGCCTCTGTCCCCTCATTGCTGACCCTAGGATATTCTATGCAAAGACTTGTGCATTTATGCTTGACAGAAAATTTCCCACATGCTCTTGTGGTGTTTGCTAATGCAAAGGATGAAAGGGATGCTTTTTAATTAAATGACACTCAATGAACAAATGATATTTTTTACCTCTAGATTGTCTAACAATGCAATTAGATGAGGTAGAGGGTAGGGGCTATGGGAGATTGAATGAATATCAGTCAGACTCGGGAATATGGGAGAGATGTGGCGATCTCATCCTGATGTATTGTTTCTTCCTAGAGTAAAACCTTCCATTTTTAGAGGCAAACTTCTTCATACAGGATATTTACAAAGAGGTAAACAACAGAATGTTCTAAGGGAAGGTGAAATGCTACAGAGAAGCTCCCCCTGTTAGGAAGTAAACCACTCAAACTAGTTCCAGGAAGTCCCTAAAACTGACAAGATTCAATAGATGCCTCCCTTCCCAAGAGTATATAAGCATTAAAGACTACTGAGAGAAGACTTTCAGACAAACCCAGCTCCCTAAAAGAAGTTCAGCAGCTTCCAGTCTAGAAGAAACAAGACAGATGAGCTGCCTGGAAGAGGCTAAGGCCAACAGAGCCACCTGGAAAGGATGCTTTCCAGCATGCTGAGCCTCTGCAGTCTGTTCAATGTGCTGCTGGTGCCAGCTATTGTGAGCTGTCACCCAGGCTGGGGTGGCCTTTGATGATGCAGCTGCTTTCTGCACCCATAATAACCACTCATCCATATTCCAGTATGTAACCCAATAAAACTCAGGGTTCACCAAATCTGACTTTGGTGTTGCCTGTACTTTGGTCTGTTGTCAGTTCCCTCTCTGGGCAAGCCGATGTTGGTCGTGTTTGCTGAAAATAGTGTCATACAACACACTGTCACTGGGTACTGTCCTTGTGTTTCCCTTAGATTCATTGAGTTGAACTGTGTCACCAAGGCTAAGAGGTGGGGCCTTCAGTAAGTGATTAGGTCATGAGACCTAAGCCATCATGGCTAGGATGATGGCCATTAAAAAAAGACATATAGGAAGGAGACCAACTTTGTTTTGATTTCTTGCCCTAACTCCTAACATCATGAAAAATATAGAGTGGCCTCCACCAGATACCGAATCTGTTGAACTCTTGATCTTAGAAAGTTTTTGTTTGCCAAACTTTAAAAAAAGTTTTTGCTGCTTAGAAATTACTCAGAGTCAGTTATTTTGTTATAATGGTAAAATCAGGTCAAGACACTGGTAAAAGGCAGAGAAAAAACGTATTTTGGATTGGTCCTAGAGCAGGTCAGCCTGGAATTATTATTTATTATTCTTTCAAATAACATTTTCTCTTCAGAGACCAGCATCCAGATGATGCCATTTGAGCATGTGATGAACCCTGAGATGAAAGTATAGGCCGGGTTGAGACCGGGATGTTGTGGAAGCAGATAAGAGAGTTTGGGTAGGAGCCTAAGAATACAGAAACAAAACAAAACACCAAAACAAAACAAAACAAAACAAAAAACAAAACAAAACAAAAAAAACCGGAACAAACAAAAACCCCAAAGAATCCATTAGAGGCTTCGTGGGGCTCTGAGAACCCGAAGATGTTCTCAGAGTGGTATAAGCCAGGCATTTTCTGTTGCTCCAATTAAATCTATAGTGTGTGTGTGTGTGTGTGTGTGTGTGTGTGTGAGTGTGTGTGTGTGTGTGTGTAGGCATGTGTGTGCATCTCTCTGTGTGAAATAGATAGAGAATTATAAAACATGTATGGATATTTGCCTGCATTTATGTGCGTGCTCCATCAGAGCAACTGGTACCTATGGAGGTCAGAAGAGGACATTGGTTCTGTTGGAGGGGGAGTCGCAGATACTTGTGGGATACTGAGAATTTAATCCAAGTCTTCTTCAATAGCAGCCAGTACTCTTAATCTGAACCATCTCTCCAGCCTCCATATTATAATTTTTGTGGGGTGGCAGTACTGACTTCTTGGTCTCTCTTGTTTCTGCTCATTTTTTTGACCCTGGCTTTTCTGCTCTTCCCTATGACTCCGTGAACTATCCAGCCAAGTTGACGACCAGTGTTAGTTATCACATGACTGGGGGTGGGGTGGGTTCAAAGGCCCAGCAACATTGGTGTCACCTCTCAGGTGCCTTTCCAGGCCCACTGAGTGTGTCTCCAGCTGTGCATTTGCACTGAACCTCATGAACAACTTTCTACAATTAAGTTAATGCCAAATGGATTGCCTGCCAGGTGTACAGGGTTTTCACTACATTTCCTTCTCTTCCCCAAGCTCGCCACTGAGACCAGGATACAGAACAGCGTACCAAGGTCTGTTGTTTGTTTGATTTTTGAGTGAGGAAAATTGGAGGACACAGCAGGTAGAGTCAAGAATCGACCCTTCTCTGACTAGACTAGGACCCCCCAACACATTAGGCTTCCTTGAAGTTCTGCCCTGCTAGACTACCTTCCAGCCAGGATATTAGACCTTTCTGCAGGCAGGCAGACCCGAAGGAGCTAAGCTGCTAGATTTCTGCTTCTAGCCCCACTGTGTGCTTGTCTACTAGGTTGTTTACCTAGGCAGCCCCACCTGGATATTTAGGTTATTAGGTTGTGCTTCTCCCTAACAGTAAATGCCCTAAGTCTCTGAGAGAACTCTTGTCTCCAAATCACATGGGACGAAACTGTCCACCACTAACTAGCTCAGGTGGACGCAAGGTCTCTGATGATGTCTTGTGGACTCAGCAAGGGCAGAGCCTCTATCCTCTCCACTGGCTGCTCCATCTTTTCATAAAACGCAGCTCCCACAGCTGCTGGGTTTCGGAAACCCAGCTGGTAACATCATCTGCCTGTGAACTTCTGGAAGAAGGAGCCAATTGGTGAGCTGGTCATTTCTGAGGAGAGAGTGTTGCCTTTTGACCCTTGCAAAGATCATGTTACTAGGAATCAACCATCGATGGAGAGGTTGCTTTTCTTCCAGTCATAGGTTCCTCACCTCCAGTAAATAGAACCACTGTGAATTCTGACTGATTGGCCTTAACGCCTGACAGTGAGTTATTAGCGATATGCAAAACCAGGCATTGAACCCTAGTGTGTCTAGCATTGTCTACTGCTTAATAGGCCGTAATAATTTTATTATCTAGGTATTAAAATGGGACAATTGGCAGCTTCCCCCCCCCAAGTGTTTCCAGGTTGATTACATATGTAAGGAGGAGAGGCAGTGTAAGATCTATGTACCCAGTAAACTGCTTTTTCAAACGACATTCCTTCCTCTTTATTTTATTTGAAAGTGTAGGGAGTTCAGTATAGTTCAAGGAAAGCATTGTGGTAAACAGCCAGATTAAATGTGAGCCGTGTAAAGAGCAGCAGCTTGCAGAAATATTGCTATAGATACTAAGACCAAACCCTGCCTCGGTACGGACCACACATAATTGAATCATGTTCAATAGAAGGCCATTACAAAACCCAACTTATTTGCAATGCTAATGTGGGGAAGACAGCTGTCACAGGGAATTAAATATGATCATTCAGAGCTTGAATAAATGAGGTGTCCATTATATTCTGGCGGTGTTGCAGGCTGCTTGAAGAACACAAATAAATGATACTGTTGCAGGGACCAGCCCATGGTTTTGTCTTTAGTCCTGGAAATAGGAGCGCCCTGGAGGTGGAGGCAGGGAGATAGAGATGCAGAAAAAAAAAGACTTGGCAGATAAATACAGGCAAGTAGGCAAGGAGTTTCTGCCCTCCCCCGCGACCCCCCCCCCCCGAATGAGCCGAGAATGCACAGGCATAATCAAAATTCTATTTTCTGATGCCTGAAATAGATTTTAATTCTATTAAAGATTTTTGTCAAGATTCATCCCGTCTCCCTAAGACTCAAATCACAGGCAACTCACAAAGGGGCCGAATGTGAATGAGCAGACTGGAGAGTAAGCAAAGCTAATCCTTTTGTCCCTACCCTAAGGCTTTCCTTCCCATCCAAACGGATAATAAAGATAACCGAACTTTCTCCCTGATAATCAGTCTGCAATGAGCATAAAAGATACTTGGATCCGCTCTAGTTCTAAACATGCCATTAATTGTCCAATTAACAGAAAGACAGTTTTTCTTTGATTAGGTCTGAGCAACCTGCCCACAAGTAAGTTTTCTCATGTTAATAGCACAGGATACTACACTGTCATCTTTTGACATATAATAAAATTAGGACAAATTTTTTTTAAAGCAATTAAATATAAGAACATTTTCTGATAGAATATCAAACTCAGGTACTTCTAGAACATGCTTTATTAGTATGAAGTTACAATACACCATGTTTGGGGAAAAGGCACAGGCTTCTATGACCAGCATGGCCCTCGTAGGAATCATAGCTGCTGGGCTAAAACAGCTCCTTGGAAGCAAATGAGACCCTCAAAAGTCTCTGCTTGTGGTGTGTTAAACTTTATTCTCTGTAAGCTGTCAGCAAAGAAGTTCTCTCTCTCTCTCTCTCTCTCTCTCTCTCTCTCTCTCTCTCACACACACACACACACACACATACACACACACAAGTGGTAGTAAAAGTGATAAAATAAAGAGATCAAATGGGAAGTCTGTTTATATCTGGTTTTGTATATACCAAGAAATGTAGCGTTGAGGATTTTTTTTCTTTGTGTGTGTTTGTATTGTGGTATAGAATTACATTTATGAAGTATATAAATTCAATTCAAGAAGGTATTGTATTTGTAGCTTCCAAGAGCTTTGAGTGCTTCTGAGTTGCTCGTCAGTAAATTCTTTCAGACAAGTTGGTTTCAGGTCCTTGTGTGACATTTTAGAAATGCAGTGCTGTGTGAACGCTGGCTGGGAATCCCTAGAATTGGCGCTGTGACTGAAGCCATTTTTCTCTCATGCCCACAAAAACTCTCTCCTATATTTTTTGTTTTCGGTTATTAAAATCTATTCCTTGGACGCATGACTGGGGGAATTAATGTATGAGAATTGTGGGTTCAGGGCTAGCCTCAGCTACGTAGTGAATTTGAGGCCAGCATGGGCTACATGAGACCCTATCTAAAAAAATCAAAACAACACAAAACAAAAAAAAAACACCTTAAACAAACAAAAATATCTATTCACTTGAAAGAAGACTTAGGAATAGTTATAGTGTTAGCAGAAAAAGATGACTGGACTTAAGGTTTTAAAAGAATTCTCTAGAATCCTGACTTGGAAGGGAAGCTGAGAAGTTATGAATTTCTACATGGGGAGAGCAATTCAGATGCCACCGTTCACTCAGGATTTAAAGATCTGTGTTTATAACAACTCCCCCCCCCCCGATCCCAGCTCTCCAGAAATACCACTGATAGCTTTATTAATATCACTTTAATACCTTTTGGGTTATACGTGTGAATATTCTCATACATTTCCTGTTTTTTTAATAGCCACTCTATTGCAGATTGGTTATAAAAATTTATCAATATTAGTTAATTAATATGCTTCAATACATAATAATAGGCCTCATTATGACACAATACATATATAATGTATTTTGAACAAATTAATGCACCCACTACCCTGTCTTGCCCCCCCCACTCCCCCTGAATCCTACCTTTTTCCTACCTTGTTCTCCTACAATCATGTCTTTTTTTTTTTTTTTTTTTTGGTGGCTCAATGAGTTGTTTACAGAAATATGGACATCTTACTGATGAAGGCCAGGGTTTGATCCTCAGTATGGTTGTGGGGAAAAGACAGTGTTTATTACAGCTTAATTTAAAGACTGGAAAACTCTGGTCTATTGCCCAAACCCTGCCCCTTTCGCTCACCTGCTTGTTTAAATGTAGTTTTCCTGGGATCCAGCTGCAGCGGTCTGCTTTATTGCAACAATGGCCGAGTTTAGTAGCTGCAACAAACTGTATTGTTTGCAAAGATGAAAGTATACTGCCCTTTATAGAAAAGTTGGTTGACTTTTGACTTAACTCATCATATTGCTGGGTGTGAAGATTATCTCCAATTTTTATACTATAGAAACAATACTGCGGGGTCAGTGACAGGGCTCAGTGGGTTAATGCTCTTGCCTCCAAGCCTAATGAGTTTGAGCCCTGGAACCTAAATGGTGGGAGGAGAAAACCTATTCTCCCAAGTTGTCCTCTGACACACTGGCACACACACACACACACACACACACACACACACACACTCACACATTGTAATAAAAAATAACACTGCAATAAATATGTTGTAAACTCTTCTTGGTGTATTCAGCCACTGTCTCCTGCCCTGTTTATAGGAATGGATTCTATTCCAGGATCCTTGGGCTATGTGTATCACTGTGACTTCCGGGATCTAGAGACTAGACTAGCTAATGTTGGTCAGTCACGCAAATATATTCACACATGGCTGATGGGAGAATTAAGTGAGGTACATGAAAGTCTGCTGGGAGTAGACAGCCAAAAACTTGTACCCAATTGGTCTACCCTACCCTGTAGGTCTTCTCCTCTTTCTGATTTTAATCTGCATCCTCTGTTGTAGTAAACTATCACCGTAAGTATAAATGTTTATCTGAGTTCTATGAGTTCTAGAGAATTCTATATGGTCTTAAAGATCCCTGTCAATATTTCCTTACATATGAGGGAACAAAGGAAGAAGGGAGGGAGGAAAGAAGAGAGGGGGAGGGAAGCGGTAGGAGAGAGAGAGAGAGAGAGAGAGAGAGAGAGAGAGAGAGAGAGAGAGAGAATAATACGTTTGGAGTGAGACTAGACCCCATAGGTTTATATAATTGAAAGCTTGGTCCTCAGTTGGTGGAACTGTTTCGGGAGGAGTTAGTAGGCGTGGCCTCTTGGGGGAGGTGTGCTACTGGGGTTAGTCTTTGAGGTTTCAAAAGCCCATGCCATTCCCTGTGCTGTTCTCTCTGCCTCCTCCTTGGGGGTAAGGATGTAAACTCTCAGCTACTGCTCCAACGCCACGCCTGCCTGCCTGTCTATTGCCTTACTCCTTGCCATGATGGCCATGGACTCTAACCATCCAGAACTGTAAGCCCCAATAAACCCTATCTACTAATAGTTGCCTTGGTCATGGTTTCTCTTCACAGTGAAGGAAAGGTAACTAAGACAGAAGCCCAGGCAGAAGGAAACATTGAGTAATGATAAAATCTGCCGAAGTATGGCTGTGATGAGTATTCATGGCTATCAGTTTGACACACCCGAGAAGAGAGAAACTCCATCGGTAAATTGCTCCCACCAGATTGGCCTGTGGGCATGTCCATGGGGGCATTCTTTTCTATTGTTTGATGATGAGTGAAGGACTAGCCCAAGGTGGGATGTGCCAACCCTAGGCAAGTGGTCCAGAATTTTATAAGAAAGGTTACTGAACATGAACCTGAAAACAAGCTGGGTAAGCACCATTCTTCACACTCCCAGCATCCTGCCTTGTCTTTATTAAATGATGACATTCTGTTAATTCCTTTTTTTTCTAAGTTGCTTTTGGTCAGAGTTTTATCACTCTGAACATGTTATCCCTCGGACATTTATCACAACTACAGTTTTGGTAAGGTCAGGCCCATTGAACTGTTCTGGCTTGATTTTTCCTGGGTTTGTGGAATCTTAAGATTCAAGGCTCCCAGAGAATGAGCTTGGGGCAAGCACACTGCTGTGAGGTGCTTGGGGCAGCAGAAAGGATCTGAGAGCCAGGGCAGAGGAGCCTTGTGCAGTTGCAGGGAAACTGGGCACATAGCACATAAACATTTACTGTTTAACACCAGTCTTTGCTCTGAGCATTGGGGACGTGAAGGCTAAGAAAACACCTTTGCTCTTAGGTGTTTACATGATGTAAAAGTCAATTCTTCAAACTGGAACTGAGGTGTTGTAAGGAGTCATGTAACATAAAACAGCAGTTGTCTACTTCAGCAGGCAGGTTCCTCAGACTCTCCTGAGGCTCATCTGAAAAGCGGAGATGATGTGGCTGATTATGATGTGGATTAAACAGTTCGCAGAAGACACTCGGTAAGTGGTGGCTATTGTTTATAGCTAAGAGTGAGGGGTTTGAACTTTGGCTGGAAGTGGTAACATAGATTTGCAACCTTGGCACTCAGGAAGCTTAGGCAGAGGGATGTCATGTTTGAGGCCAGCCTGGGATGCATTCAGATTCCAGCTGCTTGAATATGGGTCCCTTAGTTCCTCCTGGTAGAAATCTCCCCAGTCATGTGTTTTTTTCCCATGGCCATACAGGTCCTGGTACCCTGCTGCCATGGGTGTTGAAATTGTATTCTCTCCACGAGAGGCCCTGTGTGTTCATTTTCCACAGGGTCCTGCGAAATAATCATGTAGTATATCAGGCACAAGACTCAGTTTGTGCAAGGGAATGGAGGTAATAATATATATCCTGTTATTTTTCAGTCATATCATTTTTAAGTGCATAAGTTTTATATTAAACAATTCTATCCTTTTCCATTTGTCTTATTTTTGGAAATGTTTTGATCATTCTCTTGGGTGCTGCTTATGTAGGGCCAGTGCACTTATTTTATAGAAAGGAAGCAAATGTCTTATAGGAGAGTGACAGACGCTAAGCACACACGAGCCTCGTGTTTAGCAATGAAGCACCATCCCTGGACATCTCAACAGTTTCCACAGAGCACTTGGTGTTTTATATGGGGAAATCATTGCATTTAAAACTGAAGATACAACAAAAGGCAGAACAATTCATAAACTTATGTAATAGGAATACAGTTACCCCTTGAAGACTGGTGCTTTCATGTAAAGTGTGGTATGAAAGCAAACTTCAGGACTGTTAAATGCCCTCTTATAGCTAATTCTTGCAATTTAGGTCCCTGCAGTCTAGAGCAGAGGAAAATAAAGAGTCCTGTCCCACTAGAGAAAGTAAATTTGAAAGAAATATTGAAGTAAAAGGAACAAACCATTTCTGAGTACTTCAAACACAATGGCATAGTTGTCTTTTTAAGCAGAGTGCTTGTATTTAATTTCCACCTGTCAGCAGGTAGGAAGAGAAATGGAGAAAAAGAAATAGCTTTACAGATCAACAGAGGCCCATTGAGGTAATAAGAGGTCTGACGTAAGCATATGTTTAGACTCTAGCAATTTAAATATTTTCATATTTGAATTTCTATCTTCAACACTAGAAAATTAAGTGTTGGGCATGAAGTCTAGTACCCTACAGAGTGTTGACTAAAAGTCTTAAAAATTCAGAGGCATCTAAACAAGCAAGGTGTGTGTGGCATAGGTGGGGCGTGCTTGGGATTGCCTCACAGGAAGGTGAAAGCTTACCTTCGGGACTCTGTGATTGCCTGTATGCAAATCAGCCAAGATCATATAATTTAGCAAACCCAGTTTGTTTAAAAAGTCTGAGAGAAGCTATATACAATGCTTAGGGAAAATCCCAAGCTGATCGGTGGGAGTATAGTTTGTAAAAAGTAAAGACACTTGAGTTAAGGAGTGAAATGATGGAAACTTATTGAGAATTAACGAGTCCTCCTCCTGACTGTCACTACATGTTCATAAAGTAGGAGGGGGCAGGAGATGCTGCGTGGGGCCGTGTCAGCAGGCTCTGCACTGTGAAGAGTAAGGAAGATGGAGGGTATGAAGACAGTGGCTTGCTCTTCAATGAAGGGCTTTTAATTTTGCAATTAATAGGATGTTTTATTTTGCACCAAATTTAAGCCTTCAGAGCTACCCCCACTTGAACTTTAACAAATAAGAGGAAAACGAGTGTCGGCATGGGGTCCAGGCACAGGAGTGTGTGGGGAGCACGTGGTTTTAAAATTCATTGTTCATTAGTTCATGTTTGGAGGCTGAAAGCTTCCCAAAGGTCAACAGTGTACTAATGCTTTTTATTACCATAATTATTACAAATAGTTACCTTTGCCACTTTGGCTGTGCCACTTTGAAAAATTACTTTTGAAAATAGTTTTTCAGTCCTTATCGTCTCTCATCAGAGTAGTGAAGGGAAATTACTGGTGCTGGGTGCTGTGGGAAGCAAGAGGACATAGAAGTGGCCCAGTGTAGGCCACACACTGTGCCTGTGCTGGAGGAGGGGCCAGTTAGTGAAGTGTGTGTGCACCGGTATATTATGGTTGCATTTCTATAAGTAGGAAAGTGATGTGGTTCCTGTTTGAAGGGTTTAGGGTTGAATCTGGGGCTCAGCCAAGATGGTTTTCGAGTGTGGATAGCAAGCTATATTTTGGGGGTGTTTATGTAACTTTCACACGAACACACTTGCATGTGTGCACACCTACAGTTAGTTTTTCCCTTGTGAACACAAGCCCTCCCTTGGCGAGGTGTTGGTCAAACCTTTAGGAAGAAGTCCAAGTGTCTTCATTGGCACTAATTTGGATTTAAACTGGCAGAATGATCTAGATTTAAATTTTAAAATTTTATTATTATTTTACCTGCAAGAGTGTTTAGATTGCATGCATGTCTGCACCATTCGGGTGCAGTACCATGGAGGTCAGATGAGGTTATTGTATTTCCAGGAACTGGAGTTTCTGATGGTTGTGAGCAGCCATGTGGGTACTAGAATGAACCTCGAGTCCCCTGGATGAGCAGCTAGTGGTCTTAACGATTGAGACATCTCTCTAGTTCTACTCTAGATTTAGCTACTTTTATATTTTTTGTAAGTTCAAGAGAGGGATGAAGGACCTGACAGAAGAAATGAAAGTGGCTTGGGAAATAGCAGCTTTAAGATGTCCCTGCAGAAGGATGTGCTAAAAGCCTGTAATTGGCAAAGTTTAGGGGAAAATCATGAATAGGAAGATTAAAGCTACTTTGTTCTGTTGGAAGGATTCACATGTTAGAAGGTTGGTCTCCAGTGAGATGACATTTGGAGTTAGTAGAGCCTCTAAAAGTGGGGAGTTGATTAGTTTGTTGGGTTGCTGTCCTCAGATGGGATTTAAGGTAGTTTTGATGAGAGCCTGAGTTAATTCTTCTGATAGCAAGTTATTATGAAAGGAGAGCAGTGGCGCACACCTTTAATCCTAGCACTTGGGAGGCAGAGGTAGGTGGATCTCTGAGTTTAAGGNCAGCTTGGTCTATAGAGTGAATTCCAGGACAGCCAGCGTTATACAGAGAAACCCCGTCTCAAACAAAACAAAACAAAACAAAACAAAACAAAACAAAGCAAAGCAAAACAAAACACAAACAAAAACCCAACCAAACCAAATCAAACCAAACCAAATCCTTCAAATGCCTGGGCTTCCTACCTACTGAGTGGCTCCTTCTCTGTATGTAAGATGTCATCTGACATGCCTCAACCAGTCAGATCCTCTCCACAGGAGTCAGAGCTATGCTGTGTAGATTTTCAGCCTCCCAAACAGTGAGCTAGGCAAGTCTGTTTTATTTCTAGGGTACACAGCCTCAGATATTTAATTACAGTGACAAAATATGAACTAATATTAAATCTAAAAAACATAATGAGTTCTTTGGGAGATGAAAGAAATTTAAGAGGGGGTTTATGTTTTCATGTTAATGAAATATTAACATGTAACTTGCTATTAATGCTAAGTATGCAAACTAGAAGGAGTATTTTGACCCCAGGAGTCTGTTAAGGTCCAGTCATACTAGAGATATATTATCATAATTGACTAATATATACAGTGTTACCTGTAAGAATAATTGCTTACATATGGTCTCTGGAACATGATGTTTCATTGATGTTTCTAATCTTGGCATTTAGATAAAGAACACTGTGAGGAGGGAACAAAAGAGAAACTGAGGTCAGATTGAGAAAGCCTTAGAGCTTTCAGATGTAAAGATGCCCTGGTGGCATGTAGAAGCTGCATTACAAAGATGACATACAAGGAGGTAGGAAAACCAACTGTGTTGTTTCCTGATGAGAGATGACAAGCAGGCATGTGGGGTAATATGAAGAGGCAAAAGGGATAACAAACTTGTTTCCTAAGTAGGGTTGAAATGATGTCCTACAGGAGGGACAAGAGGGTGGAGGGGAAAGACTGAGTCAACGGAGACCAAGCTCAGGTGGCAGGTGGTGACCTTGTGCTGCATCACTGAGCTTGAAGCACAGGAGAGCAGAGCTGTTCTGGTGGGGCTCGCTGGAGGTGGGTACAATAGGCTGCTGCAACAGGTACCAGACACTGGGTGGCTCAAACAACATACACATGTTATCATGTATGGAGTATGGAGGCAGGAAGGCCATGGAGGTGCCGTTCCTTCTAGGGTACTAGAGAAAGTTTTATATTAAGCTGATTTCTGGCTTCTGGAAAACCCCTATGAGACTCTGGTCTTCACAATGTTGTTCTTTTATGTCCTTTATATGCACAGATGTCCCTTTTATCAGGATACTGGTTATGTTGGCTAGGTATTTCTCCATCACACTGTTTGATTTCATCTTGTATATTTTTAAAACTGCATTCCATACGTGATCCTTTTAAAAATATCATGTAAGTGCATGGTATGTGTCTGTGCACACATGTATATTTATACACTTGTGCGTGCATGAGCACATGCTCTGTGCATGTGCAAACATCAGAAAACAACACCATGGAGACATTTCTTTCATTTTATCTTCAAGTGGGTTCTGAAGATCTAGCTCAGGTCTCCAGGTTTCTACAACAAGGAGATCCCAAGGTTTAGGTTCCCATGGACCCGCTGTCAAGGGCAGTGGGCATGAAGATTGTCGAAAGCAGGGACTGGATGATTGTCAACTTATATGGAACACCTATGTATTAAGGAAATTTCCACACGTTATCTTTTGAGTTTAGGAGCGCAAGTCTGGGTAAAAGGAAGAACATAAAGACCTCAAGCATTTTAATGTAGTTCAGGCTATGCTATGTTATCCTGAGAGATGACATTTTGGAGTGTGAGCCGACAGCACAAGCAAGCAGGTTCCTCTTATCTTCCTCTGGCCTCTTCCTGAAGAAAGTTTTAAGATCCCCATTCAAGAAATGCACCAACTAGGGCTGGGGAGGTGGCTCAGTGGTTAAGGGCACTTGCTGCTCTTTCAGAGGATCTGAGTTTGGTTCCCAGAACCCCCACACTTAGGCTCACTCACAACTGCCTTTAATTTCAGTTCCAGGGGAACCTGAGACCTTTTAGTGTCCTGTGAAGGCATCTTCATGCATGTATATGTATGTGTATGTGTATATGTATACATTCATATACACATAAATAAAAATAAGATTTAAAATAAAACAACAAGAAAATTACCGGGGAGAAAGGAGTCAAAGACACTGAGGTAGCAAGAGGAATCTGAGAAGTCTTGCTTCATTTTTTTTTTTTTTTTTTTTTATGATCTCATATCCTCCTCCTCTGGGCAGGCTCTCCACAAGTGTTCACCTCCTTCTCCAACCTAACCAAATGGTTTATGCGTTTACTCTTTTCTTAAGGTTCCTGTGCTATGCCGACAAGCTGACAGACACACTCATAAATACAGACGTTTGCATGCTTTTCTCTTGTCAGGGTTTCTGGTACCATCAAGACCTTGGCCACAAACCTGAGAAGGAAAGAAGGAAAGGAAAATGCCCCATTTCCCCTACAATCTCTATGTGTAAAGCCTTCTGTTGTGTTTATCTGTTGACTGAGTTTTTGACAGTTCTATATATGTATATGATATTTTTTGACAACACCTCTCAGCTTCCCCTCTCTCCCTAGTCATTCCATAATGTGCCCTCATATCTTCACTGAGCCCGGATGGTGCTCTCTGCTGGAATGCTGGATTGAACTGCAGCTGTACTGACTCCGTGAGTACAATGGCTACGCCATGTCCAGAAAACAGTATTTCATACTCCATAGCACCCCTTCCCATTCTCTGCCCTATATTCTTTAAAAAAAGATTGACTTCATCTTAGTTACTTATTTACTGTGTGTGTGTATTAGTGTGTATGTATTAATGTGTGTGTATTAGTATATGTATCTGTGGGCACATGTGTATGTATTAGTGAATGTTTATTAGTATGTGTATGTGTGTGTGTGTGTATGTATATATTAATGTGTGTGTGTGTGTGTGTGTGTGTGTTTTCCCATAAAGGCCAGAAGGGGCACTGGGTCCTTTGGAGACAGGGGTAATTTTGTGAGCCACCTGATGTGGGTGTTGGAATCTAAACTCTGATTCTTTGGTAGAGCAGTTAATACTGACTGACCACTGAGCACCCGTTCCAGCTGCTAACTCTTGTACTCTTTCTGCTCCTACTTCGGAGATATTCCCTGAGTCCTGCAAGGGTTGATATCCATGTCCCACTTAGGTCTGAGTCCTCAATAGTCACTTCTCAACACTTTGTCCAGTTCTGAGTCTCTGCATTGCTGCCACTACAGAAAGGGGCGGCTCTGGATCCACACTGATAACAACACAAATCTGTGGGTTTAAACGCAAATGCTCAAGAGGCAGTTTAACAGCATATCCATTTAGCTAAGGAATAGTAGCCCCTCACCCTCTAGGGCCTGTGACCTCCAAAGCCATGAACTTTTGACCAGGTTGACAGTACCAGGCATAAATTCTTTCTCACGGAGAAGGCTGGGATTCAATCAGGTTGCTTATCCCTTCAATGTTCATGCCTCTATTGTATTGGGGTCATATCTTGCCTGGCAAATTGGAGTTGTGACATTCAGAATTCACAGTAGGTAAGACCGTTGCTATTTCTTCTCCTTAGCAGCCTACACGGTACTATGAAAACTGTTCGGTTTAGTGTTTGTTTGTAGACAGGGTCTTACACTATGTAGCTTGAGCTGGTCTAGAGCTGCCACATGGGTGATGGGAATTGAACCTGGGTCCTCTAGAGGAGTCAACAGTGTTCTGATACACTGAACCATCATCTCTCTATGTTTCTGCTCAGTATTTAGATGACTTATCTGTCACTTATCCTCACATGGACCTAAAAAGAGAAACAGACAGTGAAACAGAAGGCAAAGGTCACATATTACACAGATGGTCTATAGTCTGTCTGTATTAAAGTCACAAATTTCATGGATGGTCTATAGTCTGTCTGTATTAAAGACTTATTTGATTTTACCAAGGATGCAGACTCCCTCTGGGAGAACCTAGAACGTGAACAGGTTGAGTAGAAAACTTTAGAGGGACTGGAACGATTCAGGAGCTGGCAGGAGGAGGCCATGGAATGGCAAGGAGAAGGGAGAGGTAGGAAACAAGCTAAAACAAGCAGGGAGAGCATTATATTAACTTAGTCAGCTAAGGACCTACAAGTGTCTCTTCGGTTCAGTGCCTGCTCTGCTCTTTGAACGTACATTTGATTAAGAAGTGAAATTAGAACAATTTTTTTTGTCCACAGTGATTACAGGCAACAGATTCACTGTAAAATAAAAAAAGAGAATTACTGTCAATTTTATTCTGAGCTCACCACAGTCAATGTGCTGTTGGGGAGAAACACCAATTGTGATAAATTGCGCCATCCATCTATGTAGGTTGACCTAGCGAGAATACGTTTGGAGGCAAATTTTATTCTTCAATTTTCAGCACTGGGACCTGGTCCCAAGGTTGTGAGCACATACTGCTCCTATGTGCACACATGCATGCTGCTGTTTAGGCTGGAAAGAAAGGCATTCAATTGTGTGTGCATGCATACACTCTAGGAGAGGAGCGAAAGGGGGAAGATTTGAAGGCTGGGTGAGGCATTTGAGGACATGCAGTGCTATTTGATGATAAATAAGCACCCACTGGCTGGTTGCCCATGCCTGCTTCACAAGCAATTCAAAGAACATTTTCATTAAAAGTAAAGCAGTTAAAATGTCAAGGTGCCTATTCATTCTCTCTCTCTCTCTCTCTCTCTCTCTCTCTCTCTCTCTCATTCTTTCTCTTTTCTTTTTAACATTACAAAAGAAGTGGTGGATTGTGGAAAGCCTAAACTACAGCTAAATAAAGGCCTCTTTTTGGCATTCCTTGGAGAAATCAAATCCAAGACCAGTGGTGAAAGGTGATTGTACCGTATCCACTACACAGACATTTCTTCTAATTATCAGCACGAATGTAATTACTTACAAGCATTAGGCTCCTATGATCATGTCCCTTAGAGCATTTCATCTTTAATGATTTTTCCTTGATAGAAAGCCAGTTGGAAGCATTTGTTGTATAACATTGCTCAACCAGAAAGAAAAATACGTACTTCTCAGAAGAAAGATCTGTATGCTTTCTTTTCAATGGTACTTATATTCTGCCAGAATTTGATTAGGAGCCATCTTGGCACAAAGATTGTTAATGAGGGAGTCAAATAACTATATAGATTAAACAGTTTCTTGGGAAAAAAAATACAATGTAGCAATGGTGTTTCTTTTCCAAGAATATTGAAGTTTAGAATTGTACCCACTTAAGGTGGATTGTTGAATGCCTTAATTTTTGAGGGCAGACATGGGAGAGGTGGCTTACTGAGGGAGTCTGTAGCTTTGAAGGGGGGAGATGGTTTTAAAGAAGACATTTCTGGTTTAAGGCTTACATCAATGCATAGATTCCTCAAGCAGATTAGAATTCTGTTGGCTATTAGTGATGTGAGAGAGTTCATAGTCCCCCTCCTTGAGAAAGGAATAATTTACCCTGCTAAATCTGACTTGGTGAGTAGGTATTTACTAATAGAGACACAGTTGCAGGTGTCAAGTTCTGCCCCAGCATTTTTTTAAAATCCCATTTCTTTTTTCTTTTTAAATATTTATATAAGTGCACCTGTATTTGTCTTCAGACACACCAGAAGAGGACATCAGATCCCATTACAGATGTTGTGAGCTACCATGTGTTTGCTGGGAATTGAACTCAGGACCTCTGGAAGAACAGTCAGCGCTCTTAACTGCTGAGCCATCTCTCCAGCTCCCTGCCCCAGCATTTTTAACATTGTCAGTTCTTTCTCTAGGAGCTAAAAAAAAAAAAATCACAAAACAATTTATTTTACATTGTTCAGAAACAATTTTGTGGTGTTGGCTTTCTGGATAATGGATGCTTACTTTTCTTATCCTTTGAAGGTTTTTAATGGAATTGGTGGTTGTTCACTGTATGTGGAGTATAATTTTGCTTTTCCTTGAGAAGCGATGTCATTATTACAGAGACTAATGATTCGACTGCGATTGCATCAAACCCGAAGCTGCCTTCTAGAGTAACTGAGGTGAAGACTAGTGAACCTCAGTGAGCATTCGGGGTTTCCCCCTTGTTTCCGTGTTTCTTAGAGTCATTTCACCACCTTCTTTTTACCACCATATTCATCAAGGCTGCTGGTGCCCCTTTTGCCGAAGTGACTAGAAGTTTTGTCTACAAATAAACTACAAAGTTTTGCAGCCATTATCCAGATAAAGACTTTACCTTTGTGTTTGCTTGAAAACCAAGATCAATAAAATGACACATTAGTTGATAATTTGACAATCTCGGGGATCCTTTGAAGATGTTACCTGATTAACAAATTAACTTGGCATCTGCAGCATAGAAATCTGTAGAAGGATTTAATTGTTTAAATCAAGAAGCACATATAAGGGTCTCTGGGTTACCTCAACCACTCCTGGTTTCTTTCTCAGTAGCTCTCCTGTCTCCAGACCGGCTCTTGTCCCTAGATGTCTTGAAGTTGGCCAATGGTTCTTAAATGTCAGTGATTTGTCTGGAGCCCTGTGAAGTTGCAGATCATGGGGCTCAACGTTGAAGTTTTGGATTTAGTAGGTCTGGAGTGGGTCCTGAGAAGCTTCAGTTTTAAGGGCTTAGAGGGGATGCCACTGGTGCTGGACTCTGGGCCGAATTTTGGCTGAGCAAATGTTCCCTCCCCATAGTTACTGAAAGAATGAAACAAGAGGGAATGGCATTTAGTTCTTCAGGCATCTGTTGCCAGAGAACTTTGCCAAGAGATGCCCTGTGCTCCCAGGGCCTGGAGAGTGGGTCTGTGGCCAGTAGCTTCTCACACTGGAGAACAGGGTGTCAACTTTCCTGTTATGAAGGTATCCTTTGATTTGGGAGTCAAAAAAAAAAAAAAAAAAAAACAAACCCCACACGTTCATTTTAATCTTTGGTAATGAGTAGGTTCTATTCTTGCTTTTCTCATCTATAACATTTATTACTTAATTGGGCTATTTGGCAGGTGGAGTTTCTTGAATAATTTTCAAAATCAAGGAATAGTAAACCTCTAATGTTTATCTTTCCTTCTTCAGCTACAGGGAACTTGGGGGCTTCTATTTATACCTTGTTATGCTGATCTAGCTAGCTCTCTTCTTCCGCATTTCCATGCACATATGTGCATAAATACGTGCATGGAAATGTGTGTGCATATTCATTTACACACACACACACACACACACACACACACACACACACACACACACCCTCCATAGGGATTTAGGCTGATACTATCACCTCATGATAATGTCTCTAGAACTTCAGTCTCTAAACCACATTTGACTCCACCAGCCCCTTCATCTCAGCACTTCATATGGATGGCCTAATCTTGTGCCTGGGGACCTCCCTACTCCCTGTAGTTCATCTTTTTTTTTTTTTTTTATGAGCCTATGCTAAGAGGTTGTATGGCATAATTAAAAAGGATGTTATGATGAGGTATACATGGTTTAAGTTATTTCCAACCAACTGTTGGATTGCAGATATGGTTCAGTGAATGTATGTAAGGCACACAGCATGTAGCATAATATGATTGAATAGTAGTGTTTAATACTCTTCCAGCACTTCAGTCACGCATGACGTAGGTATTTCTCATCATTCAGATTTGCTTTGGTATCAAAATTTGCAATTTCCAATTCTTCTTTAGAAGAAGAATCTCCAATTCTCCTCTACATATAACGGGGAGGCAAGATGGTATGAGGATGCTGGAATCAGAGCAATTGGGGAGAGAAGAGAATGGAAGGGTTCCTAAATCACTGAGGACTAGTTGTTCCATTGTAAAATTAGGCAGTTAGCTTAGGTAATCTAAGGCTCACTGCCCCCAATTATCCAGTATCCAATTGTTTAGCATTTTTTTTTAGCTCCTATTGAGTATCTTCATTGATGTCATCATGACTTCTAGTGAGCCCATTGTCTTAAGAGTTTTACTGCTGAGAAGAGACACCATGACCAAGGCAACTCTTATAAAGGAAAACATTTAATTAGGGCTGGCTTACAGGTTCAGAGGTTCAGTCCATTATCATTATGGTGGGAATCATGGCAGCATGGAGGCAAGAGGAGCTGAAGAGTTCTACATCTTGATCTGAAGGCAGCCAGGGGAAGACTGTCTTCCGAAGGCAGCCAGGAAGGGACTGTATTCTTCAGGGAGGCAAAAAGAAGTTCTCTATTGCACCGGGTGGAGATTGAGCAGAGGACTTCCTCCAACAAGGCCACACCTCCTAATAGTGCCACTCCCACGGACCAAGTATATTCAAACCACCACACCCATGTTCACAGCTCACTAGTTTTCTTTCTCAGTGTTGCCTCCTCTCAGCCATTTCTTAAGTCTTGTTTGCTCCTAAATTCCACACTCCAATCAAACTGAATTATCCTGGTCTGGTTTTGTTTTGTCCTCATAGTATATTTTCCTTTCTAATCTGTTATTTGCTTGGCTTAGTTTCCATCTCTTTTCCTCCCTAGACTATAGCTTCTCGGAAGCAGAGACTTTTTAGAAAAATTAAAATTGTGTGTGTGTATGTGTGTGAGAGTGTGTTGTGTAGGAGTGTGTGTGAGTATGTGTGTGTGTCTGTGTTTTCACAGAGGTCAGAGTACAACCTTGTGTGAGTCTGTTTTCTCCTTCCAACATGTTCGTGCCGGGGATTGAACTCAGCATGTGTCAGGCTTCCTGGTGAGTGCCTTATTTGGCTGAGCTATCTTGCTCACATGAAGGCAGAAGATTCTGTTTGTTATTATATCACGTTTCTCGACTAGTGCTTGGCTATAAGAAATGCACAATTAACTTTTGTTGAGCGTATTCTCTGCCTCGCTAACTACATACATATTTTTAGGGTCATTCCATTTTCTGACATTGTAACTGAGATAGGAAGTAGATTGGAAATAAAGAGATAAATTGGAAGTGCTTCATTTTAGAATAAGGCTTTCATCTTCTTGGAATCTGGCCTCACTCTAAGCATTCCTTGTCGGTAACCTTGCCTAGAAGAGTAGTGTCTTTGGCATGGGTGTCGGCGTGAGGCAGGGATTTGCCTGCTGACCACCTGATTGGGGCTTGCATTCCACTAAAGTGCGTTCTCCCTTTCCCTCATCAGGCCCTGTCTCACTCTCAGTGAGACAATGTTTAATTCTCCTCAGGTTAGATCAGCTGGCCTCAGGAGGAAAAGCTAAGAGGTGGGAAACAGAAAGCAAGGATTCTGGGTACAACTGCATCTTTGACATCAAGTGTCAGAAAACTAGTCCCTTCAAAAAATACTCCTCTAAGAAAACAGAGTTTATACTTTTGACAGTTTTGGGTCCACAGAGAAACTGAGCCGGAGACAGATATTTCCATTAAGAGTCTAGAGATGATTTCTGCTACTTTTGAGATGACAATATAGCTGGAAGACACATATTCAGGAAACTTGCCATTCTTAGAGGTTTACATTATTACTATATGTAAAAAAAAAAAAGCCAACATGATCTCTCTTTTTTTTTTCCTGGCAGACAATCTTCAATAATCTAGTTTAGATAAATCATTATCCAATGTCATGAAGCAATGTCCTTTGAGGACTGACTGCTGGTTTATGCTCAGTTCATATTTGGGGATCAGTCTGTAGTGGTTTGAGTGGATGCTGAAGGGTGAGAGTCCTGGTCATAGTGCCATGTGTGATTCCAGCGGAGCTGGTGACCATCTTGTTTGCAGAAACCCAATTCAGAGAAAGGTACAATCTTCACCTATCATCTCATCTCAGAAGTCTCAGGTAAGAAAGAGTCTCTCTCTCTCTCTCTCTCTCTCTCTCTCTCTCTCTCTCTCTCTCACACACACACACACACACACACACACACACACACACTTTTTATCCATTTCCACTGATGGGTACAAAGGATCCTTCTATTACTTCATTATTGAAAATGTAACTGTAATGAACACAGGTGTGCAGACTAAAACAAACAGCTAGGCTTGGTAGCACACACCTTTAACCCCAGTACTTGTGAGGCAGAAGCATCTCTGAGTTCGAGGCCAGCCTGGTCTACAAAGTGAGTTCCAGGACAGCCAGGGCTATACAGAGAAACCTTGTCTTGAAAAACTAAACTAAACAACAGGTTTTCTTGGAGGTGTTTGCGGAATTGTGTTCCTGGTCATTTCATTTCAGGACATTTTGTTTTCCTTCATAAGCCTGTTTTTTTGGGTGGCAATGGTTTATTTATTTATTTATTTATTTATTTAGTCTTTCACTGAACTGTGAGCTCCCTGATACCAGGGACTGAATTCTTCAGGATTTTTTTCCTACCCTCACAATCTCAGTGGATGACAAGCCTTGTACAGTGACTGTCATCCAATAAGCCCACAGTAATTAGTTTACTACTAAACAAATAATGGCTGGCGGCTGAAGCCCAGGGGCCTTAGGAAGTGCTCCTTGGCTTCAGAAGCTGATGAAGGTGTGGAAGAATTTTATTGATAGTGGCTGTTTTGTGCCAGTTGCCCTCAAACTATATGATGATTTCAAATTGTGCTTAGTGGATTGTCTGCCGTATTGGGTTTATTCATGTTTAGAGCAGGTGGACTGTTTCATGAAATCATATTCATAACATTGATCATGTTTGCCTCAGTTGAAATAAGCATCAGGATTTCACACTCATCCTTACAAACGCCTGTGAGGAAGACAACTCCATCTGATGACCTTCTTATCCTAAGGGTCCCAGACTTAGAGCCTCCCCGTCAGCTCCCTTATAGCCAGCTGGATACTGGAGGGCAGTTTTCGCCTGTCAAGCCTTCTCTGTTAGGCAGTGACTTCTCAGGCTTGTTGGGTGGTTGCAAAAGGCAACGTTCTCGGTGGCATCAACCAACAAAAGATAATTATCCTAACACATGCGCAGTGGGCAATTTAATAAGATGCCTGCCTGATGTGGGTGTGACTCACTTTTTACGAACATGCTGCCTGTGGTACTCTGAGCAGCGTGTGCTTCTGAAAGGGCAGCTGCTTCTCTTTTCATCTGACCCAGTATTGATTTGTCATCCTTGCTGGATTGAATGGCCTGCCTAGGGGCCTCAGAACATGGGCTCCATGCCTGTTGGCAGCCATGGCTGTCTGGGTGCCACTCAGTTTTATCCCTTTGATTGTTGAGCTGTTTTTGCGTTATTGATAAATTACAGGTATGGTACTCAGAGGGAGGATGGGGCAGCTCAGCGTGAATGGCAGAGCCCTTGGGTATGAAGCTCACTTGGACCCATCTATTGAGACAATCCTATGTAGTGGAAGGTGTGTTTTAGAGGATTAGTTATTAATCACAAAACAGGATAGGCGTTACTTGACCGCTAATTATAACACTGGATGAGTACATGAAAACCATCATGATAAGCAATATTGTCCCTGTAGGACCCTTCACATGAAATCAGTCCTGTCAGACAAATGGTTATTTACATAACACGGAATCTTTAAAAAAAAAAATCCAAAAAACCTAGCAACAACCAAATAAGCAAAAGTGTGTATAGAAGCTAATAAAAATTAGTACCTTAAAAAATCACTACACGCTATGTTTTCTGTAATTATACCAAGCCCTAGAGTTTTAACCATGTAACAGTAATTTTTTAGCATTTTTGCCGTTATTGTCCTTTTGATTTACTTAACTATGTCTAACTTGAACAAACAATGTTAAGTGGGGAAACAGATGTGATTAAATAGCCTGTAATTATGTTTTGAGTCAACTGCTACCATCACAGACTCCTCCTGCTACTCGGACCAGAAAAAAAGTGACCCTAACTGATTTCACCAACTGCTTTGCCAGGCCCTGATGCAGAATAGATGGCCTTATTAAGCAATCAAAAAATCAGCCGTTACAGAGGGACGGTAATCAAGAGTGTTTATACAGCTCACACACTAGCCCCACAATACACAATCAGGACCATGAATTCTGCTAATTGGGTACCTTCTGCGTCCAGAGGTGCCTGCAAAAGGGAACAAAAGGGACTTGGAAATTAGTGTTTGTAGCAATTAGCTTCTGTCTAAAGGCTTAACCTAGTTCAGGGAAACCATGATTCAAACAGGAATTATTATAGCAACTCTGGTTTTTAAATGTCTTTTACCATTATCTGAGGCAGGATTCAGCTTGGCAAAAGTAATGGAAATTTGTCTTCTCTTTTCTATTTACTGAAAATGATTTTTGTTTTGGACTTTTCAAAAATCAAGCCCATTAAGTCATTTTTCTGCTTTAAATTTCCTGGCATTCAGTTTTTCTGTGTGTGTATGCGTTATACCTATGATCTTGTTCAAGACCAGTTGAAAGACTGTTAAATACATGCATTGTTGGGAAGCTCTGCTCACGGGAATAATATAGTGGAGTTTGTTGTGCCATTATTGTTCACAGAATGATCTGCAGTTTAGTGGGACCTACAGGGTAGAATTCTTAGGGGAAAAAAGACAGCAAGTGTTTTATTTAGAAACATATGTACAAATTCACCTTTTGAGTAACAGCACTGAACTGGCCAGGCAGAGAATGATGGGTAATCTATGTGTATTTTGTCTTTGTGAACTAGCAGGGCATACTCAGATGAACCCCACTGAAAGCCCAGTGGATTTTATAAAATTGATTACAAAAAAAAAAATCCCCTTTGCCCTTTTCTTCCCTTTCAGCCTTTAGCATTTCTGACGTAATAATCAGAGCTCTGTGCTGCGCTTCTGTCGTTAGAGACTCCCTGCTGTCTATGCTCAAACGGCAAATTAACAGTAGCATGATTCGAGGGACCTCTTGACCTCCCAGGGAAAGCGTCAGCTGTGGGTCCTAGCTTTCCTGGAGCTCTCTGCACGGTTATAGAAGGATCCTAACAATGAAAAACACAGAAAAAAAAATCCCAGGGAGAGCAAAGGAAAAAAAGACCAAAGAAATAAATAACCAGAGTTTTCCTTCTTTCTGATTTAAAGACTAGCTACAGGAGCAAATGACAATTTGTCTTTCAAAATATATTAATAATCCATTCTACTAATGACTTAAATGATGGTTAATCAATGTGTCAATAAGTGTAGTAAGATTTTCATTATTAACGCTAAATTTTACAGTATTGAAATTTACAGAAATCATAGAAAGGATATTGGTACTTTGAAGACAATCAGAATGATGAATATGATAGTTTAGAGCCACTGTTACAACATTTTCCTTCTGACTGATTACATTACATATTGCTATTAGTGAGCATCCGTGTGTAGTGCAATCAGTCAGGGGAAAATGAGTGAAATGTGAACTAATGAGAGCTAATTGTATCGTATAATAGCAAGGACACAGAATTCTATCAATTAAATTAGTTTGAGATGAAACAAATATGAATATAATAATGTTTATAATAATGAGGCAATTAGCACTAATGAAATAAATGTTAACAAAGACCAGGGTCCCTAGCCCCTCTCTGCCCGTCTACTGAGTCCTCCAAACTTCGAACTGTGTCGTATCCACTGAGACATTTTCAGCATGCGTCAGGAAACACAGAAATAAGGATTCCGGGTTTCCAAAGCTTCTTGATCTCACATCTTTAAGTGGTTCCTCAGGGTCTGCTGCATCTCTTCGCAAACAAATCATTCTCTCTAATAAACAAATCATATCTTGTCCTATAGAATGCACGCTGTTTTTTTCTTCATTCAGGTAGGAAATGAACACCCTTTGGTGTATACATTGATTCCTGTCTTCTTGTTATCGTGGATAATTGACTACTTAGAGCAAGTACCTGTCTTGTAAAACCCAAACCTGATTTTCCACATCAGTTACTTCCTTGCTGTCTTTAAGCTTTGGATGTTCATGATACTCAATACTCTGCTGCAAAGAGTCACGGCCAGGGTGGCCAGGCATTTAAATATGTGGTCAGGAATACACTCCCCAGACGATGGTGCCAAGATCTAGCTTCGGCATGGTAAATTATTGATATCAACGAAACAATTAGGAACCGTATTAGATCTGAGTCTGAAAGCTAGTTGCGTGGCTTAGTAGCTGTGTGTATATCATGGAAGTGACTGCAACAGTGTGTGTAGAAATCCACCCATTCAGCTCAGCCTCCCAAGGAGTGAGGCATTTTTATTGTTGTTGTTTGAGACAATCCTATGTAACCCTGTCTGTCCTGGAATTCACTCTGTAGACCAGGCTGGCCTTGGACTCTCCGAGATAGATCCACCTGCCTCTGCTTCCCAAATGCTGGGATTAAAAGTGAGTGCCACCACCACCTGGTGGAGTGAGACACTTATACTACTAACTGATTAATAATAATATAGTAAGTGTTTATTATAAGTTCATTATAACTGTTATATATAAGTGCAATAATAAGTGTTTTCTGTGTTTATTTTATTGTAGCACGAGTATTAGTTGAAGATTTTCAGAATTTCTTCTTGATTATTTGTATGGTCATCTGACTGCTTCCTTTGACCTTAATCTGGGCCGAGATTCTTACTGTTTGTGGATGACACCTGGTCCATTAGAATAGAAGGCACGCCACGCTGCAACAGCCCCTCAACTTTCTCATCTGACTGCTTCATTTCCGTCACTCAGATCGTGGGTGCTTTTGCTTTTGTGCTTCATTAAACAGATATCGGATGAGCTGCAAGTTAATGCCTTCCTTGTAAGAGGTCATGGGTTATATTCAGCTGGCTTCTGAGGCCACACCGGGTTCATGCTTAGAGGAATGAAAACAGGCATGAATTAAAAACTGTCGCGAACCTTTTCTTGGCCCAGAGGACCCTGGAGTTTGGGTGACAGGAGGCTTGCTTGTTTTCAACATTATAAAGATGATCAAAACAAGATAGCAAAAACCTGCCTGTTTACATCTTTTAATGAACGCTCCTCAAATTTGGGTCTCTTTGCCTGACTCTGTTTTTAAGGGTTTAGCTATGACAAGTGTGGCTGTTATCACAGGCTCTTATAAACCATGGAGCAAACATCTGCCTAGGATGTTTGCTCTCCCAAATTGCATCCAGTGAAAAGAGCATATATACGGCTGTGCATGCGTAAGGTGGCCAATTATTCATCCTCAGTGTTGGCGGGCACCTAGTTGGAAAATATGCTCCAGAGATATCATATCTCAATGCTGCGTGTTTCTGTGGATATTTAAGATGACATTGCCTATCTCTAAGGCTCTTAGGCTTGAATTTAATTTACTCTCTTAAAACCTTTTGTGAATGGTAAACAGTTGTATTCATGCTTGGTGTCCTAGAACCTTGTTAGACTACAGAATGTAAAATTAATCCAAATAATCTGCTCACAGGAATGGCACGTTGTCCAGAGATTAACACATGATAACATAGGCCACCAGCAAGAATTTCTTCACACTTTGTATTTCTGTTAAACTTCCTGTCTTTACTTTTCTCTTGGTGATTGGATTTAGCTGTTCTTGACCTAAATATGAATAATTCTGCAGCACGGGAGACCTATTAGCCTCTTCCCTTCCCATTCATTTCTCTGCTCGCCAGCTCTTGATCTGGCGCACCGGTGTGACAACCTGGCCTGCATTTCCTCCTGCCAATTCCAGGTGCAATTTGAGAAAATGTCTTATGATGGCTAAGGAAATCTCAAAGCATGTTCCCTCATTGGAACTGGTAAGGTATAGTGGAGAGAGGATTTTTGACTTTTATAAATAAGTATTCTTGTTCTTAGATTGAAGTGTGTTCTATAGACCTATGCTTAGCCCCAAATTATTCTAAATACTGATATTTGCTGGTGTAACTCAGGCCTGTAATGTGGATTCGGTGTTACTCTTTGGCAAACTAGAATCTATATGCTTTTATTTTCATTATTTTTAAACATAGAAAGTGTTCTTTCTCTTAAATTTAAAAGGATATTGAAGTATTTTTTTCCCCAGAAAGGATTTTCATTTCAAAATATGAGGCATTTTCTATTATTATTGTTAAATAGCCTTAGGAAAATTGGGCCCGAATTAACAATCATATGACAGACTGGAATTTCCCTCCAAAGAGTAAACATTAAGACCATTATTCCTAAACATACTCAAGAAACTTATTCAGTAGGAGGGAGGGAAGGTTACTGAGCACTTTGGTTAGGAGGGGGGGGAAGGATTGTGGGAGGAGGTAATCGGGAGGGGGCACAGTGAGCGGGATATAAAGTTAATAAGCAGAAAAAAAATTAAAAAGTGATGATTTCCTAGTTCTTTGATCTAAAAGATAAATTCATTCACTTTTTCTTTTCTTTTTTTTCCTAGACAGGGTTTCTCTGTGTAGCTCTGGCTGTCCTGGAACTCACTCTGTAGACCAGGCTGGTCTCAAACTCAGAAATCCGTCTGCCTCGGCCTCTCAAGTGCTGGGATTAAAGGTATGAGCCACCACTGCACAGCATAACATCCAAATCATGTTTCTCAATGTGTGTGTGTGTGTGTGTGTGTGTGTGTGTGTGTGTGTGTATGTATGTATGTATGTATGTATGTATATAACCAGTTAGGCTTAAATAAAAAGGATTATGAATCAGGGACCTGGTTCCAGTTCTGACCTTTCTGCCTTTGATGACTTAAAAGTATCCTATATTCTCCTTATTCAAATGCACTTAGTTGTTTGTTTTTATCTTGTGTTGTGTTGGTTGGTCAGAGTATGCTAGGACGTGCGGTAGTATCAGACAAATCCAAATCTTTGTGTATAAAACAATGCAGGTGTGCTTTTTGGTAGGTTATTCCCCGCCCCCCTCACTGGTGAAACGAGTTAGTTGAAGCTGGATTAGAGTATATTAAAGGCAGGTTTACTGGTAAACTGCTCTTAGGTGGGAAAGAAGTAACCACGGGGAATGAGCATGGGAGTGTGGTGGGCTGTGGGGGTTGTGGAGGTGTGGGGAGGGGAGAGAGGAAGAAAAGAGGAGAAGAGAAGGAGGAAGGAGGGAGGAGGGAGGGGGAGAGAGAGGGGAGAGAGAGAGAGAGAGAGAGAGAGAGAGAGAGAGAGAGAGAGAGAGAGAGAGAACAAAATATCTGGATTATGTAGGGAAGAGCCTCTGAGGAAAGTTCAGGGATGGAGGCAGGATGTGCCAGGTAGGAACTGAGGGATGCTGGGAAGGCCTGGGGCTAGGTCTGCTTTGATATGTAAAACATGTGCTTCAGGAGGAAACCTATCACTTTTCTTTTTTGTGTTTTTTTTTTATTAGATATTTTCTTTATTTACATTTTAAATGCTATCCCGAAAGTTCCCTATACCCCACCCCCACCCCTGTTCCTCTACCCACCCACTCCCACTACTTGGCCCAGGCCTTCCCTTATGCTGGGTCATATAAAGTTTACAAGACCAAGGGGCCTCTCTTCCCAATGATGGCCGATTAGGCCATCTTCTGCTACCTATGCAGCTAGAGACACAAGCTCAGGGGGTACTGGTTAGTTCATACTGTTGTTCCACCTACAGGGTTGCAGCCCCCTTCAGCTCCTTGGGTAATTTCTCTAGCTCCTCTATTGGGGGCCCTGTGTTCCATCCAATAGCTGACTGTGAGCATCCACTTCTGTGTTTGCCAGGCACTGGCATAGCCTCACAAGAGGCCATTATATCAGGGTCCCTTCAGAAGAATCTTGCTGGCATGTGCATTAGTATCTGGGTTTGGTGGCTGATGATGGGATGGATCCCCAGGTGGGGTAGTCTCTGGATAGTCCATCTAAATTTTGTCTCTGTACCTATATCCTCTGCTTGTGGACGTTGTACATCGTGGTGCGGAGCCTAGTGCGCACCACGATGTACAACGTCCACAAGCAGATGACTAAGGATGTTGAACATTTTTTCAAGTGTTTCTCAGTTGAGAATTCTTTGTTTAGCTCTGTACCCCATTTTTTAATGGGGTTATTTGAAATTCTGGAGTCTAGCTTCCTGAGCTCTTTGTATATATTGGATATTAGTCCTCTATCAGATTTAGGATTGGTAAAAATCCTTTCCCAATCTGTTGGTGGCCTTTTTGTCTTGTTGACAGTCTCTTTTGCCTTACAGAAACTTTGCAATTTTATGAGGTCCCATTTGTCAATTCTTGATTTTACAGCACAAGCCATTGCTGTTCTGTTTAGAAAAATTTTCCCTGTGCCCATATCTTCGAGGCTTTTCCCCACTTTCTCCTCTATCAATTTCAGAGTCTTTGGTTTTATGTGGAGGTCTTTGATCCACTTAGACTTGAGCTTTGTCACTTTTCACTTGTAGTTCACTTGTAGTTCACTTCCAAGACCAGTTGGAAGGAGCTACATCCTAAGGCTAGAACCAAGTTTCCAATGTCTCCGCCACAGAGGAAGGACACACTGCCTTTTAAACCACACTGCCTCTTAAGGCTCCTACTGTTCCAGGTGACATTTGCACTAAAGTAAGAAAACTTACTTTCATGCAGCAGAAGTCCAGCGCTTAACCAGAAGGAAAGACATTGTACCTGCCAACAGTCTGTAACACCACATGCCCTCTTCATCCACTGACCCAGATTTACTGACCTATGAGTATTATTTCACAATAAAAGAATAAACAAATTAGTAAGTCAGTCATCCAGTCACTTATAACCATGTTACCCTGACAAATCACATTGCTTTTCTTGTTCAAATGCTCACATACATTGCCAGTGTTTGTACATAATCTCTGTGGTCCTCAACTCTTCTTCCCCCCATGTTTACACTGGTTGGCCAAATTTACCACTACTCTAAATGCTAGGAAAGCTAATGAAAGCTCCCCTTATCTTGTCATATAAGTCAATATATATGGAGTATCATCGACTACTTTGTAGAAAATTCTGTGGAAGTCAATGGTGTGCCTGTATGTACAGTGGGTCCATAGACTTTTAAATAAAATATGAATTTTAAAAGTAAAACTTCAGTTAAATTATATGCTTTTGAATGTAAGCATGTCGTGTTTAGATGATTTTGTTTTGTTTGTTTTGATTTGATTTTTTGAGTAGTGGTGAGGAATTGCAGGCCTTGATTTGAGCAGAGCATATAAAGTTGAGTTTTGCACCGAGCTGGGCTTGTATGATGAAGACACCTGTATGGATACTCTTATCACACAACACATCCAGCCTCCTTCTCCAAGGTGTGTCCGTGTGTTGGTGAACAGGCTGATCTGCTTTATCACTAGCCTTTCCGTCACAATCACTATGGCGCTTGATTGTGTCTGAATAAAGCCTTTATCTGTGAAAGGTTAAAAAAAAAGCTCTTTGGTCTCACAGAGCAGTGCTGTTTTTCCTTCCCGTTTTTCTCCTGAGCAGTGTGTGTGTGTGTGTGTGTGTGTGTGTGTGTGTGTGTGTGTGTGTGTGGTGCAGATACAAGAGGAAGGAGGAGGGTTCAGGAATCATCCCAGATTGTATTTACTCTGTATTCATTGAGGCAGGGTCTCCTAATCAAACCCAGAGTTGGTGGATATGGTTAATCTAGCTAGTCAACTTGCTATAGGAAATCTGCCTCTGCTCTCCATGTGTGTATTTACAGACATACCACCATGCCCAGTCAGCATTTATGTGGGACTTGGGGATCTGAACTCTTGTCCTCACACTCACTCAGCAAGCCTTTTAATTGCCAAGCCTTCTCAGCCCTTCACTCCAGAGTTGATAGATTCTAGTGACGTGGTCTTTGACGGAAGAAGTTTGGTAGCCAGTGAATCCTACATCTATTTCTTATTACTCTTGGTTTCAGCAACAATGTACCATCAGTTAGGATCCCCCTGACTAGGGAGCCTCACCTGAAGAAGTCCCGATTGCCTGGATTGATATAGAAAGATCCGCTTCAGTTGTAATGCTCCAGAAAAAAGTGTACTCCACAGGTAAGTTTATCTCACCTTTTGCCTGCTTGGCGTCCTCTTGCCAACAGAGCTGATTTACCCAGTTGTTGCTATAGCTGACCGCTTCACTGATCACAGAACCAGCATTTCTAAGTTTCTGTTGTGGAAGAGATATTATGGGTTTTCCAGGAAGCTTCTGAGCTCCCAGCATCAGACTGGGGTCATTGAGACATTCTGCTTTGTGAAATGAGTAACTACCAGGTGTCACCCCTCCCCGTGAGAGCTGTCACGGGACTCATCCAGCTGAGTCAGCACCCAGCTTCCAGGACTCAGCATCTCTAGTGCGATTTGGATACCATTTTATAGCTCTTTCTCCCTTTCCCTCTCTCCCCCTCTCTTGTTAGTATATATAGTACATATACATTTGTACATTAGTGGCTTAAAGTGTGATATACAGCTCTAGTTTTATGGTTCTCATAATTATTTTTATTGTGTACATATTGTTAATGTTAGAGAAAAGGACTTTTTTTTTTTTAACAGAAAGGGGGATATGAAGCAGAACATTTCGGTTTCTTTAACAACCCAGCTGTGTCATGTGATGTTGTTCTTAAAGCTGCGTTTGTGAGAGGGCATGTGATGTTTTGTTGAAAACAGACACTTGAGAGGGCAAGTGATGTTAAGAAGGAATATAAATGGAACCCCACACAGCGAGAGGATGCTCTCGAATTTCTGTGTGTGATGTTTTGCTGGTACTTGCTGGTCTTCGCTGGTCTTCACTGGTTCTCCCTGGGTAGGATGCTGGCTGATTCTTGCTATTTCCACTGGCTCTCGCCGATTCAGCAGAGCCTTGCAGTTTCCGCTAGATTATGTCACTGCTACTGATTTGTGTCTGGTGTTTGCTTTGAACTGGAGTGTTGGTATACTGACAATGAGGAGTGGAATCACCCCAATGAACTACTTCTAACCTGGTCCACAACACCCTTTTCCTATTAAATCTCTTTTCCCTACTTCTGGTCGGTGGGCTAGAAGGGAAGTTGAAGCATTGAAAAACCCTAAATAAAGTAGGTTTTGAAAAATCTAAGCCTTAAATATACTATATATAATTACTATATAATATGCTATATTATTAATATATATACATATTAATATAAACACACAATACCTATATATACATACACACATGTATATGATAAATATATGTATATAACCTTTTATCATTTATCGCCTTGTTTCTATTTCCACAGAAAATCCAAATATCATTGAATTCTCTTAAGAAAGTGTTTTCCTAGCTGGGCAGTGCTGGTGTAAGCCTTTAATCCCAGCACTTGGGAGGCAGAGGCAGGAGGATTTCTGAGTTCGAGGCCAACCTGGTCTACAAAGTGAGTTCCAGAACAGCCAGGGCTATACAGAGAAACCCTGTCTCGAAAAAAAAAAAAAAAAGAAGAAGAAAAGAAAAAAAAAGAAAAAAGAAAGTGTTTTCCCTCTTGGTATCATGCAATCTGATTGAAGTATGTGCCTCTCCACTCTCAGTGCTGCAGCCAATGAGCAGGACAGTGCCTGTGCCCAGTGCCACAGGCAGCAAGAAAGTCAGCGTCTTTGGAAGCTCTTCAAAGGTTGTCTGAACATTTTCTTCAGGTTCTTCATCTCAGTGAAGACGTTTTAGGCCCAGGAGAATACTCTTTGTGTGGTACAGCCATGGTCAATGGTGGCAAGGAGGGAATCAAGGTGAGCTGGCTGCGCTCTTTCCTGTGATGCAAATGTATGCTTTGGTCTTGGTTTTTGTCCTTGGCTTCTGGGCCTTTCACAAACACCCCTTTTCTCTCTGGGTAGCTTCTAGTCAGTAATTTTGTGAGGTCGACCTCTTACCCAGCCATTTTGCTGACGTATTCTGCCATGAAGTTCTGAATGTGAACAAGTGGGCCTACATTTTCATTTCTCACTGGGATCTACAAATTATATGACTAGCTTTGCTCACAGTTGGACATGAAAGAAGGTAAGTTGTCCGGCTAAGAAAGAAAAGTAGACCTTTTCCTCCTCAAACCTGGTGAGTAAAGTCTACTCAGTAGGTACCGCAAGCCAGGTCCCTCCCAGGAGGGAGGTGAGAGGGTGGGCGCCTGGCGTGGAATGCTTAGCTTGAGGGGCTAACTTGAGGAGTTATAACCCGACTCCCTCTTCCCTGATGGTGTTGGTTATAGGTTAAGCTATTTACTCTTTATCCCAGTATCTCTGGCAGTGAGGGAGCAGCTCTCTGCCTCACCACATTGAGTAGAGGACCAGTTTTTGTTTCATAATTGTCAAGTCTCCTGGGATAAATGAGGAGAAAGGGAGGCTCACCTACGATCAGGAATGCCAAAGCTTGAGAGTAGAACAACGTGCCTTTCCACCAAGGTAAAAACAGGATTTAAGAGCATCTTTTGATCAGAAGATGGCTGTAGAGGACCACTGGACTAGAGCTCTCTTGCTGGCTTCCCGTCACTCATGGCTTTTCTCCGGGACAGGTATCAACAGGATGGCTGTGGCCATGCCTCTTCTTGCTGATAGGTGCTCTAAGGCAGACCTTCTGTATCCAGACACATCAGCACACGATGCAGAACACTCTGAAGAATCTGGAGTACATCTCACCTCTGCCTAGAGAGCTAGTATACAGGCAGAGTCACGACTCCACAGGGTAAGCAGAGAAGCACATCTCTGACCTCGAGAGGATGGGTGGGCATCCTTCTTTTTCTCTTGTTCCCACACAGCTGGATAAGCGTCTAGAAAATTAGCTAAGAGTGGTAGACCACAACTCCCCATTCCTGCCTCCCCGAGGCCCCCCCCCCCAGCTGACCCTGGCCTTAAAAGTCAAGTCTGTTCCACACTAGGGAAGAAGTGAGTGGTGGTGGTGACGTGTGGAGCTGGAAGAAAGTCCGAACAGGAAAATGAGAATGAAGTCTTATAATGACCAAGGGTCTTGAGAACTTTTAATAACTTTTAGTAGGAAAACCATGGGGAGTTGGGCACAAATGTTAAATGAGCACATAACCCAAAGAAGGGAGGTGCTGATAGAGTGCTTCATAGGAGAACCCAGAGTTAGAGGGAGCAGAAGGAAGGAGAGAAGATAGGGAGGGAAGAGAAGGGCACAGCAGAAAAGCAAGACTGAGCTGGGAGGTGTGTGCGAGCCTCCCTTGCTCTTCTCTTTCTCTGTATGTGTCGGTGAGCTCTAGGACTAGACATTTAAAAATGTCAGTATTAAGTGTCTTTCAAGCGACTTTGTGGTACTCTGTTGTTTGGGCACATTTGACTCCTATTTTATTTCTGTGTTTAATTTTTAAAGAACACAATTTTTATCGTTTCACATTCTTACGACTACCTTCAATGACTTATCTATCATTGATGTTGTTGTTGGTGGTGTGTTCATGTCTGATGTATGTATGTATCCTGTATGTGTGTGGACACATATGTGCCAAGGTGTGCATGTGGAGGACAGAGGACACCTCTTTTGGAAGTTTGTTCTTTCTTTCTGTTTTCTGTGCATTCTGGCTTGTTAGCTTATTGAACATTTTCATCCTCTGAGCCATCTTGCTGGCCCTACCCTCCTTAAAAAATATTGGTGTTGAATGCATTTGCAGAGTTCAAATCTTATCTTTTCACATTTCTTGGATTCTTATTTTTATAGTATCAGTGTTTACAAATATTTTAAATTGTTTTTAACTTTTTCTATTCTTACTTAATTGTCCTTTTGCCTTTCTTAACTGTCTGCATTCTTGATTGTTTTTTTCTACTTGTCATCCTTAACTTAATCCTTTAAAAATACTTCATTGTTCCCATTGCATTTTTATCATGCTAAAACTCATGAGAATTGTTGTGAACAGAATCAAGCGGACAGTTTCGATGACTGTCTGTAGAGTGGGATGCCCCAGCTCTCCCCTTCCTCCTCTGCAGTCATCCTCAGCACCACCCTTGTTCTGTTATACTCTTGAGGGAATCTTCTAGAAATTATTTAGGCTAAAATGCTGCTAAGATATCCTCCCAGTTTCATTGCAGTTATGATGCACTGGCTTTGCTAAAGTTTGTCTTTTTCTTTTTGCTGCTATTTAAGTTTCCAGTTAGCATAGAAAGCAAAGGGATATTTCACACACATGCGCGTACGCATGCGCACGCACACACACACACACACACACACACACACACACACACACACACACACCACATACCACATGCACACTCTTTGTTCTTGTTCATTCTTTTCCTCCTTGGCTCTTCCCCGCTTCTTTTGCACATTCACCTTCCTGTCTCTAAATAACTCCCCTTCTGCTTTCGTGACATATTCGCTTCCCTTGAGCTCCTCCCTGCTCACCCTTCCTTCACTTTGATTGAACATGTGGTGATTGTCTTTCAGAGTCTAGCTTATTTTCACCAACACAGTGATTTCTAGTTTCATCCTTTATCCTGTGAATGTGAAAGAATTTATTTTTCTTTACCACTGAATGAGATTCTAGTGTATATACATACCACAAATTCTTTACCCATTCATCTGTTGATGTCTAGACTTGTTATATAGTTTGATATTGCAAAGAGTGGGCAATAACCATGGGTGTGCAAATATCTCTGTGGTATGCCGACTTTGAACTCTGGGTGCATATTGAGAAGTGGAGTAGTTGCATTATACAGTACTTCTAGTTTTATTTTTCTTCAAAGATGTCCCAAATTGATTTCCGTAGCAACTGCACCAGTTTATATTCTAAACAGCAGAGATTATTTTCTGCTTATCCTTGGCAGCGTTTGTTGACAGTGGTTTTTCTTGAGGATAAATAGTCTAACTGTGGTTGCATGAAATTTCAATGCAAATATCTCTGTGCAAATATCTCTGTGGTATGCCGACTTTGAACTCTGGGTGCATATTGAGAAGTGGAGTAGTTGCATTATACAGTACTTCTAGTTTTATTTTTCTTCAAAGATGTCCCAAATTGATTTCCGTAGCAACTGCACCAGTTTATATTCTAAACAGCAGAGATTATTTTCTGCTTATCCTTGGCAGCGTTTGTTGACAGTGGTTTTTCTTGAGGATAAATAGTCTAACTGTGGTTGCATGAAATTTCAATGCAGTTTTAATTTAGACTTCCCTCGCTAAGAATGAACAGTTTTTTTTTTCTTTTTCTGAAAACTGTCTATTTAGTTCATTTGTATATTTATTGATTGGGTGGAGTTTTGGTGTTTAGATTTCTTTTAGTTCTTTATAGATTCTGGCCATCAGTTTCCTGTCAGATGTAGAGTTGGCAAAGCTTTCTTCCATCCTTCAGCTGCTTCTCTGCCACGCAGAGGACCTTTAATTTTATACAGTTGTCATTTAATGATTCCTGGGGTTACTTTCCTGCCGTTAAGTCTTTTTGTTGGTTGGTTGGTTGGTTCCACTCTGTAGCTCTGGCTGTCCTGGAGATCACTCTAGACCAGGACTGTGAACTCAGAGATTCGCCTCCTTCTGCCTTCCCATTGTTGGAAATAAAAGTGTGTGTCACTAGACCTGGCTGTTAAGTACGTAGCTCTGTTACCCACAATTGGGCAGCACTTGTCTACATGTAGTAATGGTTTCCTATGGTTTGAACTCAAACATCTGGTCTGGGATTTGTGAAATCAATTCTGGATTGTTTTTGCTATAATAGCTTTGGCTATAATTCCGCCTTTTCTACTTGCTATTGTAGAAATATAGGTATAAGTTTTTTAAAATTATTAAACACTACCTTTGAAATAAGTGTTTGTAATTATACTGTTCTAACATTCTCTTCAAGACATTTAAAAAAGACCTACATTGGGAGACTCTGAAAATTGTTTTTGTTTTGCATCTTTTCAACTACCTATTTCTTACAATTTTTGGTCTGTATCCCAGATAAGTGACTTCATGCTCTTTTAAACCTTCTTTGAAACAAGAATGATTTTTCTTCTTCTTCTTTTTTTTTTTTATGTTCCCATTAAGAACCCTAAAAGACAGTGTCTAAAACTTCAACAAAGCAAGTAATTAGGTGCAAAACAGTCAGGAAAATGAAATGTGATTAGAATGCTCTCTTTAGAGAATGCTAACTACATTCCTTTTTTTTTTTTATGGTTTTTCTTTCTTTCTTTCTTTCTTTCTTTCTTTTTTTTTTTTTTTAAAGATTTATTTATTCATTATATGAAAGTACACTGTAGCTGTCTTCAGACACTCCAGAAGAGGGCATCAGTTTTCGTTACGGATGGTTGTGAGCCACCATATGGTTGCTGGGATTTGAACTCAGGACCTTTGGAAGAGCAGTCGGTGCTCTTAACCACTGAGCCATCTCACCAGCCCGCTAACTACATTCTTAATAACTTGTAGAATCACTCTCATGGTTAAAAACTTTTTTAAAAAAAAAGGTTTAAATCCATTCCCAACAAAAATCAAATACTGTATACGTGTGTATTAGGGTGTGATTCTTTCCTGGGACTTGGTTAGTATACTGACGGTGGTTCAGTTTCTTGGGGACAGAGTCATGTTAACTAAGCTCTTGAGAATTGTTGAGGTAGACTAAAGGCAAAGTAAGCACTGTCTATGTAGAAGTGCTTTGAAAGGTTTAGAGTCAGAAAGTGTCCTGATGGCTCAGGAATCAGGTCAGGGACATTGACTCTATATATATGTTTAGAGGAGAATCTGATGGGGCTACAGTCATAAATCAGAAAGTCTTTCCATAGGTCCTTATGTCACCTTTTCCCTTGGTCAAGTACATGGATGAGCACTGACTTTCTATATTCCACATGCTATATATGCTCAAAACATATATAGTTATATGTATACATTAATTCTGTAGTTAAACATGAGTATATATAAACTAACATTGCATAAAAATGAGAGAGGCTTATATAACAAAGAGGCTACACATGACTATGCCAAAATCCCTGATTAGTTGAAAACTATGGATTTGTAGTTTATTATGGATTTGTAGTTTACTATGGATTTGTAGTTTATTTCACTTAAGGCAATAAATTCCAGTAACTTAAGGAGATGAATATAAAAAAAAAATCAAAACAGTGAGAATGCTTTCTCATGAAAAGAAGTTGAATTTTGTTGATTACTGAGGTGGATTTAGTAAGAACACCCCCACCCCACCCCCACCCCGTAGGCTCATATATTTAAATTATTAGTCACCAGAGAGTGGGACTCTTTGATAGAATTAGAAAGATTAGGAGGTGTGGCCTTGCTGGAGTAAGTGTGTCCTGGTGGAGGTGGGCTATGTGGTTTCTAAAGCCCATATCAGGCTTAGTTTCTTTCTTTCTCTCTCTGCTGCCTGCAAATCAAGATATAGAGCTGGCCACACTATGGCAAACTAGTATATTAATGAAATTATTTACACCCTTATTTGGAACTAGATACATTAATTAAACAAACTTGTTATGATGTATATATGATGTATACTGTTTCAAAATCTATGATGGCCACTGTGTGCTGTTGGATGCCTCCTGACTCCCTTCCTCACTTCCTCACAGGTTGAATTACAGAAACTTTTAGAAGTAAGCGTGGTTAGCTACTGCTTGTAGATTGATGGCACATTTGTATTTTCTAAGAACTGCAGACTAACCTCTCTACTGCCTACTTAAGAATATTTACAACATGTATGTGTGTGTTATCAGACTCTGATTAAAAAATGATTTTGTTCCTGGTTGTAGGTATTTAACTTAATAGTTATCTGCATTAGGGACGGAGAGTCAAGCATGCCCTTACCCCGTGCTGGGTTCTATCACTGTAATACACTGAGGACCACATTCATTATTGTGGTGGATGACGGCAAGAGGTGGTGGGATGTCCCGTGTGGATATTTATGGAACTGCCCATTTCTAACATATAGTGAGAGGTTAACCTTCTTAATAATTTTCAGAAGCAAATGTGGTCATAGATTGTAAAATAAGAATGTGTCCATCCTTGGGAAAAGTGCTTTCTCTCCTAGGCATATGTACTCCAGAAGTATTTAGTTATGTGTCAGATGATATATGGGGGAATTAAAAAAATATATTAACTTAAGGGAAAAACATGAAATGAAAACATGAATGTGTGTATCCACACAGATATAAGTTGGTTGGATTTACTTATATACATATTGATGTACCTGTCTGATGTTAGGTGTTTTGAGAATGCTTGTATGGCAAACCCTGATAAATAGTTAACCATGAGCAAGGAGTGGGACTTAGTTGAAGGGCCATGAAGAAATAAGGTACTTTTTTAATGCTATATAATTTAGTCTTGTTTGAAAACATTTCAAATATGTTTAAATATGTATGAGCTACCAGGGACTGGAAAGATGGCTCAGTGGTTAAGGGCACTCGCTGCTTTTCCAGAGGACCTGTGTTTGGTTCCCAGGACCACCTACATAGTGGCTTACAGCCATCTCTAACTCCAGTCTCAGGAGATCCACTGCCCTCCTCTAGCCTTCTTGGGCGCTGCACACATGTAGCACATGGACATACATGCAGGCAAACCAAGCATATATAAATGAAATATAAAAGAGAAAATTAGTACGTTTTCTTCCAGTTAGTACATTTCAGCTATGCTCTGTTTCCTCAAGGGTGTAATATCTCACAGTTCTCTTACCTATTACTATAAGTGCTAGTCCATAATTCCCTGTCATGTTTAAAATTAGCAAGATGAATTATGAGGAAATAGTTGGAAAGCAATTCTTGTATGTTATGGAGTTTTTGAAAGAGTCATAATGTAGTTATTTGGTTTCCATTCTTTTGATAGTAAAAACTGGGTTCAATTTTTAAATAACACAGTTTTTGGTTTAACATTTAAGTGACTACAATACCCTGGGTATATTATCATTTGTAGAATAGACATTTTCTGCCTTCATTATTTCTACAATACAAGCTAGAATCCCCCTTCCCCCCCCCCCCACAGAATGAGGAGCCAAAGAAGTGTATTTTATTTAGTATGATAATCCTCTTCAAGTCCCCTCTTCCTGCTTTTGATCTAGGGGAAAACAAGCTGCGAGCCTAATGAGACCAGAAGATTCAATGTACTGAAAAAAAAAAAAAAAAAAAAAAAAAAAAAAAAAAAAAAAAAAAAAAAAAAAAAAAAAAAAAAAAAAAAAAA
>NC_034596.1:52829187-52887248 GCF_900095145.1 Mus pahari
GCGAGCCTAATGAGACCAGAAGATTCAATGTACTAAAAAAAAAAAAAAAAAAAAAAAAAGAAAGAAAAAAAGAAAAAAGAAAATAAAGAAATAAAGAAAAGAAAAATTGTATTCGGGCCAGCCAGGTTTTGAAGTGAAAGTTAATTAAGAGCAATATACAAATAATCCCTGCAAATGGTGACATTTAAAAACGCATGTTGAATATTCTGAAGCAGTTATGTAAATCACCCAGAATAAGACTCTGGAGGGAGTGTGACACATGCAGGCTTAGCTTTTAATACCCTTTGGTAATGTTTTCATTAGGCGTAATGTTTGCTGGGGGACCTGGTATTTGGAGGTAATCTTATAACAGAGACAGTTCTAAGGCACGGGGAGGGGGGGGGGGCACAGAAGCAGAGGTTTCCCAGGGTTGAAACCTGTAAGGGCCAGCAAAAGATGAGGAGGGCAAGACCTTCTCTCTGTGTAGAGGTGTGGGACCTGCCTGCAGTATACCGAACAGCTGCAGGGGCTGCAGCGTTTCAAGGGGGCATTGTCTCAGTGATGCGAGGGTCCTCCTCGTGGGCTCTTTAAACTGCACCACTGCTACAAGTTGCAGGACGGTGACAGAGTCTAGTTCTTGATTTTGTTTATGACCAGCAGCTCTTACTCCATAGCCAGGGAAACAAATACAGAATATTTAAATAGCCGAGACCATGCAATTGTCCAGTGGTAAACTGGGGAGCAGATTCCTTGCTTTCTGGTTTTAACTTTACATAAGATAAACTGCAAGTTTGATAACTTACAGGAGATAACCTACAAGTTTGGCGGCCGGGCCCTCTGGCACTGCTGCCTCTCGGAGCAATTCTGTGCACATAGAACTCAGTTCTATCCTGGGGTTCCTCCTGCTCCTCTCTTCACTTGTGCTGGTTTCAGTCTGTTCACATTCCATATGTCCCCCCCCCCTTCTTTCTCCGGCATCAGTGGCTTTGATGACCTCCTATATTGGTCTTATGACTCTGCTCCTGTACATGACTTATTTGTAAACATCTATTCTCAAGACTATCTGTTCTCTGTCTTTCTCTCTCTGTGTGTCCCTCTGTGTCTCTCTGTCTCTCTCTTCCTCTTTCTTTCTCTCCCCCCCCCATGTGTGTGTATGCATGTGTTGAGACCACCTTAAAAAATCATGAATTCTCCTGTATGTTGTTAGATTTGGGGTAATGAGGAGGGAAATTGGACTAATCTATTTTATATAGCTCAAATTTTGACCTTTAGACTCCTTGAGGACTGTAAATATGCACCCCCCCATTTTGCCTGTCATCAAAACTTAATCAAGAATACATTCTTTACTAGCAACATTCAAAATAGATGATTCTAAGTTATGGCTTAGAAATAAACTCCTCTTATTTCATTTTAATCTTTGTTCTTTGCCTTCATTTTCCACAAATACTCAGGATATTTTCCATTCTGAAAATTTTTATATGCTAATTAAGTCATTACAAGTAACAGTATTCATGATCTACTGAGAGGCTGTTAATGGGTTGATATGTGACACTATTCTAGGTTCCTAACAGTAATCTGATGGTCAGAACGTGCTCATCTGTGCCTATCTCAATCATGGGAAACTTAATTGGTTTTGGATTAAAATCTTAATTTAATGGGGCTGTTTTATTATCTAGACCTTGCTTGGGAAGCCCATGGGTGGTGGTTTTATTTTGTTTTTAGCTTTCCTTGGATTTTCCTCTGTCCAAGCTCTCATAGAATCTGGCTTGCACAACTACTCAAAATTAATTTAAGACTGAAAGCAAAAGCACAGATTATCTGAGTGACTTGTGGCAGGATCAGCTAACATTTACCAGCAGGATAAGCAGGGTTCAGGATCCCCAGGGAGCTGGGACTTTGTGTCATGTTGAATAGCTTCTGTTTAGAACCTGGGATCTGCAAATTCACCTTATAAAGAAACTTGTTGAAACTCTAACTGAAATCAGAAGGAAAAAATCAAAGTGGGAGAAATATTTAAATTAATAGAGCCAGAAAAAAATAAAACAAATTTCGAATCTCACATGAAATGAACCTTGGCTTTATCTTGTTGACATGTCAAGCCACTGTACTTAGCACAATTAAGGCACATGCGATTGATGGGCACACCATCTCATGAAACAATATTTTCACAGCACATTAAGCATAAGGGTTTAGGATAACAGCATATTAACTCAGAGAGAGTCTGACATTAGAATGCTCATGGTTTTGTATGGTGAGCTGAGCTGGGTAAAATGGGAGAATCTGTTTATGTAGATAGACTGGCTCTCAGGCTGTGAATGGATGTGTTCTCAGACTGTGTGTTTAGAATGAGTAGTGTCCAATTCCTTCATCCCATTTTATCACATGGTAAGAGTGATCTCTCATTGACTTCTAATGCTGCTCTGTCGTACTCATAGATCTTGCTCAGCCATCAGAGAAGCTTCCTCTCTGATGAGCAGTGGGTAGGAACAAATACAAAGAGCCACAGTTAAACAATGTTCAGAAAGTGAGAGACCTTGGAAAATTCAACCCTAAAAGGGTTATCTCTCTCAATCCTCCCCAACCCCCACCTCTGCTCAGAGCTCAGGGAACCCTGCAGAAGAGGAAGTGGAAAGACTATAAGAGCCAGAGGGGATGGAGGACCCCAAAGAAACAAAGCCTTCTAAACACAGCAGCATTAGTGCCCCTTTGAGTTCCCAGAGAGTGCCTTCGTGAGCCTGGGTCAGATGCTCTCGTGGTGCTGAGTGGACACAAGCTCCCATCCCTAACCCAAGGGAGTCTCCCTGGGGAAACAAACCACTCTTAAGGGCAGGCTCTATGCCCAGCAGTGGATGGACAACACAAGACAATCTCAGTAGTGTCTTTGGAGCTTCTTTGTCTCATAATGGTTCATTAAAGCATAAAAAGAATCTAAAGCTCATGTGTGTACATATCATGGCTTCTGGTTTTGTGTTTCTATGGGATTCCTATGTATGTGAACATGTGTGCCTGTGTCTACACGTGTTTCTTGTGCTTTTGCCTTGACTCTTTTTTCTTCTGTTTTTGTTGTTGTTATTGCTGCTGTTGTTGGTTGGTTGGTTTGCTTTGTCCTGTTATAATTTGCTTGCCTTTATTATTTTATTTTAGTATTATTCTTTAGATACCTGTTTTTGGGACTGGAGAGATGGCTCAGAGGTTAAGAGCACTGACTGATCTTCCAGAGGTCCTGAGTTCAATTCCCAGCAACCACATGGTGGCTCACAACCATCTGTAATGAGATCTGATGCTCTCTTCTGGTATGTCTGAAGACAAATACAGTGTACTTATATATAAAATAAATATATAAATCTTTAAAAAACCAGATTTACGTATTAAAAAAGATACCTGTTTATTTTCTAACTAGAGACAGAAGGTGTAGAATTGGATGGCAGGGGAGGTGGGGGATTCTTAGAGGAGCTGGGGGGAGAAGCTATAATCAGAATATATCATATAAAATCTATTTTCAATACAAGTTAGAAAATAATTAACACCGTTTTGTAGAATCAGAAGTGCAGAGAAATGTTTCCAAGTTCTCACAGTTGAGTCCCATGCAGTTTGGCCCCCGAATTTGTGCTCTCCAGTTCTGTAGGAGCGGTGCTAGCATTAACCAATATTTGATTCTGTTTAGAAGATTTACTAGTGTGTTACAGTCTATTCCTGCCCTGAAACAGTTCATGTTTAGACATCATTTTATGTGTCAGAAACTCAAGAACAGCTCATCTGGCAGGTATTGTACTTGCTGTCAATGGGGATGCACATGGGGCTGGAGTGATGCACATGGGGTGATGCACATGGGACTGGTATTATACTTGCTGTCAACGGGGATGCACATGGGGCTGGAGTGATGCACATGGGGTGATGCACATGGGACTGGTATTGTACTTGCTGTCAACGGGGATGCACATGGGATTGGAGGAGTCACTTCTTGCCTTTGGTATGGGATGTCACCCGAGAGTTCACCTGGGATTATTGTCCAGGGTAGCAGTTGTTCTCCATAGGGCCCCTGTCATCAGGATTATTGAGGTCTCCTCACAGGATGATGGCTGGCTTCTAAGGATGAATGTTCCCAGTGGCAGGAAGCCTTAGGGTGTGGACCGAGAAAAGTAGCACGGTTAATTCTTGATGTACTGCATTTGCCAACAAAATGGTACAGATTGCCAGGATTGCAGCAGGGGTCTGGTTAATGGGAAGTGTCTACCCCATGCCTCCTGAATAAATCAGACAAGCCTCCATTAATGTTTCTTAGACTCATCTTTAACTTATTTTCTTTGGACCAGCCTAGCCTTGAACTCAGAGATCTGCCTCCTAAGTGCTGGGATTAAAGATGTGAGTCGACCTGCCCAGCTTGGTTTAGGAGTCTCTCAGAGAAGGATGTATTATTTTTAAGTCTAAAACACCTAGAACAGAGTTAGCATTCATTAAGCACTTGCCAATATCCATTTTAACTTTTGTTCTAAGGCAACCATAAATTCCCACAAACAATAAAGAATTGACTACAGTCCAGAAGAATAGGGAGGGTAAGCAATTGAACAGTATGAATACTCTATCTTTACACATAAGCACTTCACCTCCCAAGTTACATAGCAGTGTTTTCTTGTCTATTATTGAATTCTATGTCTGTGGACTCAAGGAGCAATAGGCTTTGTCTAGCGTATTCCTTAAACTGCATCGCCAGGATGCATTCCAGATTTATTTGGGGGAGTGAAGCTTGATAAGAAAATGATGTGAACATATCCAAAATAACAAATGAGCAATCTAATTTACTGGTAGATGCTTGCATCTTAGGAATCTAAGGTATTGATGCCTAAGGAAGCAGAAATCAGTACTGGGGCATGCATTTTGATATATGTTTCCTATTTTAAATGCTTAAGAACATTTGTAAACCAGGAGCATGTATCATTATTTTCTTACAAAGAAATTAAAAGTATGTGACATTAATGTACAGTATAGTGAGGACACATATCAAAGGTAATTTGTTTCTATTTAGAAAGGTAAAGTTTGTTTTGTCTTGTTTTGTTTTGTTTTGTTTTCTGGTGAGGACGTGTTCTAATTTTATTCCTGATGTTAGGTGTTCTCTATTTCGTTAAAATTAATACTAATACCAGACACTCAGCTTCAAGTACTATCTACTCTTTTGACCTGGAGTTCCTATCTTTTCTTTCTTCCTCAGAAATGATAAAAAACAAGTGAATGAAAACAAATCAAAAGAGAGCCATTTAACTCCAACATTGACCTTCTCAGAACCAGGCAGGAGCCTGGGATGCCGCCTGTGATCAGTGTCCGGATAATTTGAGCTGTAACAAGTCTGGCTCGTCAGAGATTTTTGTCTGAGAGTTCTAAGATTATTTGATATTACTCTAAGTACAGAAATATAACTTCTTAACATACAGGAGGATGTGCTATGGACTTACATCTAGCAGGAATCATTTAAATATTTGATTTACAGAATGTATCCATGATGTTAATTCAGGAAGATCCTGGATACCTGCCCGTCCATTGCTTTCCCCAGTCACCAGGACAATCTAGGGTTATACATGCCACAGTCTGGTGAGACTCTGGAACCCTTACCCATTCCCACTGTTGCCAACCTTCAGGCCTGACCTTGGTTGCACAATTTGTGCACTAGCCTAGTATGGTGAATGCCAAACCAGGCAGCATCGCTTGCACACCAGCCTAATCAGACCCAGCTGTTTGCTCCACTTCCATGTTTTCACGATCACCACAGAACTGGAATCACCTGTATTCCTCCAATCCAAAACCAACATTGGTTATCTAGGAGATTTACCTACCAATTCCTCAGACCTAATCTGGGATCAACCAAACTTTGGAAACAACAAAGCAAAACCAAACCTGAACTCGAGAGAGGCAGCCTAGCATCTCACATCAGAAACACTACCAACAAAAGATATCTACAAGCCTGGGTGATGTAACAACCATAAACAATATGAAAGGTCTTGACAATATTTCTTTACAAAATCTACCTGTCCTATAGAAATGTTCTCCAATGAGAATTTCCTAAATGAACTTCCAGGACACAGAATTTAAAAGAATACTCACAAAATGATCAAAGATTTTGCGAAGTTTAGAGAAGACACCAATACATACCTCACTGAACTTAGCGAGGCTTGGAATAATTCCTTGAGTCAAATCCAAGAAAACAAACAAACAAGCAAGCAAACCAAATATACAGGAGAATGAAATGTCAAAAATCAGTATCTGAAATCGTACTTACTAAAGAGAGAGAATACTGAAAGTAAGCAAGCTGAAGTGACGGTGGATGGAGGAGCTAATAGCGTAAGTTGAAAACCCTGGGGAAAGCCTCACAAACAGAGTGGGTCAAAGAGAAGACAGAATGTCAGGGTTTGAACCACTCTAGCAAAAAATATAAAAAGGATTAGACAACACATGAAAGGTGTATGTAGAAATTGGGGACACCATGAAAAGACCAAACCCATGAACAGATGAAAGAGAAGAATCCCAGGACAATGGTGTAGACCAGATCATCAACAAGGTCATAGAAAACTTCCCCCAAATGATGTGGAGACCTACCTATAAAGATACAAAGAGCACACAGAGCTCCAAACAGACCGATGTGAAAAGAAGCTCCCCATGGCATATTATAGATAAATCACTAAATACACAGAGCAAAAAGGAGGGTGTTGAAAACTGCAAGGGCAGAATCGTGAGTCCCATGGAAAGGAAAACCGTCAGAGTCACAGATGACCTCCCAACAGATGCTCTAACAGCCAGAAGAGCACGGAACAATGTACTCCAAGCTCACAAAGACCATGAATGCCAACCCAGATTTCTTTACCCCACGATAACTGTCTGCTGCATTTGAAATAGAAGGAAAGACTTTCTATGATAGAAACAGGCTACCAGGATTCATGTCCTCCAAAACAGTCCTACAGGAAGTACTAGAAGCATTATCCCAGCCTGAAAAGAGGACTAAACACCCGAGAGCTTACAGAAAGCAAATAAATGAAGTTATAACTGTTTTCTAAATGCCTATTCTTATACCCACATAAGTGTAGCTTGCACCACACCCCTCATCCAAGAGGCTTACATTTGCAACATATGGAGACTATTACAGAGATCCACAACTGGTCAAAATGTAGAGAATAAGGGACTGGGAGGGGGGTAGCAAGTCCAACTGATACATATGCAAAGCTGTAGTGAGAATTTGGGTCTCTTTAAAAACCCAGTTATGCGATTATGTTTTTGTTTTAAGCCCATGTGTGGGATATGGGGCTGCTTGAGTGTGTCCACAGCCATTAAGTATGATTGTCTCATGCTTTAGGAGGGGCATGATTTTTGCCAGCTGGGATAGTTTAATTCTAGGGACTCTGGAGAGGGTGTAAATGGGAGCGCCCTGAGAAGGCCTGTGGAGGCTGCTGCTCTTCCTACTGCTGTCCTGCTGCTGGTGGTTTCTGCTGTTGCATTTGCTGGATCCCTGTATATTCTGATGACAAAGATTGGCCTTGCCCTTAAGAACTGGACACCCATAATCAGCAGGGAGTAGCCCACAGAAGTCTACTTTCTCTTTCTTTATATTCTTCCTCTCCTACCTAGTGTGAGGGGGTTGGAAAGGATTGAGGTAGAATAAAGGTTGGAAGGGTGGTAGGTAATAGGACCCAACAGAATAGCCCCAAAAGTGTGCCAATATAAGTGACCGGATACCTGAGGGCCAGGCACAATCATGGTAGAAGAGGTTGGAAGAATGAGAGGTTCAGGATGGGTGAAGGCACTTCCTCATGACCTGACTTTGACTCCCCCAAGCTCACATCACAGGAGGAGAAAACTGACTTACAGAAGTTGTTCTTTGACCTCCATGTGTGGCCTATGGCATGTGCAACAACCCACAATAAATGAATGCAGTTTTTCTTTTTGCGTGTACGATAGTCTGCATGTTAGGAAAATTCAGACATTTGAAATGAGTTTTCATAAAGATGATCATAATGATAAAAATCCATACTCTGGTGTCCACGTTAGGAAATGAGAATAAAGCAAAGAGTGACAGATCTGAGTGATTTTCTCCACTTTCCCCATAGTCCCTAGCTCCAGCCAAAATGCTCCAAGACTGTAATGAGCAATAATGAACTAGGACATTAAAAAAAAAAAAAACCAACCCAAAACCCTCAGTTCCAACTTCATCAAGGCCAATTGCTAATGACATCTCTCTCAGAAATGAAGAACACCTTCATCCCAGCCATTTCAATAGGGGTGGGTTGCATCTCATAAGCACACACACACAGAATTATGAAAATGAGCATGTGTGGAGATTTAATAGCTAATTTTCCAAGTTGATTATCTTGGCCAGTTCATTGGGAGGCTCTTGCTTCTTTGCTAATTTAATTTGTTTCATCCTTTTTATTGTCTCCTTTAAATAGCAATTAGGGAAGATAGCACTCCATCCTGCCTCCTACTTGCCCTTTTGCTAAATCATGATTCCACCCCGTGCCAGATAGTTACGAGTATATGAGGAGATGGCGCTGGTGAAAGGCAAAGTGGGCGAACCACTTGACTCAAGCCAGAGTAAGCCAAGAGAAAGTTGCCAATGGTCAAAGTGGTGAGAGAGAGAGAGAGAGAGAGAGAGAGAGAGAGAGAGAGATCCAGTGTGTGTGTGCAAGTGTGTGTGTGTTGAATACCTTGCAGCAACACTTTTATTCACATATTCAGAATCGTGAACTGCCTATTTTGAAGTGAAAATGCACTTGTATCATGCCAACTGGCATGCTGCAGTTATTTAAAAGCTAGTTATCAACCAAGTAAAAATTTAGAGCCTTTCTGCTTTGTACTTCTGCCTCTAAAATAATATGTTTGTATATGTAGCAAGCTGCTATTAAGTGCTGTAGTGACTTTTAATGTATTGTCACTAAAAGGCATTCTCCAAGTGCTTGTTTTTATGCTGCCTTATCTTAGGTCAGCCAAAGGGAGCCTACTCAACATGTAGCACTTTACTAATAAATTTGCAGGCTGCACTTAAAGCACTGTATGTTCTGGTAAGGGTTGTAGAAGAGGCCTCGATTCAATACATATTGATTTTTATAAACAAAAAAATGTAGGAAGAGCAGACCCTGCTCCTAGGCAGCTAGGGTGTGGATGAAACCGACCATGAAATAGGGTTCACTGAACAGAGCTCATGTACTAGGGCTTCGAAGACCGAGGTGGTCCATGAAGTTAGGCTAGAGGCTCCTGGAGGTGATGAACCTCCTCGGAGACAGTGGTTGACACCGTATGGGTCAACCCACACTGAACAGAGGTTCTGTAGCTTTTGATCCTTATAGCTCTGAAAAATCCACAGTAGTTGTCCTTTTCCTCTACATTGTCCCTTAGTTTTGCATCACATGCTGCATATTAATGAAGAGGAAGCACAAAGATACTAGCTCTGCAGGGAGGCGAGTTATTAAAGAGAAAGTAGACATTGTTAGATCTTTGAAAAAGTGCTTGTTTTCAGAAATGTGCTGTAAAATAAAGATAGAATTCTATGAGAATTTAGAATCATAAATTTCCTCCCCACCCCGTTTTCTTCTGTGTATGAAAGAATTCCTTCTGCTAGCTAGTTATTAGTTATAATAGCAGTGTGCAGCAGCAGGAGTGGTTCTTTGTCCACTATGAAAGTAAAGAAAACTTAGGAATGTATTGGATAATCCCGACGGCAACTCCTGCCTCCATGCTCCGGTTGTTCAGAAAAGGCCAGTTGTCTTCATAGCTATGAGGATTGCCACAAGACTTTCTGATTATTCTTGTCAATGGGTTGTATTTTCTTAAAGGGGATGTTTGTGTGCTAGGTGGACAACCCTAGAATGTACTAGAAAATAGAAGGTTCTCAATGTTTGTCAAATGAATGAGTGTGTATTGAGAAATCTGGAAGGCTACCCAGAGGCTCAGAGGGTAGAAATTCCTCCTTCCCTGGCTTTGTGGTGTGTTGGCAACAGGGACATAAGTGGCCATCAATGAAGAGGGAAGAAAGGACAGTGCCCTTAGGGGAGAGCCTAGTATGTAGATGGAGTGTCAAAGAAAAAGGGCCAGGAGTTGGGGATCAGTTTATTATCTTTGGAGGTAGAATTCAATCAGTATGCTAGAAGCGTTCTCATGGAAAATGACACCCCAGGAAGAAGTGTGATGCTATTTTGGAATGAATGAGAGGAGGGCTATCTTGGGAAGATCTGTATGTATTGTGTAAATTGGCCTTAAGCTTTCTCAGTGACATGGTTTCCATTCTTCAGAGTCAGGGATATGTGAATGTGTCAGCTTTCACCCAGAAAGGCATGGCTTCCACAGAAGGAGGAGGCACAAGGAGCAAGAAACATGGGAGGTAGGGCTGCGTGTTCATTGCTTCTAATTGCTAGGTCTGCTGTAGGTTGCCAAAGTTTTCTTGTCAAATTAGTTCAAATTATCATAGTGATTTCCATGGACATGGACAATGGATTCAACTTGTTATAATTACTTCAAAGGGCAGAACTGACAACACACTATAGAAGTTAAGGGGAAATCAATTTTGCTTAGAATTTTATGATAACTAAAGTTGTTCAGTGCCACAAAAATACAGCTTTTTAAACAGAGCTGTGATTCATAATATGGAAATTATGTGAATAAAAACAGAATGACCACAACTCATGGATGCTCACATAAGGATCTTCCATTGAGAAAGAGTTTGGTCCCTTCTGCTACAGAGCTTAGTATTATCTCTGGTGTTGTTCTAAGGGAAAATTTAAAATACAGGCAGCATAACACAAGTAAGCCAGGAAAGGAGACATAGAGACAGTATTGAGAAGGACAAAAGATAAAAAGATCTCCATTTATCTTTTTGTTAATATTTGTATATATTTGTCATTTGTATTTATTTATATAAATACATTATTTAAATATTAATTTAAAGATAGTAAACTGCATAAAATAATTATAAATAAATTATATTTTATATATTTATTGATAAAGTAAGATATGCCAATATTATAGTATTAACATATTGATATTAAACATATTAATATCAACACAATAATTAACACGATAATTAAACATAATAAACATAACAATTTGTTAATATCAAAATATTAACATATCTTTATGTTAATATTTTTGTTTGCCATGCCAGAAAAATATCCAGGCTGCTTTCATTTATAATGTACCAGGCAGCAGGAGCACATTTGAGGAAGAGAGAAATAGAGGGTTGAACGTCTCGGTTCATTAATTGGCTCTTTAACAGGCCCTCAGAGATTGGTCAGACTGAGGCAGGGGAAGGGGAAGTCCTTTCAGTGAGGCAGCAGGAGTGTCCGCGCAGGGGAGGCTGCTGGGAAGCCGGTCTGTGGCGGGTGTTTGGAGGAGGCACGGTGATTGGACTCACTCAGGATCTCCGCGTGCGCTTTCCACAGAGATGATGGGAACAATCAATGGCCATTTCAGGGAGGCACACTCACTTAAATCCCTCTTCTCTGAAATTCTGCAGTGTTCTGACTTCTATTGGCTTGTGCGATAAGAGACCTGGGAGTCCCAGCTGGTTTTCTAACTAGCTGTTTGCTCATGATGCTCCACTTAACCTCCCGAGGCTTATTTTCCTCAACTATAATCCAAGGGAGTTTGGTTAAAGCATGCTTCTTAAATTTCCATGTGCAAATGGGATAGCGTTCAGATGCAGCTTTGAGTCCCAGTGTCTGCAGCAGGGCTTGAGGTTCTGGATTGCTGAGAAGTTTCCAGTAACCCTGTCGTTGCTACCCGCAAACCTTACTTTGAGTTGTAAATGGTTAGGATGGCATAGGTCCTTCCACAGCATGACCACTGCACGAACCGATAATTTACTCATGCCTTTTCTATGTTGTTGGTAGTCGTTCGCTTTCTAGTTTATATGATTAAGGAGAGGCAGACTCTGAGCTTAGCCTATGTAGGGAATCAAGACATTCCACAAACCTTCGCCTTTGGTTACTGCTGTGCTTCACCTAGATAATTACTCGGTCTGACTGTGCTTTCTTACGTCTCAAGTGTGTAATGCAGGTTCAGCGAGCCTAATAAAGCTCAAGGACACACCTTACCATACCTCGTTAGATCTCTCACCTTGTGTTCCAGTGTGGAAGGCTGCTCAAATGGTTGGTGGTTGTGTTGCTTTAGGGGGAACCAATTAGACTTCCTTGCCAGATAGAGGATGGTCTTTGTGCCTATGAGTCTTTCTAAAGTCTTCAAATACACTAAGGAGCCCTGTGAACTTGGCACTCGCCACTGCAGGCAACCGGCAACACAGTCACGATCATTGCTTGTCGGAGGATGCTGAGCGCTTACTGTTCCTGTGACCAATGTAATTTAATGTTATCATTTATTTTCTGATAAGGCACAGATGAAGATTTTGAGGTCTCCAAACTGTATGTGAATACAACTTATTTTATGCACTCTAAAGCATTGTTACGCCCAAGGATCTGATCAAGTGCAACGTACACACACATGACAATTGATAGTGGAAAACTTGGCACTTGAGGTTTGTTATCTGCAGCTAACGTCAGACAAACTTGTTTAAAACAAAGAAGAGGAAATAGGTACCAACTTCTTTCCATCAGTATAATCTTAACAGACCAGCAATAAAAGAAAAAAAATCTTTTCACAAATTTGGTATAAAAAAATCTACTAATTAAAGAAATTCATTCCAACAAATGCTTGAATAAAGTATCACAACGATGTCAGCTTTGTTCTGAAACAGGAACTGGACATGCGCAAGCTATAGTTAAGCAAATACTTCATAATTAACTTAGATTGGAAAAATCTTATTCGAGTCACTAGGTATTAAACAAGTGTATTTGACAAAATTTTCCACTTGGCTGGACTAGCTGCCTAGCCAGCTCACTGGGATCCAGCTGTCTCCATTCCACAATGACTAACATAAATGTTAGGGATTCGAACCCAGGCCTTCATATCGCAAAGCAACTCAAATCCAGATCTTAATGCTTATGCAGTGAATACTCTTACCTACTAAGCCATCTTCCAAGCCCATAACCAAGTCTGAAATCCATATATATTTTAATATATATAGCATACATCTTAAGTTTTGGGGGGGAATTTTAATATGAATACTGAATTTATATAATGTCACCTCTCCCTTTCCAAATTCTCTTCCATCCAACTCCTCCTGCATCTTTCTGTTCTTTATAAAACTCATTGCCTCTTATTTTTTTTTTACATTTATATGATGGGTTGGATTACATACATATCAATAGTTGGATGGCATAGACTCGTCCCTTGCATTACTATATGAATTATTTACTTGTGCTTTTTCATAGTTGCTTGTAGTTATTCTCTTTCTACTTTATAAGATTAAGGAGAGGTTCTGCCTACACCGCCCCACACCACACCCATACTTCCCATATTTATAGGGTACAGCCTGGTGAGTACCCCCACACTTGTTTTTCATCTCTTGCTGTATCTAGGCTGGGCCCATTAGCTAGCACCACAGCCCAGCAGGCCACCTTTGTCTTGCAGTAGCTGACCTCTAGGTTTCTACAGAGTTCTAAATCCCATGCCCCAGCCTGGTGTCACCACTTCATCCTGTGCTACCATCTAGATTTCTACCAAGACCTATCTATCTTACCTGCACTTACCCACAGGATCTTTATGCTCCCTCCATCACACTACTCCATACCCAGGCTACCCCTGGCTCTCCATCCATGCCTTTTCCATAGTCTACCAGATTTAGCCTGGGTCCCACAGCCAGTGAAGGTAGACTTGCCTTCTCTGACTTTACTACAGAGGAGCTCTAGGTTTGGGCTAGTATCCGCCCTACCTGTTTGCTATACTACGGGACTCTCCCATGTCATATCCAACTCTTCCACTCTGATTGGCCTACCCCTACACTCCTAGCTTAGCACAAGAAGCAAATCCTGCATACAACCCCACTCCCTTCTGCTCACCTGACTTCATTTCACCCAAAACAATTCTAACCTTTAGACCGCATCCATTCCCACTTTCTCTCTTCTCCCCAAAGCAGCCTCTATCTGTAACAAACTTAAAACTAACAAAGGTGGTCCACATGTCCAGGTCTCAGCACAGGAATACCAATAATATGAAAAGCCAAGCCAGTATCTTTTCTCTAAAACCTACTAGTCTGTGGAATTGTTTATCAATGAGAATTATCTAGATGGACTCTAGGTCACAGAAAAAAAAAAGCAAACAAACAAATAAAAAAACCACGAAGCTTCTCAAAGAATTCAAGGAGTTGAGAGAAGACACAAGGACACAACTCAATGAAACCATCTCAGGCAGAGAGCTTAAGGAGAATAAGTACAAACATAGGGCTGGTAGACAGGATGAAGACAACCCAGGACTTGAGAAAGAACGGAATAAAGAGACAGAAACATTGAAGAAGAGTCAAGCTGAAGTAAAGATGGAATTGAAAATCCTACTAGCTCATCTAGAACTCAAAGAAAAGTCTTAGATATAGAAAGAATCAAGCAGAAGGTAGAATATAGGTGATAAAATAGAGTATCTACACCAAATAAGCAAAGAACATTAAACAACAGCAGCAACCACACAGTAAAGGAACATAGAAAATGTGGAACACTATGACAAAAACCAAATTTTTGGATTATAGGCATACACGGGGAAGAAGAATCTCAAGTTAGTGATCATTGGCATAGCCCAGATCTTCAATAAGATCATAGAAGAAAACTTCCCCAAACTAAGGAAAGACTGCACATACAAATATAAGAAGTACAAGGAGCACCAGATAGACAAGACCAGAAAAGAAAGTTCCAATGGTATATTATAGTTAAAACATTAAGTATATGTAACAGAGCATACTGAAGGCTACAAGAGAAAAATATGCAAGCCACATATAAATGGAAACCCGACAGAATAACAGCTGATTTCTTGGTAGAAATGTGAAAAACTACAAGAGCCTGGAGCAATGTATCATTCCAAGTCCTAATAGGACAGCTAACCTAAAATAATATGCCACCAGAACTATGTGCTGTGATGGAAGGAGAAAGAAAATTTTCCATGACATGAACAATCTAAAATTATATCCAATAAAGCAAACCTAAGAAAAAAATGCAGGAAACATTATTTCAGATTGAAGAGAAAAATGAGCATACCAGAGAGACTTTTGAACTCAAACACAAAGCTGCAGTTATTAAGACACAAAATGCCACCAAGAACACACTACCACCAAAAAATGAAGACCAGGATGCCTACAACTAACACACACATTTCAATAACAACTTTAAATACTGCTTGCATGGATTCTCTAACCAAATGACACTTGCTGACTGAGTAGAATAAAAACAGAAATCCATCCACCTACTGCCTAGTAACACATCTTAATTTTGATGATAGGCAAGCACCTTAGAGTAAAGGACAGACAAAAGTCCCATCAAATGGGACCAGGCGCCAGGCAGGCAACACGATCCTAATATCTGACAAAATAGACTTTTAACTAAAACTAAGCAGAAGAGATAAACAGGGGCACTTCATCTGAATCAGAGGAAGTTAACCAAGAAGGCATTACCTTCCTAAACAAATATTCATCAAACTCAGGAGCACCTAATATCATAAAAAATCTTCTATTAGAATTAAAGACTCAGATTAACATCAATCCATTAATAGTAGGTGATTTCAGTACCCCACTTTCTCCAATAGACAGGTCATATGGATAAAAAAAAAAATAAAAACAATAGAATTAATTAACACCATCCATTAAATGGACTTGATAGATAGCTGTAGAATATTTTATCCGAAAGCCAAAAAATACACATTCTACTCAGCAGCATACAGAAGCTTTTTAAAAATAGACCACATCTCACAAACACAATACAAATCTTTACAAAATCAAAGAGATTGAAATTACTTCTTGTATCTTATCTAGTCACAATGTAATAAAACTTAAAATTGACAGCAAAAAAACCCTGTAGTAAATATGCAAACTCATGGAGATTGAACAACTCATCACTAAATGAATGAATGGGTCAAAGAAGAAATCAAGAAAGAAATAAAAAATTTTCCTGAACCTAAAATGAAAATGAAAACACAATACAACAAAATCCTCAGGACGTTGAAGACAGTCCTCACAGGACTGTGGGCACATTAAATACCATGACTATTCGAGTAAATGGCCTAATGATGCAACTAAAAAAGTGGGAAGGCAGGGCAGTGGTGGCACACCCCTTTAATCCCAACACTTGGGAGGCAGAGGCAGGTAAATTTCTGAGTTCGAGGCCAGCCTGGTCTACAGTGTAAGTTCCAGGACAGCGAGGGCTACACAAAGAAACCATGTCTCGAAAAACAAAAAACAAACAAACAAACAAACAAACAAAAAAAGTGGGAAGATCAAGAAGAAACCAAACCCAAACCCAATTAATGGGAAGAAATAATAAATATTAGCATAGAAATCAATAAAATGTCATCGAAGAAAACAACAAAAGACTCACGAAATCTCAAATATGGTTTTTTGAGACAATAAAAAAAAATTGACAACACCTAACCAAAAGAAAGAAAGAAAGAAAAAGTGGACCCGAATTAGGAGAGTCAAAAATGAACAGGGAAACAGTACAGCAGACAGAAATTCAATATGTTAAAAGGGAGTAGTCAAAAAACATGTACTCCATCAAGCTTAAAAATATAAAAGAACGGGCAGTGGTGGCACATGCCTTTAATCCCAGCACTTGGGAGGCAGAGGCAGGCGGATTTCTGAGTTCGAGGCCAGCCTGGTCTACAGAGTGAGTTCCAGGACAGCCAGGACTACCCAGAGAAACCCTGTCTCGAAAAACCAATAAATAAATAAATAAATAAATAGAAATGGATGATTTTTAGATTCCGCCGTGGTAGAAAATATTTGATCTCAGAGGTATCTACCTTGCCTTGATCATTCAGTTCCCAGATAAAAGACACACAACCTTTATATTTATGATAAGTTTTAATCAGCACTTAAGCTGGGCAGATATCTACACTCTAAGCTATTAAGTCTACTTCCCCATCAGTAACCCTGAGTTATAACTTGCCACATCTGGGCATCTTTAACTCCAATTGACCAGTTTCCGTGGCCATGTTTTCAAGATTCTATGGAGTCTTCACCTTTCCCTATCCCCCCTCTCTCCTCGTGGTCCTCCTCAGATCCCAAGACCAGGACACAATTTCTCTGCTGCAACCATATTACTAAGATTTCCTGGGTGTGGCTTCCCTGTCGTATATAAAAGTCATTACCGCACAGCAGAAATCCTGCTCTTAAAATCTTTCTGACACCTATTCCACAGAGTTCCCTGAGCCTTGGGTATAAATAGTGCGCTGTGGGGGGGGTATGGCATGGTCATGTTCTCTGCATCTTGATCAGTTATGGCTTCCGTGTGCTGAAAGAGAAGTTTCTTTGGTGAGGAGGAATAGCAGCTACACTTGTCTGTGGGTATAAGGGTACATATTTAGAATGCAATTAGAGGCTATACTAGTTTAGGAAAGTGGCGGTATTACATTCTCCTCTAGAGCTCATAGACTTACCGTAGTAAATACTTACTTAACTTGTTTACAAAAGGAGTCTCTAGTAGCAAGATCTTTGGGTAGCCGACTGAGAGGAGGATGGAATACATAAGCCTTCAGAAAGATGGGGAGGGACATAGGGAAACCTGTAAGTGTCAGGTGGCTTGTCTGCCTCACTGCTGGGGTGCCCAAGCATCGCCCCGCTGCCAGCAAGATGCTCAGGGGAGGCAGAACACCGTCTGAAATAGAAGTCGAGTCCTTTGGTTCCCAGTCTCCTGTGCACCAAGACACTGCTGGGGTACCACTGGAAGTTAGGAACGGGGTTCAAGTCTACATGCCAGGCTGCAGGAGATGATTGAACCTGGGATGGAGCAGAACCTGGCTTGGTTCCTAGTGAGTGCTGAGAGTATGGGGGAGGAAGAGAGGCGTGGCCTTCTCTTGGAGATTTAGGCAGAGCTCTTTAAGTCAAGCACCCTCCCCTCCCACCTCCCCCTCAAGATGACCCTTGTTGAAAGAGAATGTCCTTGCTTTTCTGAACTGTTTTATTTGATGGTGGATATGAATGCATACACCTTACTCAGGCGAACCAGGTATTAAGCACCCTTTGCTTTTTGAGGGAAGGAATGGCCAGGAAGCTCATTGGCTAAGCACGCAGGTACTATCTAGATATCTCATTAGCACGGAGAACTCTGGTGTTCCTTGTTTTTTTTGTTTTTGCTGCACGCGTGACTGATTGTCATGGTCCTCTCAGTGGGATATCATGGTTAAGTGTTCCAGTTAAGGTAGTTCAGCAGGTCGCTGTCCCCATGACTATTGTTCTGGATTCGGCGATTCCTGGGGGTTTGAGCCTGCTCAGCCTTACCAGTTCTTCTGTCTGGTGGCATGGTCCATTTGCCCCATGCCTAGGGGTGTGTGAGACACTCTAGCTTGGCAGAGGTTTGTTTCTCTTTTGAGTTTCTAACTCTCCCGGCACTGACCCTTCTCTGACTGCAGAGCAGCCCGCTCCCTTTGGACGTTAACAGGGTGGTGGATGACATGGATTGAAATCGCCCATCTTATGGCTTCTTCAACCAGAGAGACAGACTATTCCAGAACCATTCCGAAAACGAGTGAGAAAGAATTCTGATTGGCTGTGCCAGGCAACTGCTGTCCTTAGGTCCGGAACCAGTGAGTAGAAAAGTATGATTATAAAAGAAATGTCAGCTCCCAATGGGTTTGGAGTTGGGAGGAGGGCAGTAAATCCTCAAATAAGGGGGATGTATTCATGTTAAGGTGAGTGGATGGGCAAGAGCTACTTACTGATGTGCTGGTCAGAGAGTTCGGAGTAGACTCCTTGCTTTGCTATTCCCTGTCCCCCAGTACTGGTTACAATTCTGTGCAGGGTATTCTAGTCCCAGTCAGTCAGCTGTACTTACACCGCTCTTTCTGCTCCGTAGACAATGAATTTGCCAGTGTCCCACCCTGAGGGATGGCCTGTCTGCTTCTGTAATTGATTAGCCAGCAGAAGGAAAGGGAAGGCACAGGCTGAGAGATACTGTGAGGACTATGTGCAGAAGATCGGACAGTGTCCTCAGACGTGTTTCTACTCCACTTCTCTCTCTTCTCTGCCCCCAGTAGCCAAGGAACATGTGTGACATGCACCAGGAGACCATATGCCACATAGAAGGCAGGGACAATAGCGTGCATGTCTTAAATCCGGGGAATCTCTGAACACAGATCTTACACAGAGTGAATAACAAATACCTGTAGGCTTGATCTAAGTTTAACCTGTATTAAAAATGTCAGAGATGTAGCTGGGACTAATTGCGATTTTAAATGTCCTCAAATCAGAGCATTTTACATCCATTACACATGTTGCTATTGTTTCTAAGTGAGAATAATAGAGCCGAGTCCTATTTGTCGCCACAGAATGTATCTTTGAGAAGACTATTATATATCTACAGCAATTTTAATTAAATGCCACCAACAAATGAGTCTGAACCTCACTTAAGATGCTGTTTTTTATGATTCCAGCACATTGTCTTTTACAAGCGGATACTAATGAGTCCCATGAAGGCAATGGGCGCTAGGAATAGAAGCAGATTTGGAACAAATGTATTCATTAGTCTTACTTGTCTTCTGATGATAGATAAGTTGAATCTTCAGCTGGACACATGTCCAGATCCAAACTTTGTTAAAACAGAGGCTTTAATATACCAGGAAACTTTAGCATAAGTAGATTATGTTACCACTTGCTGTAGAAAGGAATTCACTTCTTGCGACTACTTAGTGGATCTCTTTTAGTTTTTCATACATGGGTATCTTTTAATTAGCTTTCCCTGTTATATAGCAACATATTCCCACTGTAAAACATTTAAACAATCCGCAGATGGATGTTAAGTTTTAACAATAAGATTAGATTCCCACAATACTATTCTTCAGGAATACTGCTCACGATTTGATACATATTTGCTTATTTTATTTAACAAGCACTTGCACAGCAATTCTATATACTAAGCATTTCCCCAGACACTTTGCAATTGTACTTCATCCAGTGCTCGTGACCTCTGTGTGAGGAGGTGTGATTATTCCTCTATTCACAGAGGAGGGAGTGCTCAAAAAGGTTCATCAGTTGCAGAGACACACATTTCTAGTGGCAATGTTGAGATTCAAACACAGGCCATCTGACTTCAGACACCTTGCTGTTAATCACACCAAGACCAAGACACTCTTTCAGTTATCTCTTTATACAGCAAGGCCATCCTCTGCTACATATGCAGCTGGAGCCATGGGTCCCTCCATGTGTACTCTTTGGTTGGTGGTTTAGTCCCTGGGAGCTCTGGGGGGGTCTGGTTGGTTAATATTATTGTTCTTCCTATGGGTTGCAAACCTCTTTGGCTCCTTCAGTCCTTTCTCTAACTCCTCCACTGGGGACCCCATGCTCAGTCCATTGGTTGGCTGTGAGCATCCGTCTCTGTATTTGTCAGGCACTGGCAAAGCCTCTCAGGAGACAGCTATAACAGGGTCCTGTCAGCAAGCACTTCTTGTCATCTACAATAGTATCTGGGTTTGGTGTCTGTATATGGGATGGATTCCTAGATGGGGCAGTGTCTGGATGGCCTTTTTTAAGTCTCTGTTCCACATTTTTGTCTCTGTATTTCCTCCCTTGAGTATTTTGTTCATGTTTATAAGAAGGACTGAAGCACCCACACTTTGGTCTTCCTTCTTCTTGAGTTTCATGTGGTTTGTGAATTGTATCTTGGGTATTCCAAATTTTTGGACTAGTATCCACTTATCAGTGAGTGCATACCATGTGTATTCTTTTGTGACTGGATTACCTCACTCAGGATTATATTTTCTAGTTCCATTCATTTGCTTAAGAATTTCATGAAGTCATTGTTTTAATAGCTGGATATACTCCATTGTGTAAATGTACCACATTTTCTGTATCCATTCCTCTGTTGAAGAACATCTGAGTTGTCTCCAGCTTCTGGCTATTATAAATAAGGCTGTTATGAACATAGTGGAGCACGTATCTTTGTTATATGTTGGAGCATCTTTTGGGTATATACCTAGGAGTAATATAGCTGGATCCTCAGGTAATATGTCCAATTTTCTGAGGAACCACCTGGCTGATTTCCAGAATGGTTGTACCAGCTTGCAATTCCACCAATAATGGAGGAGTGTTCTTCCTTTTTCCACATCCTTGCCAACATCTGCTGTCACCTGAGTTTTTGATCTTAGCCATTCTGACTGGTGTGAGGTGGAATCTCAAGGTTGTTTTGATTTGCAGATGACTAAGGATGTAGAACATTTTTTAGGTGCTTCTCAGTCATTCGGTATTCCTCAGTGGAGAATTCTTTGTTTAGCTCTGCACCCCATTTTTTAATAGGGTTATTTGGTTCTCTGGAGTCTAACTTCTTGAGTTCTTTGTATATATTGTATATTAGTCCTCTATTGGATGTTGGGTTGGTAAAGATCTTTTCCCAATCTGTTGGTTGCCGTTTTGTCCTATTGAAAGTGTCCTTAGCCTTACAGAAGCTTTTCAATTTTATGAGGTCCCATTTGTTGATTGTTGATCTTAAAGCATAAGCCATTTGTGTTCAGTTCAGGAAATTTTCCTCTGTGCCCATGTGTTTTAGGCTCTTCCCTACTTTTTCTTCTATTAGATTCAGTGTATCTGGTTTTATGTGGAAGTCCTTGATCCACTTGGACTTGAGCTTTGTACAAGGAGATAAGAATGGATCAATTTGAATTCTTCTACATGCTGACCTCCAGTTGAACCAGCACCATTTGTTGAAAATGGTGTCTTTTTTCCACTGGATGGTTTTAGCCCCCTTGTCAAAAATCAAGTGACCATAGGTTGGTGGGTTCATGTCTGGTTCTTCAATTCTGTTCCATTGATCTATCTGTCTGTCTCTGTACCAATACCATGCAGTTTTTATCACTATTGCTCTACAGTACAGCTTGAGGTCAGGAATGGTTATTTCCCCAGAAGTTCTTTTATTATTGAAAATAGTTTTCGATATCCTTTTTTTTTGTTATTCCAAATGAATTTGCAAATTGCTCTTTCTAACTCTATGAAGAATTGAGTTGGAAATTTAATGGAGATTACATTGAATCCGTAGATTGCTTTTGGCAAGATGGCCATTTTTACTATATTAATCCTGCCAGTCCATGAGCATGGGAGATCTTTCCATCTTCTAAGATCTTCGATTTCTTTTTTCATAGACTTGAAGTTCTTGTCGTACAGATCTTTCAATTTCTTGGTTAGTGTGATAGTTTGTATATTCTTGGACCAGGGAGTGGCACCATTTGGAGGTGTGGCCTTGTTGGAATACGTGTGATCTGGTTGGATTAGGTGTGACACTGTGGGTGTGGGTTTAAGGCCCTCACCCTAGTTGTCTGGATGAAGACAACTAGCAGACTTTGGATGAAGACCTAGAACTCTCAGCTCTGCCTGTGCCATGCCTGCCCGGATACTGCCATGCTCCTGCCTTGATGATAATGGACTGAACCTCTGAACCTGTAAGCCAGCCCCAATTAAATGTTTTTTTTTTTTTTATAAGACTTGACTTGATCATGGTGTCTGTTCACAGCAGTAAAACTCTAAGACAAAAGTTGGTATCAGGGACTGAGGTATTGCTGTGATAGGCCTGACCATGCTTTTATTTGAAAGAATATGGATGTTGGGACTTTGGATTTGGAACATACTGGAATGCTTTAAATGGGGCTTAATGGGTCATCCTAGTAGGAATATGGAAGACTTTGTTGCTGGGAGTAATTTGAACTGTGTTGACCTGGCCCATGAAATTTCAAATAAGAAGAATTTCAGAATGTGGCATAAAGACTGTTTTGTGGTATTTTGGTGAAGAATGTGGCTACTTTTTGCCCTTGTCTGAAAAGTCTGCCTGAGGCTAAGGTGAAGAGACTTGGATTAATTCCTTTGACAAAGGAAGTTTCAAAAAAGCCCAGCAGAGACTTTGTTCTCTGGTTAAATCTTATGAAGAGAAGTTTGAGGTATAGCCTCAGCTGTAGTTGATGGCCCAGGATAAGACTTGCCTTGGTCATGGTGTCTGTTCACAGCAGTAAAACCCTAACTAAGACAGTTAGAGTCTGTGACTTAGCGTGTTCAATGCTCATGGGAATTCCTATCAGAAACTTGTTTAAAAGATTTTTTTTAGGATTCCTCCCTGTTCCAAAGACACCCGCATCTTCTCGTTATGCAGTGCAAGCTTCCTCCCATAGACAGGATGGTGAATTTAGGTGTGAATGGATTTGGCCATATTGGGTGCCTGGTTACCAGGGTTGCCTTATTATCTGTATCTGGCAAAGTGGAGATTGTTGCCATCAATGACCCCTTCATTGACCTCAACTACATGGTCTATGTGTTCCAGTATGACTCCACCCATGGCAAGTTCAGTGGCACAGTCAAGGCTGAGAATGGGAAGCTTATCATCAACAGGAAGCCCATCACCGTCTTCCAAGAGCAAGAGCCTGCTAAGATCAAATGTGGTGATGCTGGTGCTGAGAATGTTGTGGTGTTTACTAGCATCTTTACCACCAGGGAGAAAGTTGGGACCCATGTGAAGGATGGGGCCAAAGGTGTCATCACTTCTGCTGATGCCCCCCCATGTTTGTGATGAGTGTGAACCATGAGAAGTATGGCAACTTGATCAAGATGGCCAGCAATGCATCCTACACCACCAACTGCTTTTTCCCTCTGGGCAAGTTCATCCATGACAATTTTGGCATTGTGGAAGGACTCATAACTATGGTCCATGCCATCATTGCTCATCACTAGACTGTGAATGGTCCCTCTGGAAATCTGTGGCATGATGGCGGTGGCAAAATTGCCATAGAATCTGCATGAAAGACACTTAGTGTCCCTGCTCCCAGTTGGTTCTCTGTGTTAAATGAATCATGAAGGTCTTCTGGAGTCTGTGGAGCTGCAGCAGAGCTTTGTTGTGAGTTTGTGGAGAGCAATCTAAAGTCTTAGCAAAAGCTTGGGTTGTTTGGGGGTTCTCTGGAACTCTTTGGCCAACAACTCAATTAGACGTAATTCAATCCTGGTACTGGGAAGCTTTATTTGGTGACCCGAGATGGCCAGATGGGTCAGTGTCCCTTCCATTATTTTGGTGACCTCATTTGGATTTCTTTACTCTAGGAAGCCACTACTGTATTAGGTTTCCACACAACTCCTCAATACCCCTCAAGTTTAGCTTTCTCTCCCTGCATTCCCTCCCCTATCACCTTCCCCCTCTCTCTTTCCACTTGATCCCCCCACTCCACTCTCTCTCCATCCATTCATAACTATCTATTTTACTTCCCTTTCCTGGATAGATATCTTCTAGTCCCCCATTCTATACCCGACCTGCTTCCGCCTCCAGCCTTCAGCTAACAATCACAAGACATAACCATCCAGCTGAGCCTTGTCACACAGGCCTGCCAGAGGCTGTGGAAGGAACTGTTTTAGACTGGAGTTTTAGAGTAGTGAGTTATGTGGCAATTGATAAGCTCAGAAGAGAATGCGAAAGAGAAAGCCTTGCGGATCCCCTCCACCTGTCCCCCTCTTTCTAAGGATGAAATGGTGATCAAATGCCCTTTGCTGTGTGCGGTAGCTGGAGATCAGCGTGTCATGGTATTAAACAGAAGGCAGAAATACTTGATCTCACCACTAGATGGAAATTATATCGTTGTGATGTTACTAAGCAACAAGAGATCAGAAACCCGTAAGGAGTGCCCATACAATACAGAGTCTTAAGTTGTCCTACTAAGTTCCTGCTGCATTCATTCCCTTTAAAAGCCTATCTGAAGAAGGAATAGCCACAGTGTGAGTGTGGTTGGTAGGGTGTGTGTGTGTTTATGTGTATGTGTGTGTATGTGTGTATGAGTGTGTATGTATGTGTGTATGTGTGTATATGTGGGTGTATATGTGTGTATGTGTATGTGTGCGTGTATGTGTGAGTATTTGTGTATGTATGTGTATGTGTGTGTGTGTGTGTGTGTGTGTGTGTGTGTGTGTGTATGTGTAGGATCATGAAGGGATAACGCACACTTACTCATCTGCAATAATAAACAGATGAAACAGCCAATATAATCCAGAAAACAGTCATTATTTGTGACTTAGAAGAATAGTTATCATTAGAAATAAATTCAAATATTGAGGACTTTGTCTCCTCTTATCCCAACACCCTTTGAATAAGGCATTTGTAAGTGCTGAAATTATTCCCCTTGGAATATTTCAAAGCTACAAGTGTTTATTAAAAGAGCCAAGTATTTAAGCTTTAAAAGAATATAATGTCATCAATGAATTCAGGATCTGTTTTTTTTTTCCTACTTGAAGAGAAGTTCAGCTGGGCAGTGGGGACCTATAAACATTTCCTTTGCTGACTGATAAAAAGGTCCAAGGAAACAGGAATCTCACTCAGTGATTTGTAAATAGCCATGTATAAAAACACGAATGGTCAGAATAAAGGATGTACCTTTTAACTGTTCCTTACCAGTAGTCATTTTCCCATCCAAGTGCTAACGGGTCCCTACCCTGCTTAGCTTCCGAATTCAGAGGCGATCAGCATGTTCAGGCTGGTGTGGCTGTAATCATGTAACCAGCAATCATGGCCATTATTTCTTTTGGGTAAGTTTTCATCCCTCCATTTTCTCTGACCATCATTTTTTTTTTTTAAATAAACTTAAGAGCAAAAGGAGAAAAAAACAGTTAAGCCCAATAGAAGAGATCCAGGAACTGAATGAATGCATGTATTTATTTCCAACATGTTTTAAGCAAGACCTGTATGCCTCGCCCCCACCCCAATTCAGATACATTACTGGGACACCTGGTGAGTTCACCTATCTTTGCTGAGATATGGGTATCCAGCAAGATGGCCATATTTGATGAGGGCTTGAGCCTGTGCCCAACCCGCCAGCGTTGCTGTGGTGAGCACTTGTCTGTGTAGCGCTGTCTAAAGCAGCCCCGCCAAATCCCAGGTAAGTGGTCAGAGCACAAATGAGTCTGCTGGTAGGTAGTCCTACCCCGTTCACGAGCTCTTTCAGAACAATTTCCATTACTTTTTTTTTTTTTTTAAATACTGTTTTTGGCAAACACTTGATACTTGAAATAAAAAATGCATGAGTCACCTACTGGGATAGGCTCAGTGTGTGGTTCATTGAATTTAGCTAAATCGTGAGCCATCCATCAATAGTCCTCTTGGTGAACATACTTATAATAATTTCGCACATTACAAACAAAAATAGGTATGATTTTCAAGATTCTTGAAGCTATTTCCCTTAGGGATTCTTTGGATTGTGTTTAGTGTGTTTTGTTTTGCTAGGTGTTGGCCTTGTTTACAGACAGATCCGCCACTTGTCTCTCATGTGGTGAAGGCACTTTGCTTTGGACACATCCTGGAGTCCTGAGTTAGGATTAAGAATTAAGGACGGTGTGTTTGTTTTTGACAGATCACTGACTTTTCAGATTAACTTTGGCATCTGAAAATGATGCCCCTCCTCTCGGGGGAGTCTCAGAATGGCTATCAAGTGCTAGAATGATTTTTTAGTCTGTTGTCTGAGGGAGAGAGCAGGGCAGAACCAGGGGGGTTAAGTGTCTGCCCACCACTGCCCCCTGTTGGACCGTACTCTCCATTGCCCAAAATCAGTGAGTGCTAGGATTAGGGAGTCATGTGACAAAAAGAAGAGGAAGAAGAGGAAGAAGAAGGAGAAGGAGGAGGAGGAGGAGGAGGAGGAGGANAGAAGAAGAAGAAGAAGAAGAAGAAGAAGAAGAAGAAGAAGAAGAAGAAGAAGAAGAAGAAGAAGAAGAAGAAGAAGAAGAAGAAGAAGAAGAAGGTGGTATTGGATTTATATCAATTTTGAAAAATTAGTTGGCTGGATTAAATTAAAAGCAACTTGTCAAAGAAGTAGAACAAAAGATTTCTGGGTTAAGAAATCCCTACTCTTCCTTCAGTGGCTGCCAGAACCAAGCTGTGACTGAATGGCTAAATTGCTGTCCTCTTGGGGAGTAAAAACAACCCCAAGGTGGGGGTGGTGGGGTGGTGGGGTGGTGGGGTGGTGGGGTGGTGGGGTGGTGGTGGCTGTCCCTTTCTTTAGTGCAAAGCAAAACTCACACAGGACTTCTGTTTTTTAATATAAGCAGAATGTTTTTTTATATGGGTATAAGGTATGAAATCGGAGTTCTTCACTATGTCGGGTGTATGCCTGGTGTATGCTTGGGTCTATAGGGTGCACGAGGGTGGTCCAGCAAACTGGCTGGGGCATTTCCCTTGTTGTGACACACACCTCACCTTTATTCACTTTTTCCAGAATCGCTAAACGTTCAGGAAAATTGTGTCACTCTGTGTATCTCGTTCCTCTTCTGCCTGCGTGAATGAAGCGTTTAAAATAGATGGCATCCCACAGTGGTCTGGTTTCCAAGATACACTCTAATTGCCCTTTCCCCAAAGATGCTAGTGTTGGGGAAACGTAAAGACCAGGCAAACTGAGAAATGCAGCGTTCAGTCGGGAAAGCAATGTGCACTAATTCAAGCATTCGGTTCTTTAGTGCCTCCTAGGCGCTCAGGTCTCAGCTGCCTGCTAAGCGTGCCGCATGAGTCCTCGCGGCCAGCAGATGGCGCACTTGCACAGCCCACATATTTTTCAGGCTCCCAAGACAAACAGCATTTATTACCATCCAGAAATAACATCAACGGTGGTGGTTTGAACAAATTGTAACATTTCCCAGGATACTGAAATAATGGCGTACCGTGAGCGGAGGAATTTGCTAATATATAAAATTATTAGAACAATCACGAATCGATACTACTGTCTGGTGCTAATTGTCTCTTTCAACTAGGCATCAACAAGCAATTTATAAATGAGATCATGTTTTCAGGTGGAGGAGTTAGGGAGAATGTGAATTGGCGAAGGTCAAATAATTTAGACCGATGTGTTGATTGTCTTTTAACATTGTTATTCCCCTTGCTCTTCCTGTTTCTAATGTCTACCTCTCTCCGCAACATGCACAACGTCTGTTCATTGGTGTGTTGACTAGGGACCGGACAGGAGGCACCCGCACACGTGGGTGTGTTTATAGGGTTACCAGAACCCCTGGCCTCCTTGGGCTATGTGAGAGTGCTCAGTTGTGATAACACCTCTTATTTGCTTCGAATGAGACATTGCTCTGAGTATTTATGGACTTTATTTACCGAATCCTCCTGACAACCTGCTAAAGGAGTCAGAAAACTTAGTAACCTGTGAAGAATACAGATACTTGTATTTTTCTAGATTCTTAAGTCCATACTTTTTTCTTTTAATTAGTTTTTGGCTTGGATATTTTTTTAGCCGTTTATTTTGTGTTTATTTGTGTGTGTGTGTGTACACATGTGTGCGCGCGGGGGCGGGTGTCGCATCTTCTGGAGCTGTAGATGCAGGCAGTCTTAGCTGTGATGAGTTGTGAGTGCAGCAAATGCTTTGAACCACAGAGCACTCTTTTGAGCGCCAAGTCTTAAAGTCGAAGCGGTGGGAACGTAGAAGCTTGTGTTTTATCAAGTCAGCTTGGCCAGAGTCACTTTTGTTGGCTTAGAGAAATTCTGAGGAATTCTTTCTACAATCTCAGGGTTTGAAGAAAAAGTTCATCAGAGATGGAAAAGAGGTTGTCAGGAAGGAGGAAGGTTGGCAGATCCAAGACTCTCGTATGCAGTACCTTCTCAGACCTCCCTGGGCGGGTGACCCACAAGCGAGTGTTGGCAGTGATGGAGAGTTTTGCTCTAGAATATATTTATTTCAAAAGCACAGATAGGGGACGCTGCATGGCAGGTTCATCTAATCTTTATTAAGATGGCGATGAGCACAGTTTACAGATGAGCGGGCAGTAAGTAAGCGACAGGCAGATTTTTGACCAGTCTCTGGCTTCAGGTCTGGCTTCCGGTCCATACTCCTGACCACTGCTTTCCACATACCCTAGGTAGTAGATACACTGGCAGAGTGGAAGCTACTTAACCAAGGTCAGAGACCTTAGATGCTGATTCACTTCTAACAGACATTCTTACATATAAATCTTTTATAAATTAAAAAAGAGAAAATACCTAAATCAGATATTAACCTTGATAAAGGAGGGTATAAACTATTAAAACAACAACAACAACAACAACAACAACAAAATAAGAAACTTCAGAGTGACCTCCAAATGATTACTTTTCTTGACCATCGTCACCTACCCTATCGCCCTCGCTTTTCTCTTCTCCACCTTTTGTCTAAACAAAAGAGCAGGCATGAGTTTTACCATCTGGGGTCTGGTTTATTTCTTTCTTTACTTTTTATTTCTTTATTTTGTATTTCTTTTCAACATGATGACCCCCCAGCTCCCATCCATTTCTCATGAGTTTATTCTTCTGCATAAATAAATAATATTCCACATATACCTCACATTTTCTTTACCCTCACATTGGTACCTAGACCAAAGCTTAGGATTGTGAATAGCATTGGGATAAACACAGGCATGCAGACATCTCTGTTGTATCCAGGAATGGTATAGCTGGACCCTGTAGTCACGGCTAGTTGTAAATTTTCCTAAAATACTTTTTGTATGCATGCATGTGTGCATGTTTGCATCCAGAGGTGTGGGGTGCATGGAAGCCTGAGGTCAACCTTGCATGTCATTTCTCAGGCATTGCCCAGCTGGGTTTTTGAGACAGGGTCACTCATTAGCCTAGAACTCTCCAAGCAGGCTAAGCTGGTGGGCCAGCATGCCCATTGGCTCTGCCTGGCTCTGCCTGTCCAGTGCCCCGGTTACATGCTCATTATGTCCATCTTCTGAATGTGGGTTTTAGGGATCAAAATAGGATTCTCATGCTTACACACAAGCATTTTACAAGCTGAGCTTTCTCCCCAGCATTCCCTACTATCTTTAAATTCACGTTAAGGTTAATGACACTGAGGAGACATATGGAAAAAAAAAATCATTACTTCATTTTCACTGAAGTTGTAGCAAATAGAAATTGCAGCCAATTGCTGTCATGTTTTTGTGACTACACACTATCTTCCTCTTTTGATAATTCTACTGTGTGTCTGTGCAGTGTTTCTGAGAGACAGACTCCAATTTCAAGGTCGTATGTGAATCACCTTGGGTCTTGTTGAATCCAGATTCTGATTTCATAGGTCTGAGAAAGGTGCTTAATAGTCTGTGTCTCTCAGTGCCCACTGCTTCCACAGCCTTGTCATAGAATTGTAAGGACAGGGAGACATGACCCCTGTATTCTGCACATCCCACACCCCCCCCCAACCCCACAGCAGTGGTTATCAGTGTGATTCAGACCTGGCTGAAAAAGATTATCAGTTTTTCCATTTCCTGACACATATATACAGGCAATGAAGCCAATTTATTGAGAGATACCTAGAAGAAGAGGAAAGAACAAAGACAGACAGATACACACACACACACACACACACACACACACACACATACACACACACACACAGGAGAGAGAGAGAGAGAGAGAGAGAGAGAGAGAGAGAGAGAGAGAGAGATGGGGAAAGGAAGGGAGAGACAGAATCTGTTGGTGTATTTTTTGAGTCCCGAAGGCAAGGGTCTCCTAAAACATCTCAGTTTAGCAAACAAGGTCCTTTTATTCCTAGGACAACAGGAGTGGTTCTGGTTTGAATCCGAGATGTCCTCCACAGGCTCATTTTGTTACAAAGATGGCCTCTGCCTCGTGGTGTTTTGGGAGGACATGAGTGATGGGGGTATGCCTTGAAAGGTTGTGCCTGGTCCTGGATTCTTCCTCTTTGCTTTCTGTCTACCATGAGGTAACCTCCTATTACCATGAGGCACAGGATCAAGTACAAGAGGACTAAGGCCTCTGAAGACAGGGGCCCCAAACAGCTTTCCTTCTTCAGGTTGTGTCCCCAGTTCTTTTCATCACTAACTAATACAAAAGGGCTCTACCAGATACAGGAGGGATTTAGATTCAAGGTGAATGTAGCAGGAGGGTGATTGCTACCCTGGAAGAACAGAACTAGGAAGAGTTATTGAGGCTTCCCCGAATAAGGTCTGGGAAGATCTACACGAACAGTAGTAAAAGACTTGACTATCGTGATGCGGTGCTGACCAGTTACAACAGGAGCCAGCTCTCATGACAGTCTGGACAGTCGCTCAACACAAGCTTCGACTACTTGGATACCTTTTGCAGTCATTGTAAGATGTGCAATATTTGGGATGGTACTGCTGAATGTTTTAATAATTAGACTTATTATAACATTTATAATATTATAATAGTAGCATTTCTCCCTTCTCTTTTCTCTCTCCAAAACTTCCCATGTACCCCTTGCTTTCTCTCAAATTCATGTCTTCTTTCTTCACTAGCTGCTGTTGGTTACTACCAAGGTGTGTGTGCCACTACTACACCCTTGTGGTCACTGCGCCATGCCAATAGCTGATATGGTTCATAGGTCTCATGGCTGGGTGGTTACTACCAGGGTGTGTGTGCCACTACTACACCCTTGTGGCCAGCGTGCCATGCCAATAGCTGGTTAATATGGTTCATAGGTCTCATGGCTGGGTAGGATTGTTGGTTGCTGCCCTCTTTTGGAAGCTTGCATGGTGCCTTCTGGTATCATGAAAGAGTCCTCATGGAGGGAGCAGTTAGGCCAGTTCCAGCTCAGAGGCCTCTGGGCGCTTTCTGAGGTGAGTGCTGTATTCTGGAGATGAATTCTTTAAGTTATAAGGTTTGCAAAAGAGTTTTTTTTGTTTTCATTTAAATGCATTGAACTTAATTTGAGAAAAAAAGGCAAGGGATGCCACTGAGAAACTGATATCAGGAGAACTGAATAATAAATATACACTAATAAAGTTTTATATACTTTATTAGTATAAATTAATTAGTATAAACTAGTAATTTATTAGTATAAATTAGTAATAATAAAACTTTATTAGTGTATATTTATTATACATAGTTATAGGCTTCATAAAGATATTTTCATACAAGTGTTCCACACACTTTAACCACACTAACCTACTAACATACTAACCTACTCCCTTTCTCTACTTACATTCTTTCCCCATGACTTCTTGCTTCTACTTTTATGTTCTGAATACATCTGGTTTTATGTGCTTATACATCACTCAAGATCCACAAATGACCAGAAATGTGTGTCTTTTTGAGTCTAAACTTTTCACTTAACACAGTAATCACTCAGTTGCACTCATTTTCACTCATGTTTACAAATATAGGTGTCTCTTATTGTTTTATAAAATTCAGACTTATTTTCCATCAATATTTTATATAAGGTATATACACGGTCATGCCAGATGTGTTTTTAGAATAATCACCAAAGCTTTCGCCTTTAAAGTTAATGTTATTATACCTAGAATTCATTTAAATAAAATTGTCCCACATTATTCTGAATGTAATAAGTGGATAATTGATTAGTGTTACAAAAATGAAAGTCTTTAGAATGTAGATGAAGTCAAGAGTAACGTTACAATTTGGTTTTATTAAATATCATAAGAATCTGAAAGAAGCCTAAGAAGAGTCAATTTCCAGGAGTTAAAATGACCATGAACTCTGTACTTAAATACACTGTGAACCTCTGTAGGAACTGAAGAATTTTCATTGATTATGGATTGGTGGGCAAAGGAGGACAACGGCAGTAGGAAGGTACACGTTCCATGCTTCCTTTGGGGACTCAGTTAATACACAGTGGGAAGGTACACATTCCATGCTTCCTTTGGGGACTCAGTTAATACACAGTGGGAAGGTACACGTTCCATGCTTCCTTTGGGGACTCAGTTAATACACAGAAGCACTGCCCTGGAAGGCCAGAGATCCTGGTGTTAGTTCAACAATTCCCTGAACTCAGCTCTGAACTCCATCCTCAACCCCAACACAGAAGACCTAAGGTTTTGTGTGGACAGTATTTTGTAGCACTTACCAGAGGCAAGTTCCCTAGATGGGGCACTGTTTATTGTTCTGAACGAAAGCACTGACAAGCTTTTGAGACAAAGATTCTTCAGGAAAGAGAAAATCACCTTGATATGAGAAAGGAACTCTCTAGACCAATCTAGAACTATTCTAAACCAGGATATTGGGTGGGCCAATTTTGGGACTATGAAAATATTGCTAAGAACCTCTGAGGGATTTCAAGACTTGTAAATGAATAAATACCCCACACATACGTGATTCTCTATTCTAGTCACTATACATGCCATTTTAATGAATAAATAACAGTTCTTTAGAGTGAAATGAATCCATGATAGCTTTCTTGCATGCTCTTAATATAGATATAATATCGAAAATATAAAGTACTTTAAGCTCTGTTAGTCTTCTTCTTAAAAAAAAAATAAGCACGTTAAAAAAGAGATTAAGATGGATTTAAATTTAAGTCCAGGTAACTTAGACTTAAAGGAATAAAAATTGAAATTCAGCAGCAAATGTGGTTTGGGTTCTATAAAAAACTTCCGTAGATTGATCAGCGGGTGCTCTTTCTGTATCCTTAGGACTGTGAAGAATTACCTAGAGGCGAGACGAGAGCTCATTAATTAAATACTTCTGCACTGGACACTCAGCATGCCTGACAGTCCTCTCATTATGCGCCCCAGGGAGGAATACTGGTTGTCAGGAGCCAATGTAGAATAATTTTCTTGCTACTGTAGCTGCATGAGAAAACGCTCCGCAGCACTTTCTCATGTCTATTAGGTGAGTCGTTTGAGGGGAAAATGGCTTGTCACTGCACAGAAAGTCAAAACATTTCATGTAAAAATATTAAAATGAATTTTAGGACAAGAAAAACCTTCATTTGCATGTAAACATCTTTCTCTAGCACCCTAGGGACACCTCTACTTTCGCTATCTCTTTCCTCGGGTATATTTTTCTTGTTTGTTAACATAGAGGATGTTTTATGTGCCCTGATATGCTATAACTGAATTAAAGAGTGAATAATTCAGTTGCTTTTAGTAACTACCATAAGCTGAGAAATCTAGCAATGCTCTGGCTTTTTTATTGGGTGAGATCTCTGTGGACAAATCCCACCTGTTTGTATGCTAATTAAAAATTAATAAATGAAAAAAGTTAATTCACTAAAGCCTCTCTGAAATAGCTAACTAGCTGTTTTAAGTATTTCAAAGCTTAATGGTTTAGTTTATATAGACTCTGATGCTTAAAATCATGGCATGCAATTTGTAAGAAAAGAGTCTTAATGCTTTACCTGCCAACCTGAGATTTCCATGTTCTCCTGCTCACCTGACCCTGCCACCGCATCCCACCTGCTCACCTGACAACAGTCCCCCACCACCCTTTGCCCACCCGTGACTCTCACCACATCCCTTTACCCACCTGTGACTCCCACCACATCCCTTTACCCACCTGTGACTCCCACCACATCCCTTTACCCACCTGTGACTCCCAACACATCCCTTTACCCACCTGTGACTCCCAACACATCCCTTTACCCACCTGTGACTCCCAACACATCCCTTTGCCCACCTGTGATTTCCACCACACCCCTTTGCCCACCCGTGACTCCCACCACATCCATTTGCCCACCTGTGACTCCCACTATATCCCTTTGCCCATCTGTGACTTCTAGCATGTCTCCCATGTCCACCTGTGACTCCTTCCATACCTTGTCTTCCCTAGGGCTTTTCCAAGTCTAGAGATATGGGGCAGCTAATAGGACCATCAATCACGGAGGCTAAAACTCAGTGAGGAGGCATTTCAAGGTCTGCGGTACGTAGTTCCCCTATAGCTCTCCAGGAGCTGTCAACCCCAGATGCCTCATGTTCTCAGACACCAGTGTATCTTTTATTGGGTTTTTGCTCCTTCTATATCTCAGGTTCTCTACTCCCGCACTCCAGTGTTCTGGGAATGACTCTCAACTAGATTACCTGTACCCATGACCCTGTAATAGGCACACAAAATGATTCTCTATGAGGAAACTTCTTTGTATAATTCACTATGCCAATAGAAAGAAACAAACTATTCCATTAATAAATTTTAAAAAACACACAGCTGGTTCAATACTCATTATGATAAGAACCACTGTTAAACTCTGGTGAATATTCTTACTTGAGCAGTTAGGGTCCTCTCAAGAAGAATGCTATTTGCTCTATCTAAACAAGACAGAAGTTTAAAGCCGGAGCTGATGGCAGGTCTAACGGGAGGTTAACTGGAACAGTGACTGCAGAACAGTGAGATGTTTCCAACAGTAGAAAGTGTTGCTTCCATTCCTCAGATTTCTAGTCTTCTATTAGTGGATTCCCCTGGCAGAACCATATAGAAACCGGCTGGCAAGTGTCTAGTAAGAGCCATCAGTGCTCTGGCCTCTCATCGCACATATTAAAGCACAGGCGTTGTGAATGAAACCACAGAGCAAAGTAAGGGTCTATAAAACCGAACCCAATTCATATATTGACCCTTTACCATCTTTTTCTTTTAGTGTCAGGAACAAGACAAAGATGCCAGTTACTGTAACTCGTCTTTTTTTTTAAAAGTTTTCTTTTTTTAAAAAATGAAAATAGATTCTTCTCTCATACAGTACATTCCAACCGCAGTTTTCCCTCTCTCCCTTCCTCCCCGATCCCCCCCCCCCCCCCCCTCTCATACCCACAAGACAGAGGGGAAACCCAATCAGCCCTCCCCCCCCCCAGCCCCACATCCATCCCACCTCTGTTTCCTCTTCAGAAAAGACAAGGGTTCTAAGAGAGGACAGCCAAACAGGACAGAACCAGATACAATAAGAAAAAGTGAAATCCCTCAGATAGAGGTTGGACAAAGCAGCTCAGTAGACGTTCCAAGAGCTGGCAAAAGACTCAAGAGACACGCCTGCTCCCTTAGATAGGATTCCCACAAGAACACCAACCTAACCACCGTAACATGTACGCAGAGGACCTGGTGCAGATTCATGCAGGCCCCATGTTGCTGCTTCAGTCTCTGTGAGCCCGTATGAGCCCTGCTTAGTTGATTTAGTAGGCTGTGTTCTGGTGTCTTCCATCCCCTCTGACTGCTGCAGTCTTTCCTCCCCTTCTTCCAAGAGGTTTCCCAGTCTCCAAGGGGAGGAACCTGAGAGAGACCTCCAATTTATCTCTCTCTCTGCATAATGCCTGACTAATTACCCAAATCTATTCTATTTCCCTTTCCTAGGAAGGTCCATGCATTCTCATCTAGAAACTTTCTATTTACCTAACTGTGGTGGGTTAGGCCTAATTGTTTGCAATTAGTGAGTCTGCTTGTAAGACACTGAAGGACCCTGCTCCTCCCCTGCCCCACCCCGCCCTGCCCCATCACCATTGGTTCTGATTGGTAAATAAAGATGCCAGCAGCCAATGGCTGGTCAGGGCATTCAGAGGCAGGACTTTAGGATTGGGTCTAGAAGGAGGAGGAAGGAGAAGGAGATCCGCCTTACTGGGAGAGAGTGGAGGAGAGAAGAGATAGCACACCTGAAGAGAGTATAGGATGGAGAGGCATAGCCGCCATGGGAAGGAGCTGGGAGAGCGTGGTCCAGTGTGTGGTCCACGTGGGCCGCCCTCTGGGTCCAGAGCAGCCAAGATAAAATACAGAATTTAGCAAGTAGTAACTAAGAATTATCGGCAGGAGACAGTGGAGGTTAGGCAGTGGCCCAGCTATTGAGCTGCTTAAGGAGTTATTAAAATGTAAAGGCTATGTGTGTCTTTCATTAGGAAACATAAACCATTGCGGAGGGCAGCGAACCCGCAGACAAGATTTATTAGTTAATTATTTTATTAATTATTATTAGTTAATTATTTATTAGTTAACCTAACCTCTTCGGGTCTGTGGATTGTGGTCTGAGTATCACTAACTAAACAAGCGATACTCACTTATAAGTGAGTGCTATACCATACTCGTCTTTCTGGGCCTGGGTTACCTCATTTAGGATGATTTTTTTTTTTTCCTAATTGGATCCATTTGTTTGCAAACTTCATAATGTCATTTTTTTCAACGATTGAGTAATACTCCATTGTGTGACCCAGCCAGGAAGGCTAGGCTAACAACCAAAAACATAACTCTTATTTTTAAAAACAGCTTTACTGAGATCTTATTCATGTTCTATTTAATTACTCATTTATTCCTAGTTACTGTAGTTTTAGAGGGCTTCAATCACCCGAAGAAAAAAATCCTGTGCCTTCCAGCCCTCACCCCAGCACTCATACCCACATCTCTCCCTTCATCTTTACCCTGAAAGCAATTATTAATCTAATCTCTCTCTCTCTCTCTCCTCCTCCTCCTCCTCCTCCTCCTCCTCCTGGGCTTCCATATAAATATAGTCATATAATATCAGGTCTTTAGTAATTAGTGTCTTTTACTTATGGTAATATTTTCAAAACTTTTACATGTTGTAACCTGCATTTGTTATTTAAGGCAAACAATATTATATGTATAGACTTCTTTAGTATTTTCCTTTTTATTGTAACTGCTTTAATACAAAATGGCTTGATTACTGGGAAAAGACAAAATTATCATATCTGATTATCTGATTTGTCTACCTTAAAAAGTTGAAAGGCACAATAATGCTAAAGGAGTGTTAGGTGGAAACTTGCCTGTGTAACAACCAGTAAGTACTGTGAAATTTTGTTCATTTAAAATATTAATAAAAAGCTTTTTATACTTCTGAGCATTAGTAAGATGCAATATATAACATATATAAACACACATGTGAAGATACACTAAGTAGATATTTAGATATATACAGACTCATTTATAGACACTCATACACACACACACACAAATATTTTGATTTTGTACCAAGAATAGAATATCTAACCTCAGTAAAATGTTAAATTTAGAAATAATTTTCAAAAATTAGTAAATGATGAAAATAAAGTTTAAAATTATCATTGAATGAGAAACCTGGGTAGTGATCTGGAACCTTATATCTTTCAAAGTTTTAGACAATAAAACACATTTTAAATTACCTAAAGTTATTAGGTAGTCTTCAAAGTTCCCTGGACAACTGAAAGAAAGTAACTGTCAATCTGAAACTCTATACCCAGCATACATATCATTCAAAGATAATGTGAACTGAAGATAATTCATCTCAGACAAATACTGAGAAGATTGTTCACCAACAGGCTTATATTGGTATTAAAAAAAGGCAAAACTAAAAGAATACCAAGAAGAAACATAAAAATATAGGGGAACATGGATCACAGCAAAGAAAAATTGATAGACAAATATCAATATAAAACAAAATGATACTGGCCTATGAAGTTTAATTTATATGTACAGTTAGATGTATTAAAATGATTATTTAAAAAGTGATGGTAAGGTACGTGGAACTAAAGCATTCTAAGGACCTAAAATGTAGAGAATCTAGATAATGGTAAAGGAGCTTACACCATGCAAACCTGAAACAAAATCAGTCTTATCTGATGGCATCCAAAGTAACTTTAAGCCAAGAAGTGCTACCATAAGTGAGGAACAGGAGACATTTAACATTGACAAGGGGCCTGGGGTTGTGTTGACTAATGCAGTATCAACTAAGTCCAAGGGTACCCCTGAGAGGGATTGTGTTGATGAGGTTAATTGAGGTTGATGTGAGGGAGGCCGGCTTGGAATGTGAGTACATCATCCTGTGAGTGGTGTCTCTGAACACCAGGATTCATTACTCTGTTTCTTGACTGTAGATACTATGTTGCACGCTACTTCAGCTCTTGCCAACACGTGTTCCCTGCAGTGATGGATTGTACCCTTGAACTGTGAGCCAAAATACAGCCTTTCTTCCTTAAACTACTTTTGTGAGTGTATTTTGTTTCAGCAACAGGGAAAAACTAAAACAAGGGTTAAAAGACTCAGAAGATAAAAATAAATTAGGTTCATGTAGTGGAATTTTCCCCTAATAAATAAAGATTACAAGAAACCAATCACTGAGTGAGGAGGTGGGACTTCTGGGTCGGGGAGAGGAAGAGGGAAAGCAGGAGAAAGGAACTTGCTTTTTGAACTGTGGGAGCAAGGCAGGTAGCATGTAGGAAGCTGGAGTTAGTTCTAACATAGAACACTTTATAAAATCAGGATGCTAGGTTCTGCGCCCAGTGATTGTGTTATCTGTTGACTCTAAACAAAGATTGTGTGGTGTTTTTCCTCACGCGGCAACTCAGCTGGGTTCCAGAGAAGGGTAACTGTGGCAATGCATGGGTTTACAAGAAGTGCACCCCAGCTAGCCAGAGGAATTTGAAAGTGCGGGGTGGGTTTGGCAGCAGATAGGCCTGTGGTAGTGGTGCACACCTTTAATTCCAGCACTGGGGAAGCAGAGGCACTTGGATATCTGAGGTCAAGGCCAGCCTAGTCTACAGAGTGAGTTCCAGAAAGCCTTGGCTACCCAGTGAAACCCTGTCTTGAAACAACAACTATGGCAACACCAACAAAAGAAAATCAGGAAACAAACAAAAAGTCTAGAGATAAAGGAAACTTCTTCAATTTGAAAGTCTATTGTTGAGATTTGGTCAGTTGCTATGTATTGTAATGCTAAATACTGGCCCTGTTTGCCCCCCCAGGGATGGGGAGGTTCTCTTGTAGACCCAAGTGATGCTCTGTAACCTTGCTCCCTAGTTACTCCCAATGGATGAATGAAGATGCTTACAGCATGTAGCTGAGCAGAAGGGAGATAGGCAGAGTTTTTGGTTCCTGGGCTTTGGGTCAGAGAATCACCATGAGGGGAAGAGGAAGGAGGTGCCATGGGGGTAGGTGAGTTATGAAAACATGGCCATGAGGGTTTGCCAATTGGAGTTAAGATTAGCCCAGATGTTGCATACCCCAGCAAGATTTTGCTGAAAGGACCCTGATATAGCTGTATCTTGTGAGGCTATGCCGGTGCCTGGCAAACACAGAAGTGGATGCTCACAATCAGCTCTCGGATGGAACACAATACTCCCAATAGAGGAGCTAGAGAAAGTACCCAAGGAGCTGAAGGGGGCTGCAACCCTATAGGTGGAACAACAATATGAACTAACCAGTACCCCCAGAGCTCGTGTCTCTAGCTACATATGTAGCACAAGATGGCCTAGTCAGCCATCATTGGGAAGAGAGGCCCCTTGGTCTTGCAAATTTTATATGCCTCAGTACAGGGGAACACCAAGGCCAAGAAGTGGGTGGGTAGGGGAGCAGGGGGTTATAGGGGACCTTGGGGATAGCATTTGAAATGTAAATGCAGTAAATACCTAATAAAAAATTGGAAAAAAAAAAGAGTAGCCCAGATGTAACGAGGCAAGTAGTAACTCGGGGTTATTGGCAGGGAAGTAGACATAATAGCATAGAAGGTAGATAACTGCCCATCTTTAGTGTTTTAATGGCTTATTATTGTTGGGGCCTCCCAGCTCTCGGTCGCCACTGGACCACCTGCGGTTATAATCTTTAGATCTGCCAAGCTTTACTGTCTATACTGATCACTGTCTTTCAAAGCCCAGATCCACCAGCGGAAATCTTCAGATGTGCCAGAGCTGCTCTGCTGTTGCTGTGTCTCCACCACCTGCTGAGAAGACCATTTGATATCCCAGAAGACAACATCCTTTGGACCCACCTACGGACATTCACCTGTGCCTTGATCCTTAGACCCGCCTACGGACATTTACCTGTGCCTTCAAAGACTGGGGATGGGGACTGGGTTTTTTTTCCCACGCTATATAAACTGAGCTCCTACATTAAACTTTGAGCCTCGATCAGAATATTTTGTCCTGGCTTCCAAATTTCTCTCGCACATTCCATTTCAGCCCAGCCTGCCTCTCAGGATAAACCCAGACCAGATTAAAGTGAGTTTTACTGCAGGCAGAAACTCACATATTATAAACATAAAAATTTTGTATCCTTTATCTGGGAACTGACTGATGTAAGGTTGGGGTAAACCCCACCCACCCTGATTGAGATTAATATTTAAAACAATTTGTGTATTCAAAAAAATCTACAGTAAGGGAGATGGTTGTCAGTAAAGTGGTTACTACATAGGCACATGGATCTGAATTCTATCCCCAGACACCACATAAAAATCCGTGGTATTAAGGTGTGTGTTTGTAATCTCAGTGCTGGGGAAGCAGAGACAGACAGACATATTCCCCACGGCTCACTGACCATCTAGTAAGAGTCTGTCTTATAACATATAGGTGGATAGCTGTGGTAAAAAACACTCAGGGTTGTCCCCTGGGCTCCACATATATGCATACACATGTATATGAGCACTGGTCTACATGTGTCTACATTACTAGGAGATAGGCTTGCAGCAAACTACTTGATCCTCTGGCTGTTGCAATCTTTCCTCCCCTCTTCCACAATGTTCTGTGAGCATTAGATGCAGGAGTTTCATTATGAATGTATCTGCTAGAGCTGGGTTATGAAATCCTGCATTTTGATTGGTTGTGGTTTTCTGTAGTACACATTTTCTCAATGTGTTGCAAAGTAAATTTCCTTGATGAGGGGCGAAGACTTTGGGTATAAGGACAAATATTTAGGTTGTTGTTAGGGATTATGCTGGTTTAGTAAAATGGTGGTAGTAGATTCTCCTCCAAGATTCATGACTTTATTAGCCCTAGGAAATTAACTAGGTTTCCTGTACCAGGAATGATTTCTGTCTTGTTGAGCAAGTCTTAAGTGCAACTAGAGAACTGTTAGTTTTTGGCAAGGTATGTGAGTCACTGTTGTACCTTTAGGGTTAATGTGTCCTTCTGGTAATTGTTGTATTTCATACGTGTTTTAGCTGGGTAGGACTGTGGTGGCTTACCTTCTTTTTAAGCTTGCATAGTGTCTTCTGGTACCATGAAAGCTAGTCCTCAGTGCAGAGACTGTAGAGGAATTTTAAATCAGCAACATGTCTGTTCTCATCACATCCAAAGACCTTCTAGGTCTGTGGGGTCCAGCTGGAATGTAGACATGCCCTTGGTACATACCTCTGGCTGGAATCCTTTGGTCCCTACCTTTAATCTCAAACAGTGATGCCAAATTGAGGGGAAGGCAAAGTGAAGAATCAGAGAAAGAATTGACAGAATGAGTCAGAGTTAAGATACACCCAACCCCCAGGAGAAAAGCTATTTAAGAGCAGTGCAGCAAGAGGCAGTCAGTCAGCCAGTTCTGTTCAGTCAGTTGAATTCAGTGCAATGGAGCTGAGTCAATCAGTTGGGAGTCGGTGCAATGAGTTTAGTGCTGTGGAGTTGAGTTTGTTTGTGAGTTCATACTGTGTAGTGGAATGGAGGCAGTTGAAGCCAGAGAATAAGGAGCCAGAAGATTAGAACAGATTGCCAGAGTGAGTTTGAGGACAAGCAGAGTAATTTAGTCAGAAGCTGAGAGAAGTCAGATTGAGTCAGTCAGCTTGGTGAAGAATTTGAGCCAGAACAGCTGAGTTGAACCAGCCAGCCAGAGTTCAGAAAGAATGAGCTTATTCAGCAGTAAGGCTATAAGATGGAAATTACATCAGGTGAATAAAAGTTACTTTTACAGAAGAATTTCAGGTCAATTCAATCTCAGAATCCTTATAAGGCCATAAGTCTGAGATACATGGTTTCTTCTCCCTCAGGGAGGCAATGAAAGGCAATAACAGTAGCCTATAATATTTTTGGTAGTCTCCTGGACAACCCAGACCAACCACTTAAAAAAGGACTTTTCATGTATGGTGTTGAGGTTTTCATTAAATTATCTTTGACTTTTAGAGGGGCCATTGCCAGCTCAGGTGAGAAAGTTTCATTTAAATAATATATGCTTACTTATATACAGACTTGTGTGTGTTTTTAAAAGGTAAATGGTTAATATGTGTTTTATGATTTTTCAGATATCCTATGTTTATTTTACCCTCTTCCTTTCTTCTCTATGTACCTCCTTCTCCCTTCCTGAAAAGCTCCCTCCCTCCCCCATTACCATGATCAGATAACTGTACCTTGTTCTTCTTGTCCTTATTGCTACCCAACTCCCCACACAAGCGGTGGTACCTGAGGGACAAACTTTATTTTGCCTTCAGACTCCATTTTATGATTAACTTGCTCTCTGAATGAACTCAGCTACTGGAAAAACCTCAACTTGTTTTAGGAACCATAGCACCCTGGTAACAATCACAATTCCCCTGAGCAAACAGCCACTTTACCCCTAGCAACAACCAATCAGTTCGTAAGGGGAAAGTACCTAATGTTTCAAAGTATATTGATAAAGCTAGCAACCATTGTTCATACCTAGCTGAAATCATTATTAACCCATAGAAGTGCACCAAACAAATGTCAACCAGTCATGTAACTGCCAATTTGGGACGTCCCTTACCCTGCTACAACAGCCATGATAAATAGGCAAGGCTTGTACCAGCTCAGGGCCTTTCATACCATCCACTGTGCTGGAGAGGTTGGAGGGCCTAAGCTGGAGCCTGAAGAAAGACTCTTTGCTTTTGCATATGAGTTGGACTCCTGGTAGTCTGTGGTGGCCTGTGGGGACCTCACAATCTGGGCATAACAGTCCCTTTGTGTTTTCCTGTTTTCTGTAGTTATTCAGGGATATGAACTCATATCTGAAGAATTAGAGCTAGGATCCTCAGAAGAGAGAGAACATTAGATGTTATCCTCATTATTACCTCAGTCTGGATTACTCTCCTTAATATATTTTTTAGTTCCTTACATTTACCTGAAAAGTTCAGGATTTTGGTTTTCTTTTTAGCTTAATTGTATTCCATTGTATATGTGCTCCACATTTTTATTATCTATTTATCAGTTGAAGGGCATTTAGGTTCTTTCCATTTTCTAGCTATTGTGAACAGAGCTGCAATATGTCTGAGAACGTATCTGAGGAGTAGGATGTTGAGTCCTTTGAGCATACACCATATGGTATTTGTAGTGTCATCTTTTTGAGAATTCTCCACATTGGTTTCCATAGTGGCTGTACCAGTTTACAATTCTAACAGCGAGTTCCTTCTTACACACACACACACACACACACACACACACACACACACCCTCCAGTTGTTTTGTTGATCTTTACCATTCTGACTGGGATAATTTTTTTCTCTTCCATAATTACTAGGGAATAGGAATATTGTTATGCAGCCTAGTGCAGACAAAACTGAACATGTGAAGAGACATTTCATTTGCAGGTATTGAAAAGCTAGATATTTTAAAGATTCAGATTCTGGCAAGATGGTGAGATGATTCAGTGGGTAAGGGCAACACATGATCTACAAGCATAAAGAACTGAGTTAAATTTCCCAGCACTCATGTGAAAAGCTAGGCATAGTTGTAGTACCTATATCCCAAGCACTATGAGGCAGAAACAGGCAGATCCTGAGAGCACTCTGGCTAGCCAGACTAGACAAAATGCCTAACTTCCAGTTTCAGGGAAAAGCCTACCTCTTGGTAATAGGTAGAGAGTGATAAATGAAGACACCAGCTTTCTGCTCTAACCTCTTAAGTAAATACATGGGCATAAACACTTGCACACCTAACACATGTACAGAGGCATAAATACTTGCACATTCATATACAGACACACATGAACAACACCACACACACACACACACACACACACACACAGACACACACACCTATAAATTCCCTCAAATTTACCTATAGACTGAATACATTCCCAGATAACATTGCTGTAAAACAGAGCAAATTGAAGTTACAGTGTTAGATAAAGAGCTGTGCCATCCAAGGAAATCTTGTTGAGTACTGGGATGTAGTCAGCTGTTTACAATCCTTCTCAGCTGCCTTGCCTAGAGTCACATCTTTCTAGGGGAATCTACATTCAGAAAGGATGATCAAAAGCTCATGTCTGTTTTGGCCACAACTGAGTTTATTCTGGCAGTATTCAAAGCCAGGACCTGGGAGGGGACTGATTGAGGAAAGAGTACAAAAGCCTCAGATGAAAACATTCAAAAAAAAATATATTTTTACATTGGCAACATTTACCTACAATAATTCTTTATTTTGTGTGACTTTTCTATATCTATGTTTTAGTTTATGATAAATACCTTGTATCATATGCAAATGTCAATTCAAGGTGGATTACAAATTTAAATACCTAAATTAAAAGTTTCAGACAGTGTACAAGTAGAACCTTCTAGAAAACAAACAAATAAACAAACAAACAGATTACCTTCATGTTCTTAGGTGAATAAGCATATTTGAATAGGACTGGAAAAGCATTGTCTCTAAGTGGCTGTGTTGAAATTAAAGACTTGTTCGGTAAAGGACAATATGGATAGAATTTAAAAAATCAAGCCAGAATCTTGCAGAAGATGTTTGCAAAATGCATATATTGCATCATATATATATATATATATATATATATATATATATATATATATATGTATATATACACACACATATATATACACTTATATACTATATATATTACACATATATACATATATATGTATGTATGTATGTATGTGTATATGTGTGTATAATTCACCCAAACGTACAAAACATGAACAACTTAAGAGAGAAAATTGACCATATTCTTGACTAGGCACTGTGTAGAACAGACCATCAAAAGGCCATCCACATATATTAAGATAGGCAATGCCTTCAGCTTCGTAGGAAGAGAAGCCAAAACTACACTGACATGCCATTTTGATAAAATATTTTTATTTCTAAATATTTGCCAAAGGAAATGATGGGCTACATGAATGAGGGTTTATATATGATGCTCACTGCAAAGTATGTTCTAAAGATTGAAAACAATCATATCGTACTATTTAAAACAATACAATTTTGGTTGGTTCCCAAATAAAAACCAAACTGGATACAAAAAATGTTTCTGATAATAATGACTGTTGGTTTAAAGCATATCCCAGAGTGGGGGGTTAAATCTTACCATTTCATATCATGTATGTCTTGCTTATTCACCGCTGTGTACACTTCTTTCCCTTTTTATGGGCTATAGTCTTGAACATTGAACTCTAGGCAAGCCCTCTGCCACTGAGCCACATCTCCAATCTAGAATCACATTCTAAGGGAAAAGGACAATGATCAGGAATCAGTGAACATTTATGATACGACTTCTGATTTGGAAGAGGTACTGAGGGCCTCACTCCAGAGGGAGAACTTTTATTGTTATCCGGTCAAGTTTGCTCTGGCCCCACCACTGGCTTCCTGGTATTTCTGGAATTCTCTCCTCTCTAAACTATTTGGGTTTTGCCATGCCGATCTGGCTTACAGTTTGTGCTGAATGATTTTGGACAATTTACATATGTTTATGGGCCTTATCTTCTTCATCTAAAAAGTAGATATAATATCTGCTAAATGTTAATGACTTAAGCAGAGTTTGCAAAGGTCTGACTATGCACCAGTGCCTGGTAAAGTCAGTACTTTTCTTTTCATCCATGATAGGACTCTTCAGTTTAAATATATAAAATATATTGTTCTCTGGTTGCCTTATGTGTGGACAGCTAATTTAATGTAGCAGTTTCTAAATGTGTACATATCTGGTCATATACTGTTCTAGATTTTTTTTTTTGATTTTTTTTGATTCCCCCTCCTCCTTTTCTTTTTCAGGTGAGATTAATCTTCAAACCAGCAGGCTTTACATAAAGTAAGTTAATGTAGGGGGGGCCTCATCCAAATCAATAAAAGTTCCCAATCTTTAAAAAGGTTGTCTTTCCTCAAAGAGAAGGGTGCTCTGTGAGCAGGCGGCTGGCAGACTCAAACTGCAGCTCTTCTTCGGATTCCCAGCCTACGGTCTGGCCCCTCTCAGGATGTGAGCTCTTCAGGCTCCATGATAGGTCAAGCCAGTTCCTTAAAACAAACCCCTCTGTGTACATACTCTTTAGTTCTTGAGAGTAGCCTGATGAAAACAACCCACAATGTCCACAAGATCAAAAGAAGAGTGAGGAGGTGGGACTCTGTGCTGAGTGGTGGGTGTGTCAGTCTCCCCTCTTATCCATACCTGGTGTCTGGCACACAATATGTTTATTGTTATTTTTGGAATACATAACTACATGCACAGTGAACTAACTCTACAGAGGGAAGTTTAAAGAAAAGGGATTTAATTGTAGAATTATTTCAAAATAAGAGTATTTACTTTAAAATTTTCTTTTTGATTTGTTACTAAATCTTTACAGGGAAAGCATATGAGTTTATGGAGCTCCTATAATAAATAATAATAATCAGAAGCTAAGGCTTTGCACATTAGTTAGAATGTGAGCAGAGAATGAGTGTTCTCTACACTTGGCACTGGAAATAGGCCACGCACATTACAGAAGCAGTTCTACTTAGGGACCAGCCATATTCTCTTGATGGTTCTCCAAAGCAAACAAATAAGATTATCTATCTATCTATCTATCTATCTATCTATCTATCTATCTATCTATCTATCTATCTATCATCCATTTTTCTATTGTGTTTTTTTTTTGAGGCAAAGTATCACTGTGTAGCTTTAGATGATCTAGCAGTTACTATGTATACCAGGCTGTCCTTGAACTCTAGAGATTTTCCCGTCTCTGCCTCCCAAGTGCTGGGATTAAAGGAGTGCATCACCATGCCCATCCTTTAGTCGTCATTTTGTTTTTAGGAATGGAGAACCAATGGGGGAAAGGGAATGAGAAGCTTTACTCCCTAAAACCCTACAGAAGAGGGGAAGCTAACGGTGTTGAAGATACCAGGAGAGCACAGCCCATAGAATCATCTAAACAGGGCTTATAGGAGCTCACCACAGAGCCACAGAGCTTGCATGGGTCTGCACTAGGCCCTCTGCATACATGCTGTGGTTGTTTAGCTTGGTGGGATTTTCTGGGGGGACTCCTAACAGTGGGAGTCAGGAGGGGTTTCCTTTGACTCTTTTGCCTGCTTGTGGGACCCCTTTCCTCTCACTGGGTTGCATTGCCCAGCCTTGACATGAGGTGTGTGCCTCGTCTTATTAGACATTGTTATGGGATGTTCAGGTGATATTATTGGGAGGACTACTCTTTCCTGACGGGAATGGAGGAGCAGTGAATCTGGGGGAGGAGGGAGGTGAGGGGAACTTGGAAGAGTGGAGGGAGGGAAGGCTGCATGTTGAGATGTATTGTATAAGAGAAGAATAAAAAAGTTTATATATAATCTCTATCTATCATCTATCTATCTATCTATCTATCTATCTATCTATCTATCTATCTATCTATCTATCTTTCATGTATAAATTTAAAGTCTTTTACAAAGGATCAAAGTGATCAGACCACATACTAGAAGGATTCAAGTGAGATTTAAAGACTTTTGATTATTTCAAAATTATGTGTGTATGTGTGCATGTGAGTGCAGATGCCTGCAGAGTAGAGACTTCCGGGGCCCCGTTGATGGACTTTACAGGTGGTACTGGACAGGCAAATCAGGTTTCCTTCAAGGCAGTTAGCCATAAATCAAGCTCTAAAGTGTGATTTGCAAGACGGGAATCTGGCCAGGAAAGCAAACTGAAACTTGGTACCATTATAGAGGCTGTTGTAAAGTATAAACTTCCAGCCACAAGACCACCCAGAAGAAACTGCCTATGAAATAGTATAAAAATTGTGCTTCTCCCCCTCTGCTGCCACGCTCTTCCCTTTCTCTCGTCTAACGCAAGTCACTTCTGGTTGTGACTGGACTGGGAAGATAGTGGTGCCTTCACATGGGGGTGCTTTGAGTGTTCTCAGCAGCCGCTCTCAATATTTCGAATAAATGCTGCTCTGATTCCAGAGACTGCAGACTTTTCTTTGGAGAAACAGATGACAGAGAAAGAGAATCAGACTTTCTAAAGAACAGCCAGTGGATCAATGCTGTGTTCTTAGAATCACTGATTGGGTCTAATGCTAAATCTATGACTAAGACCAAGTTTCTATGCTCATGAAATGTTGATTCCAATGGAGGAGAAGCAGGCAACATCCATATCTGAGATATAGAATGATTTCAGATAATAACAAGTGCTTAGACCACAGGGGGCTTTGGGCACCAAGATAAAGAGCTTGGATTTTATTTGAAACACCATAGGAAGCCATTGGAAGAGTTGAAGCAGGACAGTGATATGATATGGTTTATGTATTCCATGTATTCTTGACCCTGTCACTTAAAACTTGGCTAGTAATTTTGAGCCTAGTAGTGCCATCAGAGAGGCTCCAATTACTAGCTCTAAATCAAATTGACCAGAAGTGCTGTCATCCTTAGTAAAAAAGTTGAAGTCAACATAGCAGGAACCAACCCAATTTAAAAATGAACAAAGAATTTTAACAGACACTTCACAAAAAGATGTATGAATGGGCAATGAGCATATAAAAAAGATGCTCAACACTGTTAGTCAAGACAATGCAAATTAAATCACATGAAGTGCTACTACACATACTAGAATGGCTAAGGCTGAAGACATTGTGTTGAGTACTGGTGAGAATGTGAAGTAATTTGACACTCATGTACTGCTGATGGCAAAGCACTAACTTGGTCGTTCCTTTAAAAGATCGAACTGTTATTCTGTGATTCAGCTGTTTCCCCCTAAACATCTGCCTAAAAGAGACGGAAACATGTAACCACACAAAAACTACATAGTCCAAAACTGAACTCAGAAGTGAAGGAGATGGACGGATAAGCACATTCTCATGTACTCATTCACTGAAGTTCTCATCAACAACACAGAAGAAGCAGCAATTGCCACGAGCAGCATGGAGGAACTGATTTTTTTTTCTTAACAAGATAGATACATAAAGAATACATGATGTGAGAGCCTGCTTCTATAGAAACCAGGGAGCAGCAATTCACAGTGACAGACACAGGACTTGTGATGGTGGAACTATGATGGGCTTGCAGAAACTCTATAGGATGATGAGAAGTTTCTGTATCTTCACTGGATACACATGTCTATCTAAAGTCACCAAAAAGCGTTCTTATTGATGCTTATGTTTTATTGTGTGTATGATCAAAAGAAAAGCAGGAAATACTGTGTGTTTTCACTAGGGAATCCTTAATTCTCAGAGAACCCTGTCATCAGTCAGGCTTTGGATGAGAGAATGACTGCACTCTTGGGCTTGGTTAACACAAGACACATTCTCTTGCATCTCTGTGTCCCTTCCTACTTCCCCCTTGTTCCCTAGGGCCTCTTTGGTTTTCCTCTACAAACTTTGAACATTACAGCACAGAATTTCCTACCTTAGCTGTGTAGTCACATCATTAAGGTTGTATTAGGCTGACTCGGAATGCATCCAGTTGGTATACACAGCATTTCATTTAGGAATATTGGTGAATGTTGGCTATTTCATCTTCTCATGCTCTTTTTATAGAATCACTTTCTGTGTGATCATTTTGAAAGCCTTCCAGGACTGACTTATTCACTTGGGTTTTGTTTTGCTTTGGTCATTGTACAAATAAACTTTCAATACATGTACACCTTGTGTAATGATCACTTCGGGGATACAGCATTTATTACTTCTCAAACATAGCTTATTTCATTCATTCTTATTTTTTCTGGAGCCATCTAGTATATTATAATTCTCTCCATTTATCATCCATTTCTTACGTTGATAGAACACACACACACACACACACACACACACACACACACACACACCTCACATGGGACTTAGAACACCATACATGCCAACTACTACTATTTCTGTGCTACTGCAGGATATGAATCAGTCTTTTCTCTATCAGCACCCCAATTGGGGGTTTGCCTAAAATTGGGTCTACCACTTTAGTAAGTGGCTGAGTTAAATATTGTGACTCTAATTTTATCACTTGTCACAATGATCCAACTGGCAGCAGAGTGGTGGGTTGCCAAGAAGACAATTAATTATCCTTCTGTCTCCCTGTGTATTAAAATTTGTTCCCTCTCCCTAAAGAGAGGTGATGCTATGGCTTACAACTACTATACTCTTGCAGAGCTCTCCATACCAATTATGAGGGTTCTGTGTTATGACATTCTTTGATAAGATGTTATGACACTCTGTGATAGAAAACCGTTGTCCTATTGAAGCAGAAACTTCATCAGAAGCACTGAGAATCAAGGGTGTGCTCTTGATGCCCTAGATGGGAGGGGACTCTCTGCTCACTGGTCCAATGAAAGGCCTCCACATAGGACTTTCAATGTGACCCAGATTATTTCCTGCCTTTATTTTCTATCTCCCACTTTTATTTAGTGCTCAGTGGCAGGAGGCTTATGATATAGCATTTCTTAACTTACTATTGAACTCTGTAACACATTTTTGCAAAGGGCAAAATTAACTTGAGTGCATCAGTGGCAAAGAGTTGATGGTGCTATTTCTTTTATTATTTCTTTGCTTTGAACTTGATATGAGGTCTTGCTATGCCCAGGCTGGTCTTAAACTCCTGGGCTCAAATGATCTTTCTACCTTTGCCTCTAGAGTGCTGGAGGTACAGTTATTGAACTCAGCTGTTTACCTTTAAATTCAAATTGTGATTTTCGTTGTGGAAAGGTGAGACTCATAGGTTTAAATGAAGCCAAAACACTTATTGGAATAATACATTTATAATTTCCTTATAGGGAGGCTTATTTTGTGGTCTCATGCCAAATTGGTAATTACTTATGAGTAATTGCACTAGTAATTACTTAGGAGATAATAACCTTCCTAGATTGGTTGTATTTCAATGTCAGGGCCAAGAATTGTATGGATTACTAATTTAATCAGTTTGACTATTTCTTCCTAACTTTTCCTGTTTAGCTTTGAATAGATCAACTCTTGTAGCAAATAATAGACAAAACAACAATAACTGGAGATTGAAAAAGAAGGCATTTCTTCCTTTGGTCTTCCTGATCAAAATATTCAAGTTGAGCATATGGGATGGCTCTTTTAGAAGGTTTTTATAGTAATATATACAAATAATTCAGCTACCTAACGCCCTGTGTATCTGGACAATCCCTGACTCTGATGTCTGTTCTCATCATCTTTGTTGGTACCTTTGCCTTTGAACAGAATCTACTTAGATGAGGAATTAGGGTTAGGGTTATGATGCTCTGGTTTGGTCTCTGTTGCTGCGATAAGCACCATGTCCAAAAGCAACCTGGGGAGGAGGAAATTATTTTGAACTTACAGATTATAGCTTATCATTGAGGGAAGTCAAGGTAGGAAGTTAAGGCCAAAGCTTGAAGCAGAAACCATGGAGGGATAGCCAACATAGGTGCTTCAAGGACTGATATTTGGAGTAATGAAAAGAACAACAACAAAAAAAGAGGTCATTGTTGAGCGGCATTCTCACTGAGATGACCCAGCAGCTGTGTGTGATGTGTTGATCTGTTCCTGCGCTACCTCCCTGAACTTAGTTATGACACCATTTCTAGCTGTAAGGGAAGTTGGGAAATGTAAAAGGGCAATGGCTGTTGGTCAATGACTAGCAGTGTCTATTACATACACTTCTCCATCGGTTTTAATTCGAATGTAATTACTGACTTTTCTCTCATCTGTATAGTGACTGACAATACAGAGATGTGACAGATTTAATTTGTATACCATTGGTCTGTCTTATTTTTCTCATACTTACATGTTTGTCTGCAATTTTGGCGTTAGGTTTCAATCTCTTTAGGATTGGGTTGATTCAATTGTGTGCACTGTCAATCTGTCTATATATTATTAGGAGAGTAACTGTATTTGAATAAATAGCTAGCAGTTAAGTAAGAGTAGAAATAATTATACAGCACTTGTCCAAGTGAAGTGCTATAGAAATGCTAAAAAGTGATGCTACCAAAAAAAAACCCCGATTGTCGTGACTTCAAAGGAAGTGTTAGGTTGAAGTGTTTTGATGTGTATGGCATTTAAATGATCTAAATCAGTGTTTAGGTGTTCACGTGAGAGATTGTTCTAGCTACTCAGGGGAAATAAGAGTCTGTTCTACCCACTCAGTGTTTAGATGCTTCCGTGAAAAATTTGTCATCTTCAAATATATTATTTAAGAAATAAGGATGGTGTTGTCGTGATTAAATTCATCCAAAGAAGGACATCTCCTAACAGCAGATGTGAGAGTATTCTCAGACTGCCTTCCTTGTTCAGCCTTATCTTCCCCTAGTCCTGCCTGTGACACATTCAGATGGCCTGGACTTTTCTGTTAGCTTGATGACGGCCGTTAGTGCAGCTACCTAGCAGTGAATATTTGCAGGACTCAGAGATCTTAATGAAAACATAAACGTGTCTTGTAAATATTTGTTACCTATAGAATGCCTTTCCAAAGGCAATAACTTAATAATACGATTATGAACTGTAAAAGAAACAAATGGATATTATTGCTTATATTAGCAGTTTTAACCTAAGAAAAGATAAGTTATTTGTATAATAATGTGTACATTTTGTTTTGAGATATCCCCAAACTAAGCACCACAGAGCCTGCGAGTGTCTAGGTTAGACCATTGTCTAACATGTTAATTGTCAGGGTAGTGAGACCTCAGGTTCCGGACTGGTTTTTAGGGTTGAGTTCATATCTATCCTGTGATCTTGAGCCACTGAGACATCCTTTCTCTGTACCTTGTATTTTTTTTTTCTTTAAACCCATAAAATGGGTTCTTGAGTAAAAATAGTACCTGCCTACTGGGGTTGTAAGAAGTAAGAGGAAGCATATAAAATGCTTACCATAAATATATAAGTACCCAATAAATATTAGCAGTGATTTTTTTTTTCTTTTCTCAGATGTAGGCTGAATAGTATCTACCTAAACAGCTTTGAGATAGAAGTATTTCATGCATCTGGGATTTTGGAATATATATAATGAGTTATATTGGGGATTATATCTAAGCATAAACTCATTTGTGTCTTCCACATACCTTATACAAGCATTTTGAGAATAGCTTTAGGGACTACTTTTGGTATGCTTGTACTGGATTGCCAGTCATTTCATAGAACTAGCTGGGGGTGAGGAACTTTTACTCACCAGGTGTAACTGTCACCTTAGAGGCTTCCTGATGAAAAACTCATCATTTCTAGTTCTTTCTGAATTCTGGCTGGCTGTTCTGGCCCAAACTCCTCTCCAAGCTGACTGGATTCAAACTGGCCTCTCTCAGCTTCTGACTGAATTGCTCTTCTTGGACTCAAACTAACTCTGGCAATCTGTTCAAATCTTCTGGCTCCTTCTCCTTCTCTGGCTTGTTCTTCTTCACCTGCAATCTGTCTTTTTAAAATTGTCCCAGTAAAACTGCTGCCTCTCATTCTCTCTCTCTCATTCTCTCATTCTCTCATTCTCTCATTCTCTCTCTCTCTCTCTCTCTCTCTCTCTCTCTCTCTCTCTGCTCTTCTCTAAAGTTGCTCCCTTTCCTGTGCTGTTCTGGTGAGAGTTGGGAATATCCTATCCTCTCAAATCTTTCTTTGATTCATTGCTTTGTCCCTCAATTACACATCATTGCTTGGGGTTAAAAGTGTGTACTAAAGGTGTGTCTATATTCTAGACAGAGGCATGTGTCATGTCTGTATTCCAGCTGGATCTTTGGATATGATGAGAGCAGCCATGTAGCTGGATTAAAATTACTATACAAGGTTCTACTTGTGACAACACATTGATGTTATGTTTCAGACAAGTTTCAGATTTGGGTGTAGTTTGGATCTTTGAGCTGGAGGTGCTCGAATTGTGTGAGGTGAACATCCAAACTCTTTTCAGTTGGTGATCTTAAATGCCTTTCACTGGGCTTCCATAGAAATGCTCATTCAAGATGGGCGTGGAAGAAAAGAAAAGAAAAGAAAAGAAAAGAAAAGAAAAGAAAAGAAAAGTTCATTCATGGTATGACAGTGTTGCTTAGTGGTCAGGCTAAGGAATCCTTCACTAATCTCCTGCCTTCTATCCTGGAGAGTGTTGGTTAACCCAGAGTGTCACTGAAGTGTTTAACAGTTTTGTCTTTAGAACTGGAATATAGCTCAGTGGTAGCCTGCCTAGCTTTGTGAGGTACTTTGACTCTTCAAAAACACAAACAAAACCCCCAAACAACAAAATCTCAGTCTGCAATGCTAGGAAGCAGGATTTACTAGCTTACATTTCTCTTGTATCCTGTAATACTGGTACATGATAGATGCTGAATATTGTTTTGTTTTTTTTTTACCAAGTGCATAAAAACAATAATTTCCTCTGTATAGTTTTATTAGGTTTGTTTTTCTTTAGATACTACTGTGCCAGAAGATTATTATATATACTCTATTTGCCTAAAATGAAACAAGTAAACCAAAATGAGACTTATGGTTACCAAAGAAACCAGTGAAAACACCTTTTGTAAAACATTGATTAGTTCTAGTTGGGCCTGGTGGTGCCAGCCTGTAATCCCAACACTTGCGAGACTCCAGTAGGAGTCTGGGATACATATATAGTGAGACCTGATCTCAACAAACAGACAAACATTAAATTATCCCTGCCTACTGTCAAGTCCCCTCTCCCTAAAGTAATGAAGAAACACAAGGCTAAAATGAAATGCCAGAGAACCAGCACAAGAGCCAGGGGAATGTGCAGTAACCACTTCAATTTAAAATGTAGATCTGCAGATTTATCATCTTCTTTCAAGGGATGCTTACCACCAAATGTTAAATTAAAACATCTCTGTGGGCAATTGAAAATACAGAGATGACGGCACGAGAGGCTCTTGAGAGTGAAAGTGTTCTATTTCACTATCTCTTATTATTTAGAGGTGCAATGCTTAACTCCCCGTGGAGCCTATTCTGAAGTAAAATCTTTCAGACTTTCCCAGTGGGGCAGAGTTGAAGAGAGTGGTTGTGGAGTAACAGTGTATAAAGTTTTGGGGGGTTGGCTACCAATATGGCTCAGCAGGTAAAGACACTTATCTCGCAGCCTGACCACCTGAGACTCACATCGTACCTGCAGAACCTCACAGAGGACACCTGCAACTAGTCACACGTGTGCACACGCGCATACACACACACACACACACACACACACACACACANGAGAGAGAGAGAGAGAGAGAGAGAGAGAGAGAGAGAGAGAGAGAGAGAGAGAGACTCAGAGCAACTGCTGCCATTGGCTGTGAAGCAGGTCGGGATCAGCCCTCTCCTGCCCTTATAATTGAACCACAGTCCAGACCTGTGCGATGCAGGAGCCAGGCAGGATGTGGACTTCTGTGTGTTCTTCGACAGCATCCTAGACCACCCTTTGAGGTGTCATTTTCCCTCCGACAAAAGGATGGAAGTGCGTTTCTTCCAGAACTTGTTGAGCCGTTTTGGTCCCGGGCTTTGGACAGGATATCGCCTCTGAAGTTTAATGCATGCAAAAAAAAAAAAAAAAAAAAAAAAAACCATTTCTGGGAAATGAAAACATGATTTTGAAGTAGTCTGTAGTATTGAAATGCAACACTCTGTTTCTCTTGGAAGCCAGCCTCGCTGGAGGCTCACTGGTGCAGAAGAGTCCTCAAGGAGAAGAGGCAGGGGAACAGGAGGCGTGGAATCTCCAGAAATGGGATCACTCATTCTATGAAACAAATTGCTCTAATTAAAAAGATGGGTCACGTCAGCAAGGGCAGCTCAGTGGGCAACGGTGGGGACGGTGGGGACAAGTTGGAAGAGGCCTCCATAGACGTATCTGCTTTGCCAACTTCATTACGGGTCGTCTGAGGTGTGATGAAAGAAATGTCTGTCTGAGCATGAAGGGGGACTGCAGGCCTAGGGCGACCCGTTCTCTAGGAAGAAGGGTCTTGGTGAGTGCCCTCTCCTTCATTTTACTTAGCAGCAACAGGGGATACTCTCCAAGAAAAACCCTGAAGCTTCTGTTAAGTTGAGGCTGTTGTAGTTGTAGCTGTCATCCACAAATGCCTATGGAATCTTGCACATTTAATGTTTATTAACTTCTGTGTTGTTTATTTTTTTTCCTGGTCTTTTAATCGTGAAAGAACACCAGTGAATGCATAACATGCATTAAAGCATACCCAGTATTTGGTATTTAGGTTACAAATCACTCTGTCTGCCTGTCTGTCTGTCTGTCTGTCTGTCTGCAGCTCTTCTCTCCATTTTTGGTAATTTGTGTATGTCTGCTTTTTTAACTGAGCCACTGTCTATCAGTATAGGGAATCACTATTCCAATTAATAGTAGAGAGGAACCATCAAAGCCAAAATTATATTTTGAAACAAAATATACATGTTTGGGGGTTGTAACTTGTAGGGTAACCTCCCCCCACTTTTTTTTCTTGACTTTGTATGAAGGTGTGTTACACCACTGGCAAATCCTGATACAGTAACTCTCTGTCTACGATATCTATCTGCCCCAAATTTCAATCAGAACATGAATTTTTCCTCTCTTCCCCCAGGTGCTTCTGAAAATTTAATGTACATACAGGTCACCTAGGATCTTGTTAAACTGACATTCAAATTCAGCGAGGCAGGGGCAGGGTTCTAGTTGAATGCATCTCCCAACTTTCAGCTCTGTTGATGCTCAGGGGAAACACTTCACAAATGAACACTTTAGCACCTCTGTTTCTGCATATGAGCTTCTTGGGTTTCAGATGTGTAACCTCACTGACAAGCTTTAAATAAATTTTGTAATTTGGGCAATAAGTGACGGACACTCAAACTCTTCTTTTCTTAAAGGAAGGAAAAACAGATTTACCCGGCCGCTCTCCACTGGTGCTGTTCGCTGTGACTTTACATCACCGCAGTGGTGGTCTAAATGGACGTCGGAGTGTCTCCTTTGTTCTCTTAATCATGTGAAATTGGGCTTTCCCTTCTAGTGTAGAGATCAATTAGCCATGAGTGGGTTTTTAAAGAAATGTACTCCATTTTCAAAATATTTCCTCATCATTGGACTTCCATCCAAATTCTTGAAGACTATTTAATAATTCCAGGGTCTTAGACATGAAGGTTCCTAACCCATGCTGTTGTTCTACAATACATAAATATTTTAGTTATGTAATAATAAAGTAACCAGTGCTTTAATTCTTTAAATGTCATTTCTCCCACTACCCTATTAGTTTTTGGAGGGTAAGGTCTGCACATTCATAGTTATGTAACTGTTATAGCCAACAGGAGAGATCTAGTTAACATTATGATTATAAAATTGAGGCCAGGCATGGCGGCATATACCTTTAATCTTAGCATTTAATCACCAGGCAGAGAGGCAGGCAAATCTCTGTGAGTTCAAGGGCAGCTTGGCCTACATACATGCTGAGTTTCAGGTCAGTCGGGGCTACATGGAAAGACCCTATCTCAAACATGTATAAAAAGACTATATATATATATATATATATATATATATATATATATATATATATCAAAAACATAAAACTGTCTCCAAGATTGTTGTTCTAGAA
>NC_034596.1:52887314-52915514 GCF_900095145.1 Mus pahari
TCTCTGGGAAAGCTAGAGGTTTTTTCCTTTTTCCTAGGACTCAGGGTCAGCAGGCATATCTAGGTCTGCTATTGGTGTTGTATTGCTCTCTGAGTCTTAGTTTTTCCAGCTTAAAGTGGGGTGAAAATACCTTTCATCAACAGAGAGTGGTGCGAGCAAGCTGTAGGCGCAAGTGTTGATGGTCTCTATCAGTCTTTTTCTAGAAATAAAGGGACAGATAATGCCTATAAAAGAAAACACCCTGGGTAGGGGCAGAGCTTTCACACCTACTAGCAAGCTCAGTGACCTGTTTCTACTACACTAGAGGTTGCTGCTGTTCCTCCACATAAGGAGATTGTGTCTATCCTCCGTTATAGAAGGTTTGAAATGGTACGGCCAGATTTAGAAAATAGCATGCATGTCAAAATAATTATTTTCCACATTTTAGATTTTAAAACATCCCATATCAACCACTAAATTTCTCCTTCCAGTCTTCTGTGACCTAGGGACCATTTATTCCAGATGTTGTAGCCATGAGATCAAGCTGGAATTGCTACAAATGGCTTGTGGGGAGCCCTTTCTTCTGCTCCCCACTGCTTCTTTCCTCTGCAGCATCGACTGCTCCACAACCTTTTGCCTTTTTAGACCCTCTGCTGCCTTTCTTGGCTATCGCAGTGTCAGCACCCCATTGCTTCTTGGGATTCTCCAGCTGCCTCCTTGTGTTACAGTTCTTCAGCTTCCTCCTGGTCTCCATTTGTTTGCTGTACAGCAGGCTCAGTGCAGTGTACGCATGAAAAACCCACAAGCAGGTCAAAATCATTTGAGAGTAGTCTTTATTAGAGCCTAATGTTGCAGTGTGTGTGTGTGTGTGTGTGTGTGTGTGTGTGTGTGTGTGTTGTACATCAGAAGGAAACCTCTAAGATTAATCCTAAAAGTGTAGGACACACCTTGATCATTGTTAGAAAGGGATATGGCATGGATGTGGTATGCAAATGTAGAATTATAATTTACACACCTAATAGCACAGCTTCCAGTTTTGGCAAGGCCAATGACAACACTCACAAGGGAACCAATCACTAGCCTAGAGTGTGATATGATCACATTAATTATGGGTTCATCTCAGAGGGAGCACAACACAGGTCCTGGATTTGGTCTTTAACACTACTAAAACAAAATGAAATAAAGCCCAAACCCATTTATAGATCATGAGTAGATACAGGTTCAATCTATCAGTTACAAATTGAGTCACTGGAAGCCTCCCTTTGACTTAACTGAGGACAGTTCTCAATAAGATTCTAAGTTACCCTTGGGGCTGCTATAGGTGAGGCCATTTGGAGGTTATTTAGCTTGTCTTGGCTACAGTGAAGTTTTCTTGCTTTGATCCAGGTTAAGACAAATGTGACTGGTCCCAAGACCTCCAGACCCAGAAGTTGACACGCCCAGAGGCTGAGGCTATAGTGTTCATGCAGCTGGAGTACAGCTTCTTCAAGGAGTCCCTCTAATAGTCAAAGCAGCTGGGCTGCTACAGTGACAGTTCCTTCTATCCTCAAAGAGGGCTGCTTCCTACTCAAAGTTGCTGAGCCCAGAGACTGACAGAAGCTGTCAATCAAAGGTCCCGACAGCAAAGCTTATTGGAGAGAAAATAAACACGAAAAGGTCTTTACATCAAAGGCCCATTGGTTCACAGTAACATTCTGCAGTATTTAACTGCTTAGCCTCTCATAGGAGCCTATGAGTGAGAGTTGAGTTCCTCTGTGTCCCAGCCTGAATCCCTGCGATTGGAGGACTTCCTATCAGGGCTCCATAATTCATATGGGACTGGTATGTGGGAGAGGAATTAACATATTCTCTGAGAACTTGTAGAAGATTTTTCTAGTCTTGGGAGAGGACGGCATATGGCAGAGAACATAAAGTGAGAGAGAAAGGTTATAGGGTCAGGGCTTGAAAGAAGGGGACTAGGCCTGGTTATTCTATGTACAGAGGAAGGGCATCTCTGCTTGAGTTGGTGCAGCCCTTCACATGCAGAACCCCACCTTGCGGCTAAATGAAAACTGTGCCGCCTGTTTGTTTTCTGGCATATGACAAGTGCTTTATTTCCACAGTAGCCCCTGTAGGAAGAATATCTTGTATATTGTATGGATACATCACTTGTTCATTTAATAGCCTGTGGCTTAGTCAAGAAATAGAGGTGGGACATCTGGGAGGCAGAAAAGACTCTGGGATAGAGGCAGGCATAAGATTTTCCAGGGAAGATATGGGGAGATGGATACATGGTCCCTGAGCACAGGCATCCCGCCATACGGCAGAATGTAGGTGAAAATAAAATGGGTTATCTTAAGTTATGGTTCTCGGCAGAATAGCGCCTAGCTATATGCCCAAGGTGTTTGTAAATATATTTTGAGTTTGAGTCTTATTTCTGGGAGCATGAAACTGGGAGGTAGAACTGGGCCTAACTTCTACAGCCACATAGTCTCCTGTTGATGGGGCATGGCACTTAGCTGTCAGTATTTTAAAACTTTAATTACTACTTACTGTACAAGTTGGGTTCATCTCTTTCCCTTTCCCATAAAATTACTGCTCTGCTGTAAACCCAACAGTACAAAGGAAGATTCCTGAGCACCCAGAAGGAGACAGTGGAATGGAAGGAAAAGATTTCATTGGTGCCTGGGTAAGAGTAAATAAAACTGATAGAAAGCAAAGGGAGTGAGGGAACCTTTGCTATAGAAATTACTACCTTTCATAGGAGGAACAACAATGTCAACCAATCAGACACCCCAGAGCTCTCAGGGACTAAACCACCAACCAAAGAGTACACATGGAGGGACCCATGGCTCCATGGGTGTTTCCGCCCGCAGAAACACTCTGGTCTAGGTTCATCCTGAAGGGCGGGAGTATCCTAAAAGGGAACAGAATTCGAAAGGAAAATGAAGCCTAGACAATTTTTACTGATCAAGGCTCAAAGTTTAATAACCNAACTCCGTTTAAATAACATGGAAAAATTACCAGCCCCCTCTTTGAAGTTGCCGGCGGTGGTCTGAACATAGGCGGGTCCAAGGATCGAGGCAGGGATGAAAGTCTGTTGGTGTAGGCAGTCCAAGGATGCTGCATTCTGGGAGATCAGTGGGGGGGGGGGTTCCTCTCGGTAGGCAGAGGAGACACAGCAACTCTCTGGTGGGTCTCAGNGCCTGTAGGGGGCTGGTGTTTTGAAGGAGAGTGATAAGTGTAACAGCAAGGTAGGCTTGGCAGCAACAAGGAGGTGGGAGACCCCAACAGCTCCATACACATATGTAACAGAGGATGGCCTCGTTGGGCATCAATGGGAGGAGAGGCCTTTGGTCCTGTGAAGGTTAAATGCCCCATACACTGGGAAATGCCAGGACAGGAAAGCAGGAGTGGGTGGGTGGGTAGAGAAACACCCTCATAGGAGCAGAGGGGGAGGATTGGATAGGAGGTGTGTGGAGGGGAAACCAGGTAAGGGGATAACATTTGAAATGTAAATAAACAAAATACCTAATTAAAAAAATAGCTACCCAGTATGTACCCAGTAGTTCACATTTCACCAATGACAACACTTCCGTCTCATTTAGTAATCATCACATCCATACAGGGTATAAACTATTACCTTTGTTTCACAACAGAGGAATGGAGAGCGTGGAAGGCTTAAAGGAAAGCCTATAACTTCTCAGGCCAAGACCGACCTTGGCACACCTCCCAAGGGTCTCAGTTGGTTTGATTCTGTCTGTGAACCCATCTCACAGCTGAAGCCAGATATCCCAACCTTTTCATCTATCTGTCAATAATATTTTCCTCATTATAATCCTTTCCTCATTTTTCCTTCAAACGTCTGCTCAGAGGTCACTTGCTATGGGATTTCTCCATTGTCCTACTCCCGATGTTAGACTGTGTATCAGGTTCCTCTGCTCTGTGTACAGTGCCTGGTTCTTGCCCCTCCTGGCACTGACAGACGCATTTGTTTGTATTATCTATGGAGAGTTGTCTGTCTCTTCGAAAACGTAATCTCTGCGAGGAAAGGACCAGAGCCTGTTAGCTCATTATCTGTGCCTGGCACATATTAAGCTCAAAATAAATGTCAAGAGAATGAATAAAATGGATGATCCTCAGATTTTCAATTGGTTCCTAGAATAAATATTGATGGAGGGAGGGATGAGAGCAGGGGAGTAGGTGAAAAATCTTACAACTTGAAAGGAACTACAAGAACCATATTGCCTGCCGGTGTTCTTAATGGTTTCACTGTATTGAAAAGAGAATTTTGTTTTCTCTTTCATTCTTTTCACAGTTTTGCAATGATAAGTACCCTTGATATTTCTGAAGATAGTATTATTATATAAGAAAACTTAGATGCTTTGATCTCTTAGGTAGCCCTGAATTTATTACAAAAGATACTTGAATTTATTAAAATATTGGTCATTGTATGTAGACTAATTAAATGATATGGTTATAGATAAGTGTTCATACTCACTGTTCTAACATATGTGTATATATATATATATATATATATGGTACTATTATATAGTACCAATTTATTTAAAAGCATCAATGAATTCACAGTGACTTAAAAATAATTATGTATTTGCTTTTATCTGCAGACATAAAAGCATAATACTGATGGTTCTCATGCTTAAATGATGAAAAATTCTAGGTTAAAGAAGAGTAAATCTTCCAACTCTACTATAAGTTGAGTTTTATAAAAGTTATTAAACTAGAGATTATTTTGAAGTATCAGTATTCTAGTTTTATATTGTATTTCTACATTCTCATGGAAATTGCTTTCTTAAATCAAGGCCATCTTCAAAATTGCATTTCATTCTTTATGTTCCTTTGATTGCATGTCCATTCTTTTGCTCCACAAAGACTATTCATGGATCAATTACTAAAGGCAAGAATTGTTATGGACTAACTTTAACTTAAAAATTAGGACAATCTTTTTAGATATGAATGTTTATATTTGTCCATAATTGTCAACTTAATTATATTAGCAGTTGAAGAAAGGAGTAACCATCTTTATAGTCAACTGGAGTTCTTACAACCATCTCTCTAATATATTCTATACATGTCTGTGAAGTAATTTTCCTAGATTTCCTGCGGTGTTTTAGTTTCTGCTGAAAGAATATTCAGTGACAAACTTCGCAAATAAAAGCCTAAGTATTTTGAAATAGAGCTATACCTCCCAATAGAACAACCTACTTTTCTATTCTTATTTCTCAAGATTTCCTAACACATATACTGTTGCGTGGAAGTTGATCATTCAGTTAAGAACATGACAAATACGTCAAAAGCTGGGGCTGTAGCTCAGTGGAGGAGTAAGGCCCCATGTTCTATCTTCAGTCCTTCCAAAATCAAAGCAAAAACAAACAAACAAATGAAAAGCTCCACCCCCTCCCCTTGGACCAACACTGGTTGTACTATTTGCTACCAGTCATTGGGCAGACTGCTTAATAGCACATTTAAATCCAAGGAGTTGCTTTAGGAAAGACATGATTATTGTTCTTGGTGTTACAGTTCAGAAAAGTGAGGCTTATAGGAGTTAGGTAATTGGCCCACTGCTACTCAATGTAAATATACATCCTGGGAAAGCTACATAGTTCTCATTTTTTTAAAACAATTACAACATGGTTTACATTTAATGGAATAAACAATACTTTTGAACATACTTGACTTTGCAAACAAATGCCAGCCTGTTTAAAAGGAGAGAATGGGGCTAGTGAGATAGTAAGATGGTTAAGAACATCGGCTGCTCTTCCGTAGGTCCTGAGTTCAAATCCCAGCAACCACATGGTGGCTCACAACTATCCGTAATGAGATCTGATGCCCTTTCTTGAGTGTCTGAAGACAACTACAGTGTTCTTACATATAATAAATAAATAAACCTTAAAAAAAAATGTGGATGTGCATGGAGAAATGAAACTATTTTCACACTTTTGTGCTATGATGCATTTCAAAATAAAGTCTAACATTTAAAGTAGAATTATGACATTTGGTAGTAGGGTTTGGAGTAAGGAACACCAGTGAAAAGCCAGAGTCACTTCTGGCCCTCTGACTTGGCTAATCACTTAACCTTGTAGACTTTTGAATCTCTATGTAGCTCAGGCTGGCTTTAATCTCATGTTCTTCTGACTCATCTCTCAGATGGCTGAGATCACATCACTAAGTGGATCAAATATTTAAACATGAGACTCAACACTGTGGAGAGTACGAGAGGAACCGCCTAGGACGTCTGCGCAAAGAAGCAGAAATGGGAAATGGAACTATAGAAGACAGAAGATTCAGGCTAGGTAGACGGCTTAATAAGTGAAATACCTGTCACATAACCATGAGAATTTGCATTTGAATCCTCAGCACCAGTGTGAAAAGTTGGCATGGTGATACATGCCTGTAACCTCTGAGCTTGGTAGATAGGGCAAGTGAAGACAAGAGGATTGCTGGGGCATCTAAAGCATGACCCAGGAGGCAGAGGCGGAAGGACCTATGTGAGTTTGGTGCCATCTTCATTTATGTTGTAAATTCTAGGCCAGCTAGAGCTACATAGTGAGACCCCATCTCAAACAAGCAAGCAGGCAAACACACAGCAAGGCAGAGAGTGATGGAAGAAGACACCCATTATTAACCGCTGGCTTCTGCAAGACTGCACATACCTGAATCACAGGCATGTACACTCAGATAGATCCTACACAGATTGTTTATAGTGGAGGAACCAATAGAGTTGAGAGAGTTTGTAGGAAAGGGGAAGATGTTTGCTTGCTATTCATCTGAGAAGGAGTTAATTCTACGATATGTAAGGAACGCAAACAGTGGTTGAAAAAAAATCCAGTTAGAAGTTGTGTTAATCACCAAAACAGACAGTTCTCAAAAGAGGATATACTAAAGGCCAATGAGTACATTAAAAAAAAAAATGCTCACCAGAACGTAAATCTAAACTACAATATGGTATCATCCCATCCAAATCAGCCAAGCCATTATAAAAAGACGATACTATCAAATACAGGATAGCGAGGAAGGAGAACTCACACATGCTTTTGATGCTAATGAAAATCAGAATCAGTTCAGCCATTAAGGAGGACGGTGGGAAATCTCTCCCAAAAACTAGAACTTGAACCGCCATACGAAGCAGCAGTCCCAGTGCCATCTACTAAAAGGAAAGGAAATCGGGTCAGAACCTGTACGCTGTGTCTATGCCAGGGCTCTGAGTTATAGCTAAGGTCACGTGCTCACATGGAAAACCAAAACGGAAGAGATCGCAGAGAAGCGTTGTAAGAGGACAACAGTGAAAGCCCCACATGTACAGTTACTCTGCATTACTCTTGTGTTTGGTGTAGGTTTTGTGAAACCAAGTCAGCCATTCATGGATGCTGCAGACACAATAAACAGAACCAAAGCTGTGTGAGATAAACTAACAGACTTTAGGACATTTGTTCTCAGTGCTCAGAGGCAAATGAAGAAATAAATGAAAGTGAACCAACTGTCTATTTTCAAACTTGAAATCGTTTCACACATTAAGTGCAAGATAAAACTCAGGAATACTCCCTGTGAAGGTGAATCAGAGTTTTGAATATTTTCTAAGATTCAAATTCATTCAGTACATTTGTAAAAACAGAGGTTTGAAATTGTGAAAGCATTTTTAATTTTGGATATAGTATTCTTCTCCCCCTGCCCCTGCTTAACTGGATCTGGTCTCAGCTGTGACCTTTACTGTACAATACTTTCTCTATCCCCACCATACCTCACCCAGCAGCTTGTTGAGATAAATGCTTTATCCAGGGCCATGACTGCTTTCTTTCTGTAATAAGTCTTATTTCAGATTATTTTATATTATCACTTGGACATTATATATTGTGAGGGGGATGCAGTGACTAGACGGAACTCCATGTTTCCCCTTTGGATTGAAGTGTTTTATATGTAGAATAAGAATGAAGCATAAAACATTTCAGAGTCTAGCGGAGAGAAGACAATCCTACCTGTTTGCCACGTTGCTTTTTTTCTTTGTGCTACTGTTGTTTTGGTAAATACATACATTATAGGCTGCCTTCTAAAATTTTTAACTTTTTATTTGTGTGGGTGTTATGCTGGCTTCTATGTCTGTGCACCATATGCATGAAATACCTGCAGAGGCCAGAAGAGGGCATTGGATCTCTTAGGGCTGGAGTTACAGACCCTTGTGAGCTGCCATGTGGGTGCTAGGAATCTAAGCCCGGTCCTCTGGAAGAGCAGCCAGTGCTCCTTTTATTATTTTTATTTATATAAATCCACTTACTTTCTTTTTCTTCCTTCTTTCCTTCCTTCTTTCCTTCCTTCCTTCCTTCCTTCCTTCCTTCCTTCCTTCCTTCCTTCCTTCCTTCCTTCCTTCCTTCCTTTCTTTCTTTCTTCCTCTCTTTCTTTTTTACATCTCAACTAAAGTTTCTCCTCTCCTTTGGCATACCCCCCATGCTGCCCCTCTTCTGTGCCCCCATCATGCTGCCTCACTTCCGTGCTCTTATCTATTCCTTCTATAACCACTGAGTCATCTCTCCAGCCACATAAGCTGACTACTAAATATTTATTTTTATATCTATAGATGAGTGCTGTTGGCCTTCATCAAAGAAGCTTTTCTTTTGCAGTGAAATTTCCACATGTCACTGATTTCTCCTAGTCTTAGGCAGAAAGCACTGAAAACAATAAAAGTGAATACTTGTCATTTTATGAAGCCAGTAGTAATGACCTGGATGCTAAAAATTAGACCATTGCACTACAAAATAAAGAGAAAACTACAGTAGTGAATTTCACCTGATTAGCAAAAGTGCCTGATTGAGTTGCCTAATGATAATATTAAAAATAATAATTGTAATAATAATTGACAATAGACAAGCAGCATTTAGCCTGGAAATGTAAGTTTACTTCAATATTTAGGAACCAATCAATATAATGCACTATACTAATGATATAGTAAGCCCCAAAGTAAAGCCTGCATTGATTTGGTCAATTTGAGGAAATAAAAGCATTTTGCAAGATATATATGAAAACAAGGTCAAGAAGAAAATGTCTTCCTTCTTCCTTCCTGTTTTTTTGGTTTTCAGTCAAGGTCTCTCTCTATGTGGTCTTGACTGTCCTGGAGCTCACTATATAGAACTGATGTCCTTGACCTAATTTGAAGAGAGCCTCCTGCCTCTACTTCCTTACTGGTGGGATTAAAGGTGTGTGCCTTCATATCTGGCAAAAAGAACACTTCTTTAGTTTCTTAAATATAGCTAAACATTCTACCAAATATAGTACATATAATGTTGAACATTTTATCGTAAGCAATGAAGGGGGATGATGAGGCTCCATCCCTAACCAAGGGACTTAATTGTTGCTGGGAGAAGAAGGAGTTTCCTCTGTGGTGTAGTCAGTGGTAAATTTTTCGTGTTTCGGTAAATAATCTATCCATGGTCATTCAAGCAACTGTAATGAAACTTAGTGGACACACACACACACACACACACACACACACACACACACACANACTAACCTGGACCCCTGGGATCCCAGAGACTGAATCACCAACTAAAGAGCAAGAATGGACTGGACCTGGCCCCACACGACCCCTCCAACACACACACACACACAGACAGAGAGAGAGAGATAGAGAGAGAGAGAGAGAGAGAGAATAGGAGAGGGCACATATTGAGAAAGTTTTAAGCATGAGAAAGGAGAAGAATTTAAGTATGAGTGAAGGTAATGGAAGAATAAAAGTAACCAAATCTTTTTATTTACTTATGCAAAATTGTCAAATACACAAGCATTGTCTCATTAAGAAATAAATATGCTGTTTTTTATAAAACACCAACAAGTCCACAAAAGCTTTTAGAAACCATAAGTTTTTAAAAGTTATAAGATACAAGACATACAAAGTCAATTTTTATACCTTAGTATTATACATTTGAAAAACACGATTTAGAAAAAGCAATACCATTTAATAACTCAAATACCCAACTCATAGAACATTTAAGTGTAAATTCACCAAATGTGTGTTTTAGTCAGGGTTACTATTGCTATGATGAAACATCATGGTTAAAAGCAGGTTGGGGAGGAAAGGATTTATTTGGCTTACACATCCACATTGCTGTTCATCACCAAAGGAAGTGAGGGCAGAAACTCAAACAGGGCAGAAAACTGGAGACAGGAACTGTTGAAGAGGCCATGGAGGAGTGCTGCTTACTAGCCTGCTCCCCATGGCTGGCTCTGCCTGCTTTCTTATAGAACCAGCCCAGGCATAGCTCCACTCACAAAGGGTGAGGACCTCCCTAGTTAAGAAAATGCCCTACAGGCTTGCCTACAGTCCCATCTCAATGGAGGCATTTTCTCAGATGAGGTTCCTTTATCTCAGACCACTAGAGCTTGTGTTCAGTTAACATAGAACTGTCCAGGACAACAAAGACAGAACTTGTATGCTGAAGATTATAAAACATTGATAAAAAGGATCAAAGGAAGCCTAAATAGATAAGGACATACATGTTCATGGATTGGAAATTTTCACAGAGTAAATACATCAAATATCTCTAAACACACTTATACATTTAATCAAAATGCTAGTTGGATATTTTATATATAACTAATTCTAAAATTTATGTGGAAAAGAAAAAAAAACAATCGTAGTTAAACATTTTGAAAACAAAAAATGATGTAAAACACAAACTACAAGTTAGGGAGGGAGGGAGGAGGGAACAATCTGGGAGTGGTTGGAGGAGGGAAACCTACGATCAGAATATAGTGTATGAAAACATTAAACTTACTGTGAAGCTCCTGTATGGAGGCAGCATGGAGATATCTAAGATAAATGCCTGGGTCTGTGGGACAGAAGGGAGGGTCCAGAAACAAACACATACAAATGGGATTGATTATTTTGACAAAGATACAAAAAATGACTTAATGGGAAAAGAATAGTCTTTTCAACAAACGGTGCTGTACACCTGATATCTACACGAAATAAAATCGACCTTGGTACGAGTCACATGTTTTTAAAAATGAACAAGGAGTGGGTGTTAGATCTGAATGTGAAACATAAAAGTATAAAAGTCATAGAAAAAAAATTAGAACTCCATATGACCTTGAGTTTGGTCATGAGTTTATAGACATGACCTAAAGAGCATAAGCCATAGAGGAAAAATTAGATAAGATAGACTTTATTTAAAAAAAAAAAACAAACAAACCAACAACTATTATTCTGTAAAGAAACTAACCACCCCCAAAAAGAAAAGCTGTAAATTAAAAGAATATATGAAGAACGCTTATACTCAACAATACAAAAACCAGGTTCAGTCAAAAATATTCAAAAGGTTTGAAGTCACTCCACAAGAGAGTATAACCTACGTAAGCAGACGAAAAATGCTCAGCATCACAGGCTATTAGAGAAACAGGAGTTTGGGCCACACTGAATTTTCAGGTTGTACTTATTAGGCTAAAGTTGAAAGCACAATACTGAGCGCTAGGCAGCAGAGCCTCCCATACCATCACGGGACATGCACCATGGTGCAGCCAACGCTGGAATATTACCAAAAAATTAATATTTTCTATAAAGTTAAGTACATACTTACCATAGATTCCAAAATACCATCTCAATAACTTCCTTAAAGAAATAACTTAAAATAATATGTTTATTTATTTTGAAGATGTCATACATGTATACTATATATTTTATCATAGCCACCCTTGAATCTCCTTTAGACTCTTAAAGAACCCAACCCATCTCCCTCCTGACTTTGTGTCCTTTTTTACTATTATAATTACCGTTGTTATCATTAAATTAATTAGTGCCTTGAGTTCATTCAGTGCTAGCCATAATGTGGATATGGAGACATCAGCTGCGGGAGTGGCAAACTATCAATATTCACGTCCCCAAACAGAAGTGACTCCCACCCACAGCAGCCATCAACTGTCAACGGCTCCTCAGCTAAGGGTGGGGCCACAGGAGTTCTTCATTGTTCCATGCTGGGAATATTGATTGATTTGATCTGATGTAGGTCTGCACAGGCAGCTAGAGTTATGGTAAATGGATCTATGTAGCATCAGTGCCCAGAAGACAGCATTCCACGTGTCTCCATCTTCCAGCTTTATGATCTATGCAGCATCAATGCCCAGAAGACAGCATTCCACGGGTCTCCATCCTCCAGCTTTATGTGCTTTCCACTTCCTTTATGTTCTTTAAGGTCTCTGAGCCTTGGATAGGGAGAGATTGATGTAAGTTATAAGTGACCCATCTATGGCTGTCTACTTACAATCACTTAGTCCCAGCATTTTGATGAGTTATGAATCAGTATTAACCACTGACCACTGCAAAAAAAAATGTATCTCTGACTAAAATTGAGAATGGCACAAACTCATCTGTTTAAACAACAACAAAAATATTCACAAGGCCATTAGATAACCTGACCATTTAATGAAAACACACCTGTAGGTTCCCACTCCACCCAGGCGTATAATCTTCCCCAGTCATGGGCTTTTGGCCAGGTTTACAATAGCAGAAATGATTTGTGTAAATGGGTTTAAAACCCAACCATAAGGCAGTTGGTTATATCATATCATGCCACTATTGCACCAGTGTGTGGGTGCACTCGCCTGGAAGATCAGTATTGTAGTATCCAGGATCCAGCACTAGCTATGTCTCTTCTCCCCCAGTAGCCTGCCTAGCACCATAGTCAGCATAAAGAGAGTTTCACAGTGAGATTATGCAAGTCAAACTTTTACTTACAGAAAAATGTAAAAGAATTTGTAGTATATCTATTTAGTAGTATTTATAAATTTCCTAAACTCAAAACAACCAAAATGTCATTTTTTGTAGTGCCATTATAAACCATATGCTCCAGGTAGTTTTACTAAAGGAACCTAGGCCCTGAGCCACTCCTTGAAGAACAACTCTCTAGGAGAATAACACAATCTACCCTTGTCTGTGGTGTGAGACAAACTAAACTAAGCAGCTTTGACAATGTTAAGATCTGAGGCTGGAGGTTCTGTATTACAGTTCTTAGCATGAATTATTTTGACTGGTGCACAGTTCTTGAGCTCTGAAAATGGTTTCCTGGACTACAAGAGCATAGCCAGATGATACAGAGGATGTGCTGGCCAAGGAGAATGGATAGGGCTGGAGTTAGCAGTGTGGGCTGGAGCATCATTGAAGATGAGGGAGCCTGTGTCTACAGAAGCAAGGTAGAGATGTGAGTTCATTTGGAGGTTCTTCCTTACCAAACAAAACCACACACACACACACACACACACACTGTAGAGTTTTTATAATCTAAGAACTGTTCATAAAAACAAAATCAGTGGATTAAGCAATAACAGAAAAGACATAGGGATGGAACCTTAAGCTATTGAACTCATGATCAGAAGAAAACTGTGCTGTGCATCAGTTACCGTGAAGAATAAGACTTTATTTAAAGTAAAATACAGGTGTGACCATATACCTTACTCATGGACAATAACTGAGAAAAGCTGTGACCACCCGAGAGTCTGGTTAAATATGAGCTTCTCATGGTAAGAGAAAGAGTGAAGCTGACCCCAGAGTGAAAACTATCTGAAGAGAGACTGGAATCAGGGGTGGCAGCTGATCCACTTTTAGACACACAGAGTAGAACATGTATGGGGTACAAAAAGAGAGATTCATAGTCAAGAAGGATTTATAACTGAAACTTCTGAGTCAGCTGATACCAGGAAAGGATCCATGATCAACATAGCTCCTTTACAGGCTTCGCTTCAGAGAAATCTCCAAAGAGCAATAAATAATAATGTAGATGCTTCCATTATGAGCTAAACGTGATGGTCAAAAAATAAAAATGAGTAAGCCTAAACATGATGAAAAATTCCTAGTACAACAACAACAACAACAACAATAATAAAACTTATTGGATAGCTTAAGGTTTAAATAGCTTCAAAGAGTAAACTAGGTACTGGAAAATTAACTGGAGGAGTTCATCCCAAGTAAAGACAGGTAAAGAGATTAAAATTCTTAAGCAGAATAAGAAGTAGATTCTCAAATGAACTTTGATGATAACTAATGGAAATATAGACATCCAAGATGGAATGAATAGTCAAGAAGCGACAGCTGGAGAGAAATTAGGGATAATTTTGAGAGTGGAAGAAAGTCATATTCAGTATAAAATGATACTGTGAGTTTTTCTAAGATGAATACAGCCAAAGGGAGGTTTAACAAAATATCCTGTAATTATATAAAAAATGTGCACAAGAACCTACACCAAGCTACCACATACCCTTTTACACATCACATGCTGTTAGAGTAAGCTAAGTTTTTAGTATCACATTACTAATGGAGTTTTTCAAGCTCCTTGGTCATTGTAGGCACTCAGTTAAAATTTTTGCATGAAGCAAAGAAAACTCATCAAAGAAAAATGACTCTTTCTCCTTGCTTTTCCACACCTGGTGACTAAAACGATATCACTGGCCCATGTTGGCTTTTCCCCAGTTATCATGGGATGGATAGCATGAGCTTGCATTTTTCTAAGCCATTTTCCATGGATTTAGCACCCACAAGGGAGGGATTTTCTAAAGACTCAAGTTTGGATACATGCTCTGGTTATTTAATACTCAGATTCTGTTTGAAAACAGCATTATGCAGGAGCCTTGCCAGGTTTAGATCTAAGTGTGGATTGGACTTAACACATAGATTTTGCTTATCTCTATCCAACTACTAAATTCAAGTCACTAGTAGTCTGAGGATTTGAACTTGGAGGCTGGCATATCTATGCTGTCTTTAGTTTTCTATCTGTTTTATAAACAGATGTCTCTAAGCCAGACACAGTCGCCTGCATTGATTGGCTTCCTGGATGAGATACCTTCCCAACCGCTAATTTTCAGTCTCTAGCAATAGAAACCCTGGCCTCCCAGAGAGGACCTTTCCTCAGATTCCTCTTTACTTTTCATCCTAGCCTGGAATGAAAGGGGCAAATGATTCGGTTGAAGATACAGTTATGGATTTTTCCAATACCATTCATCTTTCTCCCAGATAATACATATCGAACAAAATCCTAACCATCTACTTTAAGAAATTGTGTAGAATCATGATTAAAAGCTGAACTGCAGATTTCTGTGAATGTTCACCTCCCTCAGTCATCTCACACATTTCCCCTCCTGTGGACTGCCCGACTCCCAGTCACTGAGGGAAGACTGAGCTAGTCAAAGCCAGTGTCACCATCAGTCTTCAAACACCACTTTCGAGAGATTATTTGACCTTTCCCTATATTTGTACTATGATATTTCACTATTTTCAGTTCTATGTGTGGAAAATATTTAGAAATTAGATTTTAATAATAAATAATTAGAAATAACAATACATTTTTAATTATGAATAATTAGACATTTATGTCTATCATTAAAGTTGAACATGGACTATTTTTCAAAAGCCACTGAAACAATTATGTTGCTGACTAAAGGAAAGACTGTATAACTCATTGCCTCTATAGAATTTGAGGATTTCAGAGCTAGGCTTTAACAACCTGTGGCCCTATGTGTCAATCACAAGACATTTTCTAAATAGAAAAGCTTTCTTGTAATTATGGAAGAATTACTTATATCCCAAGAATGGATATAACAAATACTAGATAAAGTAGAAAGTAATTTATACAATTTTATTAATAACTTGTATATAATAATACTTTTATTTCTATGCAGGAATAATACTAAATAATAGTTTTTCATTGAGTTTTTTAAATAAGTGTAGTCCATGATGAAATCTGCTAGACAATTTGCATATTTCTGTGAGTTATAACCAGTTGCATTAAGCCCTCATTCTGGTTTTCACAATGACTAAAGTGTTTAGATTAGGAAAAGATAGAAGTTGAAAAAGAAAAATCTTTAAAGATTGTTTACTCCTTTAATCTGCAGAAAAAGACCAACTATTAAAATCTTAATATTAATGTTACAAATGTCATTAATAAAACTTAACAGCCAAACAAGTGGAGCATTTTATATTGTAGCGATGAAATAAGAAGAAACATGGGGAAGTTGTAGCATTTCCCACTGTTAGTTTATAAATAACAATATTTAAGCACAAAATATTAAACCAACATAATTAAGGCACTTATACTTCAAGAGTCAGTTCACAATAATATTGAAAGTATCTAAATTACTAAATGGTAGAGGAACACACTCCTTGTAGTGTAGCTACATGAAAATAGAAATGTCTAAATTGAAGTCAATGCCATGTTTTATAAAGGACCAACCAGGCTTCGGCAATTGGTTTGAATAAGATGCCTGAAGTACAGAGTTGACTGTCATAGACTGACCCTCCAGGGCTCTAAGCACTGGGCTCATGCTTCTGTGGTAAGTGAAGATGCCTGGAGACTTGTGAAGAGCTGGCGAACAGGCAAGTATCTCATAATAGTTTTTCTACTTCAGAGAGAGAGAGAGAGAGAGAGAGAGAGAGAGAGAGAGAGAGAGAGAGAGAGAGAGAGAGAGAGAGAGAGAGAGAGAGAGAGAGAGAGAGAGAGAGAGAGACCAGGATGGGGACTTAAAACTACATCCCCCTCCCATTACAAACACATTTTGAAGGTTTAGACATAGAATGGTGAAGGTTGAATATGTCAAGTCCAGTCATACATACTATAACAGCTATAAATTCTACACCATAGAAAAATAACAGTCTCAAGATGGGTTCCCATGTATACCTCAAGATAATCAAAACTTTTATTAGGCGATTTAGACATTCTATAAGGAAAAAGATAATAATTGAAAATTGCTCATTGTGAATATGTTAGATTTGTACAGACAAAACATCACCAAGTGCAATTATAGCCAGCATTGCTATGTTAGTATGAATGTTAATAGCATGTTTGTTTTTGAAATGGGTTATGCATTCTGATAAATGTCTGCTTTAATCTAGTCATCTGTGTATCACTTGTCTAAGTACTCTCATTTAAGATGCCATATCCCTTCTTGTAGCAATAAAGGGGTAAAGCAACATTAATATTAAATAATTAGAAAAACAAAAGGGGAATGATTAAACATATTTACATAATTGAAATAACACTGTGTCGCAGTGGGAAATCGGGACAATGTTGTCTCCTTTCAAAGTAATTCATAATTCAGATTTTTAATTATGGCATATTCATTCATTTAAAGATGATTCTGGATGAGAGGGCCACTAATGAAATACAATCATTAGCATCTAAACAAAGTAATTTACAAAGTCTCCTTTAGGGGGAAAGATTCCTAGAACATCATCAACCACACAAGATATGCAAAAACAAGCAATTAAACCACACACAAGAACGACAACAGCCTTATAGATCAGTGATGTACACATGAAAACATAACTGATTACAATGATTAGACTAGGGTAGTGTGCTTAATTTGTATTTTATGTAGTGATTCCATGGAAGAATGCGCCCGGACAGACCCATTACACACAAGAGGAACTTCCTCTCATTAATAGTCACTCAAAATACATTACTCCCAGTACCCCTGCAACCTTGAAGTTTGAGTTGTAGACTGGATATCCATGTGGGATCAAAACCCTGACTACTTAATTGGGCGTCGTCCTTCTCCTGAACCTCTTTTTGCTTGAGATTTGCTCTTACAAACCAGCAAGTAGGGAGTCAGGGAAGTATTTTGAGAGAGGCAGGTTCGGCACTGGGTTTTCACTCTTTATTCAAATCCTGTTTTAAGCTTCCAGTGACAGCACACTTCCAGTTTTACTGGGTCAGAGATTTACTGGCTCTGCCTTTATGCCCACAATTTCAGATTATTATGTATGCAGTACAACTAAGCAGATAGGCTAATTCTCTGGGTTTTACCGCCTGCGTAACAAGACAGCGTCTTGTTAACTGGACCCAGACAGAAGTTGGTTTCCAACTCGGCTCCTCCAAGACTACAATGATCTTGTTTAAAAATCTATATTTGGCTGGTTGATTTTCCTTTGTGAAGGTGGGAAGAGAGCTTGGGAGTAAAAGGAGAAGAAATCAGAAGGGTAGTGTTGTGTTGGGGAGGGGTGCGCGTGTCAAGGGAGCTGGCACCCCTCGTGGAGGCTGAGCGGCCCCTGATAACCGGCAGCTACAGAAGCCAAAATATGCTCTCTTGAGTACCCGAGGGATAAAAATACTGGTTAATTTTCAACAGTGCCTCCTTCATTTGACTTTACAATTTACAACAGTGAACATTAATGCAGGAATGGCTGGGTTGAGGAGGAGTTTAAAATTAGAGCCCCTCTTCTCATTAGCCCCAACAGCCTGACCCAGGGTGACTGAGAAGCAATTTGTCGCCAGATTCTCATTTTGCTTCTGTTATGGCTCCTTGTAAATGAAGCACGGCAATTTATTGTGGCACCTCTAGGAGTCAAGAACATAATGTGTAAAACACATACAAAAAAAAAAAAATCTTTCTTCACATTCATTAACACCCAGCATTCACAGACTGTTCACTCTCCCCTCTAATGAAGGAGGGGATCTGAAATCTAAAGCTTTCTATCGTGTGAAGAAGCCCTCTCCAGCACATTAGTCAGAGGCTGAGTTGGATGGAAGAAAGGTCATTGACAAAAATGGAGACCAGCGATATGAGAAGAAATAAAAAACGGTTGAAAGGAGAGAGTTTGTAAGCCTTGAAGAATGGAAAGCACATTTTTAGCATCAATGACCAACCCTTCTTGTCTCCCAGTGGGTTTTCTTGTTGTCAGGGAAGAAAAGAGTATCTGGCTCTTTATTCAACTGGAAATTGCTCTTCTGTTTAGCCAATTCTCATTTCTTCACCCTTGATCTGACCTTGTGAGAGACATTAAGTTAGACTCATTTGAAGAACACATTGTCTATGATCTTTAAAACATGCCTGCTTATCGCTCCAGTCTCCCACCCTGAGCCTTCACAAAAAATTGCAGTGTCCGTGGTTTTAATGTGTCCCAATTATATGACAGGCCACCCTTATCCAGGCTGGCTCCCTGCTTTTCTTGTACTTTCATGATTAATTCCGATTAATGGCTTGGTTTTGTGGGGATCTCACACATGATACCTTGAGATGAACCAAATAATACATTTCTATACGATTAAAAAAAAAATTCCTAAGAGAGGATAAGATCATTCATTAGGATTCAGTGCTGAACCTTACTGTTGTCAAGTGCTTGGACATCCTGACCTGTTTCATGACATAGGAACAGGCATTCAGCGACTTTGGTAATTAGAGTGATCATTATAATTTAAGGCTCATTTCAGAAAAGGTGACATTTTGTGGCACCAGGTGAAAGTGCCGTTAAAATCAGGAAGGTTTTCTTTTATGGAATACCTAACAGGCACACTGAAGCAGGCAGATAACATGAAGCCAAGAGGTTGCTCTTCACAGTGCTGTGCTACACAACTAAGGTGGGCATTGGAGATTGTGTGCAGCAAAGTATGGTCACCACCACCCTCCTTCCTCTGCACGATGGCAGATGGGACACCCACCCAGGACAGCGGATAAACCATGTGCTCAAACACGGCTTTAGCAGGGAGCAGAATCGTTATGTTAAAATCACACTTAAATTCTTCAGACAAATATATAGAGGTGAAGAATGATAAAGGTTTTAAAGGATATGTCTTCTGGATCTGTGATCCTTGGGTAAATTCTTCAAATTTGACAGGATTGCTTATTATAAGCACGCATGGACTTTTAATCCATATGTGTTTATGTACGACACCCACATCATCGTCGTTACTGATGATCTGCTTCTCCTTTACAAATGATAGTTACTTTAGACCCCACAAGGCATGGATATGAGGCAGAGTCCTCAATAGTCTGCCCCGTACCTTGTGTAACAGTCAGAGTGAGGCTATATTTTAGTATTACCTGCTTCCTTGACGGAGTGACCTTGTCAAAGGATAGCTTGAAAGTTCTCCATAGTAGTTTTATCACAGGCTGAATTTTTCAGGTGGGGCTTAACTTTTTTCAGTATAGAGTAAGACTGTCTTTTTCTAGATACTATTGATTTGATACGAACTTTAAAGAGTGTTAATGATCAGGTTTAGTAACACTGGCCTATAATCACAGCTACTCATGAATAGGAGGCAGGAAAACCACAAGTTCAAGACCAGTCTGGGTTACAAGTGAGTTAGAGGCCAGCCTAGACCATTTAGTAAGACTCTATCCCAACATAAGAAAGAAGAAAGCAGGGAGAGGCCTTTGCCCTGGTGTGGCAATTTGGATAAGATTGGCTCCCAGAGGCAGATATATATATATATATATATATATTTGTTTATTTGTTTATTTATTTATACTTATTCATCTTATATCCCTTTCACTGTTCCTCTCTCAGTCACCCCCTCCCACAATCTTTCCCCTCTCCTCTCTCTGCTTCTCCTCTGGGTGAGTGGGGGCCCTCCTGGGAATCCCCCGGCCCTGATACATCAAGTCTCTGCAGGGCTAGGCACATCCTCTCCCACTGAGGTCAGTCAAGGTAGCTCAGCTAGAATATTCCCCACAGACAGGCAACAGAATTTGGGATAGCTCCCACTCCAGTTGGATTCATATATTTGAATACTTGGTCAGCAGGAAGTAGCACTATTTAAAAGGGTTAGCAGGTGTGGCCTCATTGGAGGAGGTGTGTTGCTGGGGTGGGTTTTAAGTTCAGGCTCAGTGTCACCCCCTCTCTCTTCCTGTTGCCTGCTGATCTAGATGTAGAACTCAGCTACTTCTCTAGCACTGTCTGCCTGCACACAGCCATGCTCCCTGACATGATGTTAATGAATTAAACCTCTGAGACTACCAATAAGCTCCAATTAAATGCTTTCCTTTATAAGAGTCGCTGCGGTCATATTGTCTCTTCACAGCAATAGAACAGTGACTAAGACGCCTGGGTTTGATTCAGTATAGAAAACAAGGGGTTAATGATTGTAGTTTGGATAGTGAAGTAATTTAACTCTATATCCTTCCTTAATTTGAGAAATATTTGTCAAGTGCCTTCTCTGTTTAAGCTCCCATGAGAACCAGAGGGATGAATGACAAAATTCTGTGCTGAAGTCTCAGTCGGTCAAGAACTATAAAGCAGGAGGGTGAGTTAGCGCAGTCACATGAGTAGTGAATTTCTGTAGCTATCATGTGTGATCATACAACATATTTTCCTAACTGGGACACTTTTAAGAGTTAAAATAAGATGCTGATAACCACACCGAGATAACAGGCATAAAGTGGGACAATTGTGGCGACACCAAGACTTACAATTGCCCTTGCTATGAAACACTGTGACAGGGAAAAACCACTGTGGAAGGGAATGATCATGCTGGATGTAGAAGCAGAAACTAGAGCGCCAGTGGGGTATAAGTACAATCTAGAAGAAGTAAAAGATCGTTACCTCAAAATCAATACTCCTCTTCAAGTTTGCTAAATGCCTGGGGCTAAAAATGTTCACTGTTAATTATCTTAGACACCTAAAAAAAAAAGTGCTAATGTAATCATAAAGCCGTATGTCAAATACGACTTTCAGCCATGGTCCAAAGTATTTTCTTAAGACAATATTTTCTATCAAATGCTATTTGAAAATTGTAGCACTACACCATCTTTCTTGCCTTCGCCAGAGTATCTGCAACCTGATTAGTTGCTTAAATGATTATTACTTCCCTGCATTCAGCCCGAATCTGTAAGGACAGGGCGGAGAGCAACCAATCAGAGTCCAGGGTTTGGAAATGGCCAGCTATCATGGAATAATCCGTCGACTATTTTAGATACTAAAATTCTGACAGCTTGCTCTTGTGACAAAGATGTTAACAAGGAAAGAAAATGGCACTAATTTAATCTATTCTTATGGTTCATTTTAAAATGAGACTAGCATGACACCAAGTTATAATAATAAATACTATAGTAATTTCACAATTCTTCCTACATGCCGTTCACAGTCCTTTCACATGCAAATCTGCCAGCCATTGCTTCATGACAGCGATTTTAAGTGCATTAAAGAATTCTGAATTTTCTCATACTTATCTCCTAATTATGTAGCAGGAACAGACACAGAATAGCACCATGTTCTGCCATTTCCCTGGCTTCTAGCATTCTCCAGGCTGTGGTTCACTTTTGACAGAGTAGGAGCTCTGTTCAGTAATATATGTTCCATGGACAAAATAATCATAAGGAGGAGTGAAAACGGAGTGAGGTTTGCCCCACATTGAGTCATTGTGAAATACCCAATACACTATTATTTTGTATTATACGTTTGTATTTATGTAAAATTTTTGTACAACAGAGAACATTGAAAGATTTTTCTCTTTACTTTTTTAATAGATTTGAAACCCCGCAATCTAACTATGTGTATTGGTGGTGGAGGTTGGGGGTAGCTTAAGACCAGGGCTCATGAGCATCCTGCTGCCCTTGGAGACCTGGGGCAGGCATCTGGTCTCTGGGTTGCTGTATGAGGTATATTGCTCTTGTGAGAAGTTACAAAACTAGTAAGTATGCTATGATCTGCTTCAGGGACTTCGAACCTGAGGCTGTGTTAGTAAAATGTTTATCACTGTGATAAATACTCAAGATAAACTATTTAAACGGGGGAACTGTCCATTCTGGCTTATGATTTCAGAGGTCTTGGTCCCATGTCATCAGGAGCCATTGCTTTGGGCCTGAGGTGAAGCTGAATATTATGGTGCTAAGGTAGATGAGACTGCTCATTTCAGAGAGACCTGAAGGAAGAACACACCTGTCAGGGGCAGACCTGCAGGGACTGCTTTCTCCATGGAGGCTCCATTTCCCAATAGCCCATTCAGCTATGAGTTCATGAATAGATCCACTCATTTCCAACGTGCCTGTTGAGAGACAGTGTACATCCAAAGCACAATACAGACTACACACTAGTGGCTCCCACGGTATGCATAAGTCCAACAAGCTGGATGAATATGGAGTTTTTAGTGTCATCAAAGTGTGTGTAAATTCCGGGGAAAACCATTGTCCACTGACAACTTGGTCCATGGTTAATGAAATGATGCTATCTAAAAGAACATGTTCAGTGTCTACTGTTTCCACTAGGTATAGGGGGGTAGCTATCACTTTGATGACGTGGTGAAGAGAGCCCACATGTTAAGTGGTTCAGTGGTGAGAAATTGTAGAGAACTGAATACAATGTCTACATTTGGGGAAGCGACTGCACAGAATCCTCCTCGTCCTCGTGAGTGGAAAATTGTGAAGAGAGTTCCAGGTGACCATCTCTCTCACTGGTTTTGCTGCTGCTGTTTGTTTGTTTGTTTGTTTGCCAGGAGTGAAGGAAGACACAACTCTGACACTGCCAGTTACTTCGCTGCATGCTTTTTTAATTAATTAAAGACTGTAGGTGTACTGCAGCTTCTGAATCCAGCTTAATAGCCCCAATTATCCATGCAAACAATACACTGTGTAAATTAGTGCACAACAGACTTGATATAATTACCAGAATAGGGTAGACAATAGTTTGTTGAAGTAGAGCTTTAAATGAGTTGTTTCAGTGCTGAAAAAAAAATTATATTTTGTATTTGAGAGCTAATGTACTGAATTGTTCTCTCAGAAACCTGCTTCCAATTGCTCTAAAATGCCAGGAAAGAGGAAAATAATAAATTCCCTGTCTTCTGATATAAAAACCACATTTTGTACTAGACTGCTGTGTAACACAATCAGTGTAATTTAGGAAGGTTGTTATTACTGTATGAGCAAACTTTTTTGTATTACTACTGTTTATTTTAATGCAAGGATATATTCTCTAGTAGACACATAATGAAAATGGCCTTGTACTAAAATTGTTTACCTGCTGTTTTCTGAAAAGAGTTGTAAAAATTAGAAATAGAAAATACTTTGTATGTTACCTGCTCATCCTAGGAGGGGCTGAGAAACAGATTTTCTCCGAAGCAGTTTTTCTCGGGGAGCTAAAAATAGATCACACATTCTATGTTCCTGGGTAGTGTAGGAGGTAAAATGAGATCATCTAGGTCAATTCGGGAAGAAAAAGGGTATTCTTAAAGATTTAGAGAAAGAAGGATACCAATGGATTGACAAATCCTATCTGAGGCCTCACATTAGAAGACTTAAGACAAAATACATTTTCAAAATTCTCCAAATAGGTTTTCTGACTATGCCATCATGTAGGGAAGGGCTCTCCTGTAAATGTATTCAATTATCTGGGTAAGTTCATAAGCCTTAGGAAGATGGTCTTGCTTACTGAGGATAAAACAAAATGTTGGATTGGTTGGAATTTTGCCACCTCTCCTTCCCTCCTATGTCACTTCACACTAAGCTAGGAAAAAGGAGATGTGATGTGAAGCCTTAGAACCAGAAATGATTCTAAGCAGATGAGAGATGAGACCCAGGTGTGCCTGAAATGATGCCCCAGCCACCAACATTGACGTGACCCCACACTGATAAAGCAGAAAGGGCAAATTTGGGAAGCTGCCATGACTCTCTCTTTGTTTGAGAGAGACTTTGGTTCTTTCCTACAATCTGACTTTTTTCTTACTGATCACTGCCCTGCGACCCCTATCCTACAACCCCCTTTCTGGGCACAAGTCTCCTCTGCTTCTGTAGAACTTTAGTAAAGTAAAACTCAAAGGAACTGACATTAGATGCCAACCCATATGTACACTGCTAAGGTAACTCCTCTTTCTGGCCTGTTGGTCTACCCTGCTTCTTGGTCTACTGTGATAAGAGAAGGGGTTACTTTATAGACCCTAGAAACCAGTGAATTCTAAGGGCTTTATAGTATCCAGAGTGTTGGCCATAGCTAGTGTACCCTCGGTGATCAAAGACAGCAGGTAATGTAACCTTGAGTGATCATAAGGTCTAGGTGTTCTTCCCTGTGCTTAAGTTCCCAAATCATAAAAATGTGAATGAATAAGTGTTCATTGTTTCAAAACCTTTTGAGTATTAGATTATCTGTCATGTAAAGAATTTAAAGAATGAATCATCTTATTTATAACATAAAAACAAAGTTTCCATTAAGAAATGAAACATGGTAACAGATTGCTAAAGTGAATTCAGACTGGTGAACCCTGAGATTTGGTACACACAGTACTTTTTACCCACTTGTGAATCCATTAAAGCACTTAGCTTCAGTCTTGATCACAGGTGTTAAGCTGTTTTACACATTTTGCTTTTACTCCATGATGTTTTCCACATTTAGTTGACCACAGAACCCCTTTCCAAGAAGAATTTCATCAGACCACTGCTCTAAGGAACAAGGACATAGCAGGGAAATGTTGGTAAACTATATCTTGCTGTTGGACATTTAGATTGCCGTGGTTAGTTATTATGATATAATATATGATATCATGATATAAGATCGTTGAGAACATCTCAACTCATTTCCTAGAATACATTCCTAAAAGTGAAATGTCTGGATAAAGTAACTTTAAAAGACTTTTATGTAAAACCTCAAATTATTTTCAAGAAATACCATTCTGCTTTTATACCCCAGTCTCACTACTTTTCTCTGTCCTGAACACTGGAAATTATCATTTAAAATATTTGTCAATGTAAAAGGTGGAATATATTGTATTTTACAATGCATTTATAATAGCATGTACATGTTTCTTTGGTGACTTGGTTATTTTTTTCTTTGTCTATCTTTATATTTTGCATAACAGATAACCAAATGTATATGCAGGAAGCTTACAGAACACCAAATAGATTGGACCAGAAAAAAATCCTTCTATCACATAATAATAAAAACAATAAATGTATAGAAAAAAGAATGTAAAAAGCTACAATGAAAAAGGGAAAAGGCTAAGTCATATACAAAGGGAGATCTATCAGAATTATACTTATCTCAAATCTAAAAGCCAGAAGGGCCTGGGCAGTTGTCTTGCAGATGGCCACAGATATCAGCCTAAATTATTATATCCTGCAAAGCCTTCAGTCACTAAACATAGAGAAAACAAGATGTTCTATGAGAAAACCAACTTCAAACAATATCTATCTACAAATCCAGCCCTATAGAAGATACTAGAAGGAAAACTTCAATCCAAAGAAGCCAATTATACCCAAGAAAACACAGGAAATAAATTACTGCATACTAGCAAACCAAATGAAGTAAAGCATACACATGCATGCATGTGTGCATGTATGCATGTGCACACTTACATATACACACACTACCACCACCAACCTCATATAACAGGAATTAATAATCATCATTCATTAAAATCTCTCTCAGTTCCCCAATAAAAAGACACAGGGTAACAGAGTGGTAGATAAACAAAGCCCATCATTCTGCTGTATACAAGATACACACTTCAGCAACAAAGATAGATATTACCTCGGAATAAAGGGCTGAAAAAAGATTTTCCAAGCAAACAAAAGCCCCGTCCCCAAAAGCTGGAGTAGCCATTCTTAATATCTAATAAAAAGAGTTTCAACCAAAATTAATCAGAAGAGATAGGGAAAAAATACTTTATACTCACCAAAGGAAAAATCTACCAATATGACATTTTAATTCTGAACATCTATGCACCAAACACAAGGGCATCCACATTAATAAAAGAAACATTACTAAAGCTTAAATCACACATCAAACAATACACATTAATAGTGGGAGACTTCAACACCCAACTCTCATCAATTTATAGGTCATTGAGACAGAAACTAAGAGAAAATAATGAAACCAATTAAGGTCATTAATCAAATAGACCTAATAGATATCTACAGAACATTTTACTAAAACACAAAAGAATATACCTTCTTCTCAGCATTTCACAGAACCTTCTCCAAAATTGACCATAGGTCACAAAGCAAGTCTCAACAGATACAAGAAAATTAAAGTATCCCCTTGTATCTTATCATAACACCATGTATTAAAGCTGGAATTCAACAACAAGAGAAAGGCTACAAACTAATGGAAACTTACCTCTCTACTAAATGACGACTGAGTCAGGGAAGAAATAAAGAAAGAAAAATTTTCTAGAATTCAATGAAAATGAGGGCACAACATATCCCAACTTTTGGGACACACAAAAAAATCAGCCCTAAGAGGAAAGTTACATGCCTTCATAAAGAAATTGGAGCAATCTCATACTAGCATCTCAAAAGCACACCTGTAGGCTCTAGAACCAAAAAGAAACAAGCACACCCAAGAGGAATAGACATCAAGAAATAAGGTCAGGGCTGAAATCATTATATTACAAAACAAAGAACAATACAAAGAATCAATGAAACCAAGAGTTGGTTCTTGGAGAAAATCAACAAGATAGACACACCCTTAGCCAAACTAATTAAAGACACAGAGAGAATGTCCAAATAAACAAAATCAGTAATGGAAAAAAAAAAAGCTTGGTGTGGTGGCACACGCCTTTAATCCCAGCACTTGGGAAGCAGAGGCAGGTGAATTTCTGGGTCCAAGGCCAGCCTGGTCTACAGAGTGAGTTCCAGAACAGCCAGAGCTACACAGAGAAACCCCCGTCTCAGAAAACAAAACAAAACAAAACAAAACAAAACAAAACAAAACAAAACAAAACAGAAAGAAAGAAAGAAAAAGAAAGAAAGAAACACAACAGATGAGAAAAATCTACAGAATCATTATGTATGTTTTACCTCCAGAGCCTATACTCCACAAAATTGGAAAATCTAAATGACATGGATGATTTTCTTGATAGTTATCATTTACCAAGTTAAATCAAGACCAGGTAAAGAATTCAAATAGTACATAAGGCCTAAGGAAGAAGATGCAATCATTAAAAGTCTCCCTACCAAGAGGATGTGCCTAGTCCTACAGTGACTTGATATTCCAGGGGTTAGGTGATAGCCAGAGGAGGAGTCACCCCTTCTTAGAGGATAAGGGGAGGAGAAATGGGTGGAGGATCTGCATGAGGGGGTACTGGGGGAGAGGAGAGCTGATACTGAGATGTAAAGTGAATAAATAAATACATTTTAAAAAGAAATTTCACAAATTTAAAAACTCAAATCCTAAAAATAAACTTTATTTATGATTGCTTTTGCCACAAAAGTCTGAGAATAAAATGTACTATTACAGAATTTATCTGACTCAGAGTAGGGGAACCAAGAAGTCTTCAAGAAATTGGAGAAGATAATGATGTTCTTTAAAAAAAAAATAAAGCAGAAGCATGTATTGGTGACATTTAAACTTATGAATCCTGTAATCATTCAGACAGGCTACAGCTTAGTGTTTGACAGCAGGAGTCAGGAGTGAAATCTTGTATTTTAGGTCACAGGTTAGAAAGCCCCCCCCCCTCTTTTTTTTTTTTTTAATTTTTAAGAAATATTGTTGTCCTGAGGAATACCGAATGGTTGAGAAACACCTGAAAAAATGTTCAACATCCTTAG